>NC_042621.1:85511381-85811381 GCF_901001135.1 Rhinatrema bivittatum | reverse complement strand
TGTAAGGTTGTAATGCTATGCCACTCATATCAGTGTTGTTTGAGTGAATGATGTTAAATATTAAAGTTAGTACTTTAAATTGGATTTGGAAGTGAACTAGTTAGTACCAGTGTAACGAAATTAGTGCCGGAGAAATGGGATCACATTTTTTGGCTCCTAGTAAGAGTCTTGCAGTGCATTTTGCAGAAGTTGTAATGGTTTTAAGGGGTATTCAGGCAGACCTAGAAATAGGGAGTTGCAATAGTCTAGGTTTGAGAAAATTAAGGTTTGCAATACAGTCTGGAAGTCTTCGAAGGTTAGCAAAGGCTTCAGACGTTGTAGAATCCTTAACTAGTTGTAGGCAGATGTGATTACCTTATTGATGTTTCTTCATTGTGAGCTTCTCATCCAGTTGTATGCCTGTCAGTGAAAGTCAGGATATGCTCTGCTCCTATCCTACCTTTTCATAAGACCCTCCAGCCTTTACGGAAGGAGTTTATTTTTTAGAGATGAAGGTTCCCCAAATAGAGTTGTTTAGAGAAATAAACCAGAGTAGATGTATAAAATAAGTCTCTTCAGATAAGTTATCTTATTAGCTTATGAAGCGTTATACTTCTCAAATCTTATCTTAATCAAACAGTACAGAGCTATAAGTATGATGACAATAGTTACTGCAATTATAACAATTAGATAAATATCTACTAAAGTCTTTTTTTATAAAATAAATGCTTTCTGATAAATGATTAGCTAATGCTAGCTAGGTTAATTATATTAGCTAGAGTTAATGTTGCACTCGTCGGTCGCAGACGGCTACGCCCTCTCTCTCAACTCTTTTCTTTCTCTTTCCTCTCCTCTGGGCAAGATGGCTGCCTCCACCTCTCTCCGCCAACCTCTCCGGCATCCCCGGACTGGCATGGGTGATTGCGTTCACCATTCTTACACTGAGGTCACTTAGGGCAAGCGCGTGCCGCCCTCTCTTTTGAATACGTCATGGCGGGAACCTTGGGGGCATCCGCACCGCATGACGTCACTACCTCTGGGTACTTAGCCTCCGATCTCCAATCCAGCTACAAGTTAGCAAGGATTCTGTTCCACTAATTTAGACTTCCTTCAGAGACTCCCGCTCTGAGTACTTGCTCCTACTAACCCTCCAGGGTTACGCTGGCTGCATTAGGGCGTTCTAAGTATCCGCTCCTCAGGGGCCTTATTCGCGCCTACCTACCCTCCAGGGTTTCGCTGTTCCAGCAAGAACGCTTAAGGCACCCACTCCTCGGGGGTCTTGCTTCGCTCATATCTACTCTCCAGGTTTCCCAGCTCATCAGGATCCTAGGTACTTGCTCCCCGGGCCTTGCACTCGCCTGCCTTCCTCCTGGGTTAACCTGCATCTACAGTGGATATCTTGGCTCCGGCGCTCTGGGCCTTGCATCATCTCTTCCTCCGTTCTGCGGAGGCCATCTCTCCAGCAGCTACCAGCCTTCGTGAATACCTTCTCTCTTCAGTCTCTCTTCCTTGTCTCACCACAGAATAGATTCTCGGCGTACTCCGCTCCGCGGACCACTACCGGACCCTTCACTTCCAGCTTCTGGTGAGACCTTCTCTGCACTTGATACAACTCAGTGCCTGGGCTGAACAACAATCAGAGACCTACTCCACTGGCTGAGGAATGCAGCCCGCTCCTCAGGCCTTGCCAACTGCTGTATAATAAAGTTTCTATTCTCTCTGTGATCATTACTGAAGAGTCAGCCTATTGCTGTATTTTCCCCATGGGGCCCCTCCCCGTGAGAGGAGTCATAAATACAGCAACCAGGGGTCCACAAACATGTCAAACTTACAACAGGTTGCTAACTCCATGGACCCGGCTCCGCTCTCAGCCTTACAGGCCATTCCTGGCCTGGCCCAATGGATCACCGAGCAACAAAAGACTCTGGAGTCATTAACCATCACCTTCAACCAGTTGAACGCCCGATTGAATACCTTGACGGTTCCAGCTGAAGGCGCCTCATCTCAGGTAGTTTCTGTCAAGACTATCGTACCTCTATCAACTCCTACACGATTTTCTGGGGATACATGGATGTGTAGGGGCTTCATTAACCAATGTAGTATGCATTTTTTCCTGCAACCCAACTACTTCTTGACTGCTATCGCCAAGACCACCTACATCCTTTTGTTACTCAAAGGAAGAGCCCTGGCCTGGGCTTCACCACTCTGGGCACGCGGTGACCCTATTTTGAACGATTTTGACTGGCTTTCTAACCCTTTTCAAGTCAGTATTTGATGATTCCGCTCGTCAGTCCATTGCAGGATCTAATCTGCTACATCTTCAGCAAGGGAACAAGCCTCTACCGGACTATGTGATTGCATTTAAGACTTTAGCATCTGAATTCCATTGGGACCTGGGGTGCTTGCGTGCCATTTTCTTAGAAGGTCTCAACTCTCGACTGAAGGATGAATTAGTGACTCATGAATTGCCTGATACCCTGGAATCTCTCATCGATTTAGCTGGGAGAATTGATTGTCGCATTTGAGATCGTACCCAGGAGGCTAAGAGTCCCAAGAAGCACGTCTCGGGAGGTACCCGTCCTAAGCCTTTGCACACATCTCCTACCCCACAATTGCCTCCTAGCGAGGAGGATGAGCCAATGCAGTTAGGCCGCAGCCATATAATGTGGACAAGTGCAAGGTGATGCATATAGGGAAAAATAACCGTTGCTGTAGTTACACAATGTTAGGTTCCATATTAGGAGCTAGCACCCAGGAAAGAGATCTAGGTATCATAGTGGATAATACTTTGAAATCGTCGGCTCAGTGTGCCGCAGCAGTCAAAAAAGCAAACAATGTTAGGAATTATTAGAAAGGGAATGGTGAATAAAACGGAAAATGTCATAATGCCTCTGTATCGCTCCATGGTGAGACCGCACCTGGAATACTGTATACAATTCTGGTCGCTGCATCTCAAAAAAGATATAGTTGCGATGGAGAAGGTACAGAGAAGGGCGACCAAAATGATAAAGGGAATGGAACAGCTCCCCTATGAGGAAAGGCTGAAGAGGGTAGGGCTGTTCAGCTTGGAGAAGAGATGGCTGAGGGGGGATATGATAGAGGTGTTTAAAATCATAAGAGGTCTAGAATGAGTAGATGTGAATCTGTTATTTACACTTTCGGATAATAGAAGGACCAGGGGGCATTCCATGAAGTCAGCAAGTAGCACATTTAAGACTAATTGGAGAAAATTCTTTTTCACTCAATGCACAATTAAGCTCTGGAAATTGTTGCCAAGATTTGGATAAGTTCTTGGAGGAAATGTCCATTAATGGCTATTAATCAAGTTTACTTAGGGTATAGCCACTGCTATTAATTGCATCAGTAGCATGGGATCTTCTTGGTGTTTGGGTAATTGCCAGGTTCTTGTGGACTAGTTTGGCCTCTGTTGGAAACAGGATGCTGGGCTTGATGGACCCTTGGTCTGACCCAGCATGGCAATTTCTTAGGTTCTTATGTTTGTGATTTAACTACTCTGAATAATTTTGTATCGTCTGCATTCTGATTATTTCACTCGTCGTATTCCTTTCCAGATCATTTATAAATATATTGAAAAACACTGGTCCAAGTGCAGATCCCTGGAGGCACTCCACTGTTTACCCTTTTCCATTGAGAAAATTGACCATTTAATCCTTGCTTTGTCATCTTCGATCCCTGTTAGCAATGCAAACCTGCTCTACCCTTTATTGATAACTACCGCTTCCACCATTTATCACGTAGCCCCTTCCCCAATTTTCATCATGGACCCCCTTGTTCATGTGATTACCATTTCCTGTTAACAAGACTTTTCCACATAACTCCTCCGTGTTACCCTGCCACGTCTTTCGCAGATTTTGTAAGCCCACCATCCCTTTTAACTCGTGCACAGTCACCTGCACGGCTCCATTTAACATTCGTTAGTCATTAACTTTGCATTTGAGATTAACTCGTTATTGTTAAATGCTGTATACGCTATATACTGTATATGCTGAATATTTAATCGCTGTATATATTATATGTATTTACCTTGTAAATGTCTGTATTATAAATTTGATATACCTTTATAAAGCCTATCTTTTCCATAGCTCCCCAGAGGCCCCTGCCCTGTTCTATGTAACTTTCGTTTACTGTTTTTCATTGTTTTTCATGATGTTTTGCACGAATGTCGGCATACAAAAAAAAACAACCTTAAATAAATAAATAATCCTACTTTGTTTCCTGTCTTTTAACCAGTTTGTAGTCCTCGAAAGAACATCGCCTCCTATCCCATGATTTTTTAGTTTTTGTAGAAGCCTCTCATGAGGGACTTTGTCAAACGCCTTCTAAAAATCCAAATACACTACATCTACCGGTTCACCTTTATCCACATGTTCATTAACCCCTTCAAAAAAAGAAGCAGATTTGTTAGGCAAGACTTGTCTTGGGTAAATCCATGCTGACTGTGTTCCATTAAACCATGTCTTTCTATATGCTCTATGATTTTGATCTTTAGAATAGTTTCCGCTATTTTTCCCGGCACTGAAGTCAGGCTCACTGGTCTATAGTTTCCCAGATTGCCCTTGTAGCCCTTTTTAACTATTGGTGTTATATTGGCCACTCTCAAATCTTCAGATACGATGGTTGATTTTAATGATAGGTTACAAATTTTAACTAATAGATCTGAAATTTAATTTTTTAGTTCCTTCAGAACCCTGGTGTGTATACCATCCGGTCCTGGTGAATTGCTACTCTTTAGTTTGTCAATCTGGCCTATCACATCTTCCAGGTTCACAGTGATTTGGTTCAGTTCAACTGACTCATCACCCTTGAAAACCATCACCAGAACTGGTATATCCAGAACATCCTTCATTAGTAAATACAGAAGCAAAGAATTCATTTAGTCTTTCTGCAATGGCTTTATCTTCCCAACCAACTCCCTCACAGGTTTCTTGCTTCAGATATATTTTTAAAGTTTTTATTATGAGTTTTTTGCCTCTAAAGCCAACTTCATTTCAAATTCTCTCTTAGCCTACCTTATCAATGTTTTACACTTAACTTGACAATGCTTATGCTTTTTCCTATTTTCTTCAGATGGATCCTTCTTCCAATTTTTGAAGGATTTTTTTTGGCTAAAATATCCTCTTTCACCTCACCTTTTAACCATGCTGGTAATCATTTTGCCTTCCTTCCATCTTTTCTTAATGTGTGGAATACATATGGACTGCGCTTCTAAGATTGTATTTTTAAACAATGTCCATGCCTGTTGTACACTTTTAACCTTTGCTGCCACACCTTTCAGTTTTTTTTCTATTTTCCTCATTTTATCAAAGTTTTCCTTTTGAAAATTTAATGTTAGAGCTGTAGATTTACATATTGTCCCCCTTCCAGTCATTAGTTCAAATTTGATCATGTTATGATCACTGTTACCAAGTGGTCCCACCATTGTTACCTCTCTCACCAAATCCTGCTTTCCATTAAGAATGAAATCTAAAATAGCTCCCTCTCTCGTTTGGTTCCTGAACCAATTGCTCCATGAAGCAGTCATTGATTCCATTCAGGAACTTTGTCTCTAGCATGTCCTGATGTTACATTTACCCATTCAATATTGGGGTAATTGAAATCTCCCATTAATACTGCACTGCCAAATTGGTTTGCTTCCCTGATTTCTCTTAGCATTCATCATCTGTCTGACCATTTTGGCCAGGTGGACGGCAGTATACTCCTATCACTATACTCTTACCCAACACACATGGGATTTCTACCCATATAGATTCTACTGAGTATTTAGTCTCTTGTATGAGCTTAGTTTATCCTATGTACTATATACCCTCCCAGACATAAAGTGCCACACCCCCACCAAGTTGATCCTCCCTATCATTGTGATATAATTTGTACCCTGATATAGCACTGTCCCATTGATTATCCTCTTTCTACCAGGTCTCTGAGATGCCAATTATGTCAATCTCATCATTTGCTGCTTTATACTCTAACTTTCCCAGCTTACTTCTTAGACTTGTGGCATTGGCATACAGGTTTGTATTAACAACCTGCTTTTCAGTTGTTTGTGGTAATTTTGAATTTTTTAACTCTGGTGATTCTTTGCTTATAGGCACATGGACTACGTTTGCTTTTATTGGAACCTCTCTGTTGGGATGCTCTAACTCTCCTGTTTCATTAGTATCCTTCAAGGATACATTTCTCCGAACCATGCACCGCTGAGCTACTGTCAGCTTTCCCCCCTTGTTCTAGTTTAAAAGCTGCTCTATCGTCTTTTTAAAAGTTAGCGTCAGCAGCCTAGTTCCACTCTGGTTATGGTGGAGCCCATCCTTTCAGAAAAGTCTCCCCTTTCCCCAAAAGTTTCCTCAGTTCCTTACAAAGCTGAATCCCTCTTCCTTGCACCATCGTCTCATCCACGCATTGAGACTCCAGAGCTCTGCCTGCCTCTGGGGACCTGCATGTGGAACAGGGAGCATTTCAGAGAATGCTAACCTGGAAGTTCCGGATTTCAGCTTTCTACCTAAGAGCCTAAATTTGGCTTCCAGAACCTCTCTCCCACATTTTCCTTAGTCATTGGTGCCCACATGTATCACGACAGCCGGCTCCTACCAGCACTGTCTATAATCTCATCTAGGTGATGCATGAGGTCCGCCACCTTCGCACCAGGCAGGCAAGTTACCAGATGGTCCTCACGTCCACCAGCCACTCAGCTATCTACGTTTCTAATAATCAAATCGCCAACTATGATGGCCGACCTAACCCTTCCATTGCACCAGGGCTGGTTGGGCCATCATGGTCCTTAGCTATCCTCAAGTTCTATAGATCAATCTCTGTCAGGGACGTCACCAGGAGTTAAAATCATGGGGGTGATGGAGGATGCCTCGTTCTTATACTCTCATCCTAAGCACCCCCTGCTCATCACTCTTGGTCTGATTCAGTTTGTTAGTTCTCATTTTCTCTCTTGATCTTGCTTCAGGAGATCCAGCTAAAGTGAGCTGTGGGTTAAAAGCTGCACCATGCAGAAGTGACTCCTATGCAGCCAGCTTGCTGGCAATTTATTTTAAAACATTTATTATCCGACCTTCCTACGTTCAGGGCGTGGTACAATCGCACATTCACAATGTGTATAATACACAACAAAAATTAAAACAAAAATAAAGGATTCATATCAAGTCGCAGATATAGGACATGCCTCTAGAGGTAAGGCAGGCTGTTTCAGTGTTCATATGATTTTTGTGAACAAATAGGTCTTTAGAGTTTTCTTAAAAAATTTGGACTCTCTCTCACAGGTCTTATTTCCTTAGGAAGGGAATTCCAGAGAGAAGGGCCTGCTAGTGAAAAGGCACATTCTCTGGTTTTATCGAGGTGCACTGCTCTAGGTCAGCAATTCTCAACCGGTGTGTCGCGGCTCCCAGAGTCCCACTGCCCAACTTGTGCTTCTCTTCTCCCCAGGGGCGGGGCCGAAGAGCGGAGAGACACTGAGTACTGCCGGAGGCCAGGCCGGCAGCAGCTGTAGAGACGTTGCACACCACAGGAGGTCGGGCCAGCAGCAGCTGATAAACTGAGGCCAGGCTTATTGGGCGAAACAATGAGAAGAGGCTCCATGTGAGCTTGCATGTGTGTGTGAGTGGCAGCTTTGTGTGCCTGTGGTAGAATGGGTGCCTGGGTGCAAGAGTGGCAGCTTTGTGTGTGTGTGTGTGTGTGGTAGAATGGGTGCCTGGGTGTGAGTGTTAGCTTTGTGGGTTGTGGTAGAATGGGAGCAAGAGCATTTGTGTGTGAGAGCTTGTATGTAAGTGACAGAGCATGTGTGTGATTGAGAGAGAAACTGGTCAGAGGTGATGTATTTCTGTGAGAGAGAGACAGACTGGTCAGGAAGATGACTGGTATGTGTGTGTGTGAGAGAGAGAGAGTCAGACTGGTCAGGGAGGTGACTGCTGTGTGTGTGAGACAGAGACTGTGTGTGAGTGACTGGTTGTGGGCCCTAGGGAAGAGGACTGTGAGGACAGAGCTTCAGCAGTCACTGCTGCTTCTGATGTGTGTATTGGCCTGCAAGGGAAAGGAGTAGGAGAGTTGCTGGAGAGGGTAAGTAAAGGCGTCTTTTTAAGTTTATTTTTCTTGACTGACTGTCATTTTAATTATTGGGTGTTATGTGATGTGTCTGCTGTTTTGAAATATTTTATTGATATTTGGACAATTTTAAATAATTTTATGAGTTTTTAATTGTTGGATGTTATTCTGTTCATCAGCTGTTTTGTAACATTTATTAGTCTAGTTTTACAATTATTTCTGAGTGGGGATCTAGAGCAGCTTGACTTGTTCTGTTTTCCTAATAGGAGGTGTATTAGTGTTTAGGGCCTGGTTTAATATTTGTAGTATTGCCATTTCATAAGTTGGGTTGTTAATGTTTGAGTGTGTTCCATAATGCAGGTGTAACTTTGTGCGGGTTAGTTTGTGTGCATTACTGCAGATGCTAGGACTATGTTAGGTGCTATATTTGTTTCCATTTCTCCAGGTTCGCACTGCATGCAGAGTGGCTTTTTTGGTTTTCCATTCCAGTTTCTGTCTCCTTATTTATAATTTGTGGTTTTTCTATACTTGGTGAAGGGTGTGTGACCGAGGTGAGGTATTTTACTAGCATGTAAGCATTTGTATCAATATTATTTGTTGTGTTTTCTCAATAGGACATGTATTAGTGGTAAATTACTGTCTTTTCATAAGGAGGGGTATTGTGCCTGGTTGTAAAGGGAGTTTGTTTTGCTTTTACTGGGATGTCATCAGAACCAGAATATCTTTTTTGTATGGCGAGTTGTACAGGGTAATGCCCTAGATCTGGTCTGCACTCATTGCTGGGGGTTGAGGGGATTCCTGTGGATGCAGAGTGCATGTTTACATTTAACCCTGTGATGGTCACATGTTCAGTGTGTCACGCATGCGAGAACCATGTGAGGTGTGTCCCAGCCGAAAAAAGGTGAGAACCACTGGTCTAGAGGATAGGATGTCAAGCAAATTTTGACCAGAGGATCGAAGAGCTCTAGAGGGAGTCTGAATTTTCATAGTTGCCGCAAAGCATGGTGAGTGTTCATCGTTAATCAGTGAGTGCATAATGATTATCAGTTTGTATTGAATGAGGAAGGGAATTGGACGCCAGTGCAGAGATTGTAAAACTGGAGTAATGTGGTGGTGAAAGGGGGTTCTCCTGTTAGTGGCAGTGCAGCAGTATTTTGAATGATTTGAAGGGGACGTATGGAACATAAGAACATAAGAAATTTCCATGCTGGGTCAGACCAAGGGTCCATCAAGCCCAGCATCCTGTTTCCAACAGAGGCCAAACCAGGCCACAAGAACCTGGCAATTACCCAAACACTAAGAAGATCCCATGCTACTGATGTAATTAATAGCAGTGGCTATTCCCTAAGTAAACTTGATTAATAGCCATTAATGGACTTCTCCTCCAAGAACTTATCCAAACCTTTTTTGAACCCAGCTACACTAACTGCACTAACCACATCCTCTGGCAACAAATTCCAGAGCTTTATTGTGCATTGAGCGAAAAAGAATTTTCTCCGATTAGTCTTAAATGTGCTACTTGCTAACTTCATGGAACGCCCCCTAGTCCTTCTATTATTCGAAAGTGTAAATAACCGAGTCACATCTACTCGTTCAAGACCTCTCATGATCTTAAAGACCTCTATCATATCCCCCCTCAGCTGTCTCTTCTCCAAGCTGAACAGTCCTAATCTCTTCAGCCTTTCCTCATAGGGGGGCTGTTCCATCCCCTTTATCATTTTGGTTGCCCTTCTCTGTACCTGATAGGAAGACCTATCAGACGAGAACTGCAATAATCGATACTGGAAAAAAAGAAGAGATTGCAGAATGGCGCGAAAGTCATTGAAATCAAGTAACAATTTCAGGTGACGTAATCATCTAAGTTTGGAAAATTAGTATTGTGTTACGGCAGTTAAGTGACTGGTCAATTAGAACCCCAAGGTTACATGTACCCCTGGATATTCTAATTTTATGATTTTTTAAGGTCCTTTCTTCAGGTGTATCCACCACTGGAAATTGGGATAGACTCATCATTTCGGTTTTATTTAAATTTAGTGCAAGTTTATTATGATTGAGCCAGTTTTGAATGGAAGACAGGCAGTGTGTGAGAACTTCTTCGGATAAATTGCAAGACATTTTACAAGGAAAGAAAAACTGGATATCGTTAGCATAGAGTTTGTACACCATGGCCAGCTAATAGGCGGCATAAAGGAGTTTAATAGATATTAAATAAGGCAGCAGACAATGCAGAGCCTTGGGATACACCAGAGTTAAGGGAAACCCAAGATGTGTGTGAACCCACACTGTTTAATAAAAAAAGAAGTAAACCAGGATAGTACAGTGCCAGGCCTATGGTTAATTTGTGCTGATGTTGATTGGTCCTATATTTTATATATATATATATATATATATATATATATAAATTTTTTTTTTATTTATTTATTTATTTTTTGCTGTTTGATCTGTCAATTTTATGCCTATTTTATTGTAAATAGCTTAGGCCTATTTTGTGTTAAGTGATTAATAAATTTTAATAAATAAAATAAAAATAGATATTCCCAAGGATTTTAACTTTGACAGCAGAATGGTGTGATCAATTGTATCAAATGCTGCAGAGCTATCCAAGAGTACAAGCACAAATGATGTTCCACGATCAAAACCTTGCCTGATTGTGTCAAAGCTGGATAGTAAAAGGGTTTTGGTGCTATGGAACTTACGAAATCCACATTGGTATTGATCAAGGACGTAGTTTTGAGTCGATAAATGCAGTAAGTTGGTATAAAACTGTAGATGTGAGAATTTTTGCAAAGTATGCTGAAGAGGATATAGGATGGTAATTGGATAGGGAAGTCAGGTCATCAATTTACTTTTTTCAGTGTAGGCCATACTGATGCTTGTTTTAGCAGGTCTGGGATACAACCAAATTCTAGAGATGAGTTAATAAACTGTGTAATAAATTCAGCAGTTTCTACCTTAATGGATTTCAGCAGGATGGTAGAGCAGGGATTGAGAAAACTGGATGAAGAATTCATATTGCTAATAATTTCTATAACGTCTAGTTCAGTTGTAGCTATGAACTATTTCCACGCTGTGTTATCTGGGAAGAATTCATCATCAATGCTTTGGTCTGGAATGTTGATTAAATTCCTGAGATTAGCTATTTTTTCCGAAAAGTATACTGTGAAAGTTCCAGCAATATCTTTTCTAGGAAAAGGAGACAGCCTAACTGATGAGCGGAAAATGGGCCAAATAATCTGAGGAATAGAATGGTATAGGTCTCTAGGGTTGTTAAATGACACTGCCAATTTATAATAGATATGTGCTTTTTTGGCCTCTGTAATGCTGGTCTCGTAACTTACTAAACAGTTTTGATAAGTAGATTTGTTTTGTGAGCCAGGACAATGCCGCCATCTTCCTTCCAGTTTTCTCACTTCACATATTTTTGTTGTAAGATTAGTAAGCCGGGGGACATTACTTTGCCTTTTCTGTTTGAATTCTTTCAGTGGTATCACTTTATCTACGGTAGTTGTAAGTGCAAGATTCCAGAGTTGTAAGAGATCGTTAGGTGTAGTAACTGTATATTATTTCCAAGGAATGGTACAATTTCGGAGGCCGGATCTTGCAGGTCAGTGCAGCCCCGTTTCAAAATTACGGCAAGTGGATGAGCAAAAGGTCATTTGTTATGTAGAGGAATTAGGGGAAAGGATCTTAAGAAATGATCGCTCCAGGGATTTCTTTCACCAGGGCAGAGGCATTTGACGATGAAAAGTTATCACTGCTGATAAAGACCAAATCGAGGGTGTGACCAAATAATCTGCCGCCATCCACTAGAGGAAAGAGTTTGTAAGAAAACTTGTCCTGCATGGGTGAGAGAGAGCGTATCAGTATGAAGACTGAAATCTCCCAGAATTGTTGTTTTACTCAAGTCTAAATCAAGATTGATGAATGCCTTTATAAGGGGTGACGGGTTATAAGATAGAAGTCCGGGAGGACAATAGGTCAGGCAAACATTAATGAAGTCAGATTTTAAACATAGCATTTCGTATTGTACTGGCACAGTAATCTTATATTCTGTAAAAGCTCAAGCGTCTTTTGAGAAAATAAAGCAAGGCCCCCACCTCTATGATTTTGCCTAGCTTTGAAAATGTACGAACAATTTGGGGAGCAGCATTTATTTAAAAAAAATCAGACCGTCGTAGGAATCATAGTGCAGAGGTTTTAACACAACATGGCCCGTGCATTCCTGCAGCGCACGGGGACAGAGGATTCTGTAGCTGGCCCAGCTCGGACATGACAGCTTTAGACTTCTGTAGATGGGTTTACTTAGACCCCATTCTAGATCCGGAGTTTATACCCACGCTTTATCTGGGAAAGTAATTGATTCAGATATCGGGGGGGGGGGATGGATTTCGGTAAAGGATTTATGGTGACTTGTCTGCCCTTTTTTGTGGTTTGTACTGTTGGTTGTGTTGCAGTATCTGTATTTATTTTATCAAGGCTTTGTTTTTGCTTATTGTAATCCACCTTGTTTATCCTTTTACTATAAAGGTGGAATATAAATCCCAGAAATGAAATGAAATTCCAGCCTCCATCCCAAAATAACAATATGATGTTCACGACTCTGCATCTTCCCTGGTTTTCGGAGGCTGCCCTCCCTAGGCTGGGGTAAGACCGGGAGCTGCCCATGGAGGCCTGCACGTCCGCCGCCCCGGGTCACTGCAGAAGGCACGAAGGAGCCACTGGATGTCAGTGCAGCCTCAGCGAAAAGGCAACGAAAGTGCAAGATTGTGATATTCCGTGCCTGTGCCCACATAGATAGGGTTTTAAAACATATATAGGAGCAAAGCTTTGTACTGGAGTAAGGTATTACATTCTTGGACTAGTGGTTATGTCGGGTCGTGAGGCAGAAGCCGATTTCTCTGTTAAGTTCTTTTCTATTTGTTTAGAAATGTCTGATCGTTTTAACTTCCAATATCTGTTTCTGGACCGTTCTGAATTTCCCTGATCCAGTGGGCTTTGAAGGTGAAAAATGTTTCCCTTGCTCTTCTTTCTGTTGTGTGGCCTTCTGTCCACACAGGTTTTCTCTTGTCTTTATTTTCTGTCCTCTTCTGCCCACGTAGCATCGCTCTTCACAGAGGAGGAGCTGGCTGGTGCCGAGCGCCTTTCCTGCGTGCGCACCTGTGCGGCCCTGCCTTGCAGGGCCTGTGTCCTTTCTTCTTTGGGATTCCTGTCTCAAGCTTGCCTCTGCCCGCTTTCTGCTTTGGATTCAGGGCTTGCTGGAGAGCTGAAGCTGGAAGAGGCTTTTAGGCCTTATCTCAGTTTCTCCAGCTCTGGATTTTATGTTTGTTTCTTGCTTTATCCTGAGTGAGTAAGAGAGGATGCAGTCTTCCTGCAGAGGAGTTTAGGGTTGCAGCCCTTTGGGCGGATGGATTCAGTCAGGACTTTGAAGTTTCTGTCCCTAACTGTAGGACCTAGTGCAACCTCAGAAAACTCAGTAATGTTCAAACCGAAAATAGCAAGGCAGATGTAGGGGCTGAAATTAGAAGCAACAGAGAAATATTTATGTAATTAAACTTCCTATTCACTTTAGCAGCCCCAGAGCTGCAGTTAAGTCTTTATGTGCTCAAAGCCGTCACAAAAAAAGCCAAAAATACTGCTTTTTCTGTGGAAAGCGACGGAAAAAAATCTTGACGGCGGTCAATTTACGAGAGTCCATTTTGCTAACCTGTGGCTGTGCGTTGGTTAGGAAAACGGATGCAGGTTGATTGAGCATCCGATGCCATGGACGTGCTAGGGACGCACAATTTATCCCTAGCGCGGCAGCTCATTTGCCTGTTGCATGGGGCACTCAGGAGAGGGAGATATGTGCACGTTGAAGAAAACGTGCCCAGTTTGGATGCATGTTTTGTTTTCGTGCTTGGCATTGTATCGTCCCCAATAATGGCAGAAGCTGGTGCACCTGCAGTGACAGCAACGGATCGTGCCATCTAGCACTAGATCGCACGTAGAGAAAGAGAAATCTGTCACCATCTGCACGTGAGACCAGTGTGCAGAGAAATTGGTCAGTGCCTAGCTTTGGTATTTCGAGCTTTGCTGAATCAGTGCAACCTGCATCGCTACATCACAGCCAACAGTTCTCCCTTTGCTCCTGAAGAAAGCCGTTTAGGATAAGTCTGCAGTTCAAATGCCACTCTATTGCTTATTTCGAGGGGCGTTGTATCAATCTAGGGGTTAGCCGTTCACATTCATGCCTCAGGGTGGCCACCAGGTGTCTTGATCTGAAGAAGGACGATGCCTGTGATATAAATCCAGTTGCAGTTTTCCTAGCAAGGACAGGCAGGTGCTGTGGGGAAGGGACCGGCTATGAGCCAGATGGGCTAAGACATCCTGGCTCACAGAGGTGCGAGAGACTGGCCCAAGGCGCGCGTGCGGATCTGTCTTGCATGTAGTATCCATTGTACTTCTTTTTTTTTTTTTAATGTAATGTTTATTAACCATTTTCAAACTTTATAACAATGTGCATATGTGTACAGATAAGCATTGTCATACATCTATCAATACATCATGATATGTAGCATAATGGAACATGGAAAGCAAGCAGCTGTGAAATAAAAGCAAATAGATAAACGAAGCCCTACAAGAGGTGGTGTCATGTCTTCTTTGGCTGATATCTCAGTGTATTAAATAACTATCATATAAGTCACTTGTATGGCGAAATGCACTCCACTCCGCCATTGAGTGCATGGCCTCCAAATCTGGTGAAATCCAGGGAGATGTTGATGCTTTTGGGGGGTAATCTTATACAGGGTACACACATTATCCAGTTTCTGAAGTAAAGTGTCTTTCGTTGGAATCGGCGATTGCTTCCAGGTTGCCGCCATTAAACACCTGGCCCCTATACAGAGTTGATTTATCAGCAGGCTTTCATACTTAGAACCATTGGGCACATTCAAAAGTCCTTGGACTGGAGACAGTTCTACGTTTCTTTGAAAAATACAGTGTATGAGATCAGTTACGTCCTGCCATAGTCTCCTCACCTTAGGACATTCCCACCAGAGATGGCTAAAAGACCCTATCTGTCCGCAGCCTTTCCAACAAAGCATCTGCGCATAGTTTGGCTCTGTATAGTCTGTAGGGCGTGAGGTGCCATCGAAACAGTATTTCATATCCATTTTCAGTGAGTGACGTGGAAACAGAGCATCGTTTGGTGCAATAAAATATCTGATCCCATTCCTCATCGGTGAAGGATTGGCCCAGTTCCTCCTCCCACTTGTGAACATAGGTAGGGTCTTCCCACTAAGGAACCTTGTAACACATTCTAGATCTTGGCGAGACTGCCCGTAATGCGATCCGCATGGTCACACCACCCTTCAAATTGAGAGTTTCCCTTTTGAAGTTCTCCCTGTATATCCTCCTGTTTCATAAATTGATGGATCTGTATGTAGGAACACCCAGCAGTGGGTGGAAGCTGGTAAATTTCCTGGAGACGGTCCGAAGGTCAACATACCATCCTTACCCCCCATACCTGACCCAGAGCGTACACTCCCCTTGTCCTCCAGGCTTGGAAGAGAGAGGAGAATTTAGTGTTGTAAAATAAATGCGTGTTAGAGAAATATTTCCTTGTCCCCTATAATCAGGTGTTTCCACTTAGCCCAATTATATATATAGAGTGTAGTTTGTAGCGGTAGAGAGATCACACCTCCCAATTTCCATGGCGCTCTAGGTTGCCAGGTAAGGGCTCTAATTGGAATCTGACCCAGTAATCTTGCTCAATGTCTACCCATCTGGGGGTCTCCCTTTGCCTATGCCAGGATAATACAGCAGTAAGTTGTGCAGCTGCATAATACCACTGTAACTTAGGGACCCCATCCCACCTCCTTATTTATGTCTGTATAGTACTGCCTGCCCTACCCGGGGAGGTCTCCGCTTCCAAATGAATGCAAATAGACGCTTCTGCCACGTTTTCAATAAAGCGGTGGCTATGTGAATGGGCGTGTCCATTGCACTTCTACGCATACATTGGGTTCGGTTCCTAATAAGACGCCGCGCTGGCACTGTGCACAGGTAGCACTTAGCCTACATTAACCAATCCGATATGGAATAACAAGGTGCCCGCAGTCACTGCTGAAGGGTGGGGTGGTTGGGTGGAGAAAAAAGCAGCTGCATGCGTGCTGGCAGCGGGCAGAGCTTGTTGCTTGTTAGGAGGACGATTTTGAAAATGCGTTAACCTGCGTGCATCGGTTATCTGAGGGGGGCCGATGCGATAAAAGTGCACGGTAAAACGGGCGCTCGTGTGGAGCGCCCGTTTTCCAAATGTGCGCACATCCACTGCCCCTGGGCGCCCGATGCAATGGGCAAACGAGCTGCCGCGGTAAAAAGGACGTGCTAGGTAAAATTGTGCGTCCCTGGCATCGGGTGCCCGGTAAACGTGGCTGTGTGCGGATTAGGAAAATGGACGCTCAAGACAAGCGTCGGATTTATCCTGCTACCGGCCTGGAGCGTGTACGTAGTGCATGTATATTGTATGCTCTGGATTTCTTTTGTTTTCCCCTTTTCATTTTGTCACGATACAGCTTTCTGCGCTTCCTCCGACTTAGCATTGTCACAATACTAAGTAGGAGGCACCACGGAAAGCAGAATTTTTTTTTTTTTTTTGTGAGCCCTTGATGCGCACAGCAAGGCTTAACGCCAGCTCGGGGGCTGACATTAAATTTGCCGTGTTAACAAGGGCGCGTTGGGCGAGAGGTAATAATCGCTAATTGCCTCATCTACATGGAGTTTACAAGCGATGAGCGCTATTGGCTAGGCGCGAGTTTGGACGCACGTTTTGGATGCACTCATGCCCTTGTTGCATCAGGGGTTAAGGACGCGCGTCCAGCCCCTCGTTAAGCTGGGTGCACTTTATTACATCGGGCTCCTGGGAATGGCCTGCCCCGATGACTGCGCGTGGTGATTAGCCACGCCGAGAGGCGGCGTTCCCAGGGCTCTTTACTCAGGGGAAGGAAAGTGCATGAGTAGGATCCATTTTCCAATCTGGGGGTACTTCTCCAGCTAAAATCTACTCGGGGGGGGGGGGGGGGGCGTGGGGGAGAACCAGCTGGAAATGACTGTACGCACTCTGTACCCGACCGAGTTCTGTAGCGAATGTGTCCATGGACTTCCACGGGGCAGAGTCTGCAGGTAAAGAATAGCCTCAGACATTGCCCAGTGTGCCCCGTACCATCCATGAGAGCTTTCTCTCTGTGAGTACTCACTCTCCTTCAGGTAACTAAGTTGGCCCTGATTTTATCTGAGATCAGTTGAAGCCTTTTGGAAATTTACCCCATTGCTTATAAGGACAATAAACCATTCTGATTTTTCTCCTGCCTCTCTAGTGTTTGCTCTGACTCCAGCTCTCCTCCACTCTTCTCTTAGGTCCTCAGCCTCTTTGTGATGGATGAGGGCCCTGTCCTGTATTCATGGCCACAGCAGGACCCACAGGCAGATGGACTGAAAAGGGTCAAAAGGGCCTGGGTGATTCCTCCTATCAGTGTCTCTGAAAACTACAAGAAGATCCCAAAGGCATTGGTGCAGGTAACGGCTCCTCCCGCTGCCATTAGGGCAGGCAGTGCCCTTCCCGGTAAATTTCCTCGCGCTGATGTTGGCGCAGGTACTGTCCCCCAGAATCTGGCCCACTGGCTTTAGCTCAGTTCCTGTGCTCACTCTCCTCCCGCTGACTTTACCTTGGCACTGACACTGATACAGGTTTTCCTCGTCCCTTCCTCTCTCCTGTATCTTCTCAGGGTCGTATGCAAAATTTTCCCCCCTCTTTCTCTCTCTCTCCTTCTGTCAGATAAAATCTGATAAAATGAAGCACGGAAACATCATCTACAGTATCAAAGGACCAGGGGTAGATGAGGCTCCGCGGGGTATCTTCTCCATTAATAAGACCTCGGGCGTGGTGTCTCTGAATGCCATGCTGGACCGAGAGAAGAATGATCACTTCAAGGTAATGTGCCTTTCAGAGGTGCTCTGCCTCCTCACATCCCATGCTGGGACATCACCTGTATGTGTCTTCTAGTTTGTGCCGCCAATTACCCTGTGCCCTCTCCTCATCCTTTTATACAGTGATTGGCTATAGTGGTTCTCTCTTGGCTCTGAAGCTCTGCTCAGAGTGAATTGATTAGTGATTTACTCAGTACACGCACAGAGCAACCAGTGGCGAGGTATCCACACACACACACACTCTCATAATGAGAACATGGCTAGGGCAAAACATCTGTGCCATTCCCCACAGTGCCTCCTGCTGAGGGAGACGGGAACTGCAGGAGCTGGAGCTTGCCTACAGCCAGCACTCCTGCACCCATGCCCCACAGCGCCTCCTGCTGGGAGGAAATGCAGGTACTGTAATGCTCTAGATACATTCTGTGATAACGTCTTCAGAGCCGGCCTGTTCTGGATGTCTTTCTCCCACCTGCCAGGCAGTGATCTATCTCCTGCATCAGCTTTTTCTTCCTGATGTTTGTTTAGCTAAAGGCCTTTGCTGTGGACCTTGAGGGCCTTACCCTGGAAGATCCCACAGATCTGGAGATTGTGGTGGTGGATCAAAATGACAATCGACCCCTGTTCCAGAGGGATGTTTTCATTGGCCATGTGCTGGAAGGATCCATTCCAGGTGAGAGAGAGAGAGAGAGACAGAGACTGGGAAAGTCGCTATAGCGTGGCAGCGTGCTCTCGGAGAGAGACATCACAGCCACATCCTTTTAAACACACACACCAGGATGAATCCGCCGGCACGGAGTGGTTGGGCATGTAACCTTTCCACTTTCTGACTCACCTCTGTGAACCGTTACAAATTCTTTCCTTTCGTTCTTACTTCACACCAGATTTAGGGCCGCTGTGGGGTTTCTTGGCCCAGAGCACACAGGCAGTGGATGCAGAGCACTGTGTGATGGTAAAGATAATAATAAAAAGTTACACTCAGGAGCAGACTGCCCTGCACTCCTGTCCCCTCCCCCAGGGGCTCTCCCTTCTCTGGCAGCAAGGACTGGGACATATTTTGTCTTCTGAAAGTCAGAAAATTCCAGATTTTCAAGTTTGGAAGTTCTTAGGAGTCAAAAAAAAATTGATCTGATTCCCACCCCCATGGTAGAAGACAAAAGAATTTATTTTTTAATGGTCCGTTCCTTCCCCCCCCCCCCACCCCCCTCTTGTTTGAAGTGACTAACTTTTTGGTTTACCAAAAAAAAAAAAAAAAGTCGGTCACTTCCACACTGAAGGTGGCTGATGTGTTGGGAATGGGGCTGTGAGCGCTCCTGCAATATCTCCTACAGCGCCCCCTACTGGGACTACACCTCGCTTTTCATGTTTAGCATCAAGCAGTGCTCCGCACAGACCTGCCGCTCCGATGCTTGGGGACGGGTTGGCGCAGGAGCACGGGGGGGGGGGGGGGGGGGGGGTTGATGGTTTCTTCCCCGTATTGATGCCGGGTTCCTGTAGTGCCCGTGCTTCCTGCCTCAGAAGCACCGCTAGCTTGCATCCCACGCAGAACGTTGCCCAGCTGAGGGCATGCCCCACCCTCTTCTCGCAGCCGGGTCCACCGTTTTCCCTTTTCTCTTTTGGGCCCCCAGGTACTTCTGTGATGAAGGTGGAGGCCACCGACGCTGACGAGCCCGGCACAGACAACGCGGCGCTGAGGTACTCCATCCTGGTGCAGGGCACACCCCAGCTGTTTAGCATTGACGGCGACACAGGGGAGATACGGATGGTGGAAGTAGGCCTGGATCGAGAGGTACAGACCGGGGGGCGGGGTGAAAGGCGATTAAGCGCACAGGGTTGACCTGTGCTTCCAGAACACATGATGACAACTGAAAAGCCCAAAAAGTTAGATTGCAGGAAGAAGGGCCAGGCTGTAGGTGCAGAGAAGAGATGGGGGAGTGGGGGAGGAGCAGAGGCAGGTCACTTTCTCCATCACCCATTTGAACAAAAAAGAGATCTCTAGGCGCCATTTAAATAGCCTGTGTGAACACCCAGTGAAAAGTCTAAAAGCATGAACAATTGCTATCTCTATGTAGAAATTTTTAACCAGGAATGAAAAAAGACCACAGATGCCAAATTTCCAGCCAAGCAGCTTTCAAGATGGACATATCAAACAAGAGAAGCTTTTTAAGGAGGACACGAAATGTACACCCAGTGCACCATCTTTTTGTTAAGTTAGTATCAAAAATCCCTAAGAGCTTGAAACCATCGGTGACTCGACGGAAGCCAGAAAGACAATCTGGAAGGGGTATACAACCGGTGAGAGAAAAGCTCAAATTGGTTTAAGTTTATTTAATATCCTGAAAGATCCCCAAAGTTCCAAAGAAGATCAGTTAGCACAGGTCCTGACTCACGAGGGTTAGTTAGATATAAAAGAACGTCATCAGCATATAAGGATATAACATGCTCCCGACCACCAAGATTCACTCCTGTAATTTTAGGGTGTTGACGTATGGCCCAAGCCTGGGGCTCTATAACCAAATTGAACAACAAAGGCAACAGGGGGTAACCCTGCCATGTGTCTCGGGCATTTATCTCCCTTTCTCAAGATCGCCAATTTGCCAGCAAACGCACCCTAGGTCAGGCCTACATTGTCTTAACACACTCTGTGAACTGTGCAGGAATACCCACCATGGCCATGACACTCCATCAAGTGCTTTGGCCGCGTCTAAAGATAGCAAAAGCCCTGAAATGCCCCTCTGCTTCGCCAGATGCAGAATATTAAATAAACGCTTTGTATTACAGGTAGATTGCCTGCCCTTGCTGAAGCCCGTTTGATCCACATGAATCAAGCAGGGAAATATGTTCCAAGCCAAGCTACAAACCTTTAGCAAGAATTTTAATATCCGAATTTAAGAACGAGATGGGGGCAATAGGGAACTACATTCGACTGCAGCTTTACCTGGTTTAGGAAGGAGAATAACCATAGCATCAGCCATGTTCCAAATTGAAAACAAGGAGGGCACAAGATCTGATAAAATGTTTTTTATAAAATTCAATGGGATATCCATCAGAACCATGACATTTGCCCCCGGGTAAGGATGCCATGGCCACCTGTATTTCCAACAAAGTGATGGGTGCCACTAACCGGTCAATCTGATCTGGCTGAAGCTTAGGCATATCCAGGCCTGCTGGAAATTTGTGGATATCTACCATAGAGGCTGTGACAGGATCTTTATATAGCTCAGTAAAAAGATTTCACAAACAAGTCCTCCACCTCTTTATAACAGGAGGTAAGGGAACCATTAGGCTTCCGAACCTTAGAAATGTAGGCTTTGCCAGCTCTTTTTTTTTTTTTTTCTAACTGCCCAGGCAAGAAATGCACCTGGCTTGTCACCATGCTCGTAAAATTTGAGCTTTGCATATTTAAGAGCTTTGCCAATTTTAACTACTTCCAAAGATTGAAGCTCCCAGTGGTTAGCCTCCAGAGCCTAACCGATCGAGGTGAACAATTCTGTTTATGCAATCTTTCCAGATCTTTGATCTTAGCTATCAAGAGGTCAGATTGTTTCCTCCTTTCTTTACAAAAGAAACTGGCAAAGTCTATTGTGCGATCCCAAAGATAAGCTTTAAGGGCTTCTCAGTGTAAAGCAGGATCATAATCGGCACTTGATTATGTTCATCAGTCTTTTATTTCATCACGAACCATACATCGAAACTGTTTATGTCCCAATAGAGCGGTGTTTAGGTGCTATGAGAAGGAACGAGAGATATTAGGTGAAAATACAAACTTCAGTTGAACTGGGTGATGATCAGAGTTTCTACTAGACAATATAACGCTGTCACGCGTAAAAGGAACCAGGAAAGGGGAGCATTAAAAAGTCAAGACGACTATGTGTTATGTTGTGATGAAAAGTAAGTGTAATCTCGGTCCCCAGGGTGATGGTGTCTCCAAATATCCACCAAGTGAAAAGTGGAAAGAAGGTCTGGTATGCACAGATGTAAACTCTTCTCTGGTTTGATATGTCCAGCTTAAAAGCTGCTTGGCTGGAAATTTGGCATCTGAAGTCTTTTGTTTTGTTTTTTTTTTCCTTCTTGGTTAAAAATTTCTTCATCACTGGTCTATATCAGTCTCCCATTGACATGATCTGGATTTAGAGAACTTCTCTCCTCACAGGTGGGACTCCTTGTCAGTTTGCGTCCCTTACTCTTGAGAGCACTATTGAGGAACTTTGTATCTTATACGTGGAAAAAATTCACTAGGACACTAATATATAATGCTACGAGAAGAGGCAAAAACGTGTGCGACACTCTGTAGGGTATGAGGTATCCCCAAAGTTAGGACATTGCAACCATAAAGAGCTTCCTTCACTTGTGTAGGTGTGAGAATTTGCTGAAATGCATCTGGACTTCTCTGCCTTCTGTCCTCAGACCCTCAGCTTGTACAACCTCACTCTCCAAGTGGCCGACATGTCTGGCGATGGACTCACCAACACTGCGACAGCAGTCATATACATTGACGATGTCAACGACAATCCACCAGAGTTCACGGAAGACGAGGTAACGAGTAGCCCGCCTCTCAGGCCTTGCTGCCCCTTTTCTTCCTCCTTTTTCCTATTTTGTCTTCCTCTGTTTAGTTTCCTTCTTGCTTTCCTAATGGTCATGGGTATGTGAGTAGGGGATGGATAGAGGGAGGGGAAGCACTGTGGCACCAGCTGTAACCAAACAGAAATGTTGTTGCACTGCTGCACATTCAAGGAAATAAGGGCAACAAAGATGGAGAAAAGGAGATAAGTAAGGAGTGGGATGAAGGTATTCATATATCTCAGAGGTATCGATAATGCAGAAAAGGCAAATGGCTTTCAGTGTAAGAAAACTTCTGGGACAAGGAATCACCATCTAAGGCTCAAAGGGGGAGAAGACTTTGGAGCAGCACTTGGAGACACTTCTTCACATAAAGGGTGATGGATATACAGCAAGGTCTCGCAGTAGGAATTGCTGGAGTTAAAACAGTGAGAGAGCCGGGATAAGCAGAGAGGATCCTTAGCTGGGAGAGTGAGGGGTAAAGCCTGGGATAAGCACAGAGAGATCCTTAGCTGTGGGGGAGTGAGGGGTAAAGCCTGAGATAAGCACAGAGGATCCTTAGCTGTGGGGGAGTGAGGGGTAAAGCCTGAGATAAGCACAGAGGATCCTTAGCTGTGGGGGAGTGAGGGGTAAAGCCTGAGATAAGCACAGAGGATCCTTAGCTGTGGGGGGGTGAGGGGTAATGTCTGGGATAAGCACAGAGGATCTTTAGCTGTGGGGGAGTGAGGGGTAAAGCCTGGGATAAGCACAGAGGATCCTTAGCTGTGGAGGAGTGAGGGGTAATGTCTGGGATAAGCACAGAGGGATCCTTAGCTGTGGAGGAGTGAGGGGTAATGTCTGGGATAAGCACAGAGGGATCCTTAGCTGTGGAGGAGTGAGGGGTAATGTCTGGGATAAGCACAGAGGGATCCTTAGCTGTGGGGGAGTGAGGGGTAAAGCCTGAGATAAGCACAGATGATCCTTAGCTGTGGGGGAGTGAGGGGTAAAGCCTGGGATAAGCACAGAGGATCCTTAGCTGTGGGGGAGTGAGGGGTAAAGCCTGGGATAAGCACAGAGGATCCTTGGCTGTGAGGGGTAAAGCCTGGGATAAGCACAGAGGGATCCTTAGCTGTGGGAGGAGTGAGGGGTAAAGCCTGGGATAAGTACAGAGGGATCCTTAGCTGTGGGGGAGTGAGGGGTAAAGCCTGAGATAAGCACAGAGGGATCCTTAGCTGTGGGAGAGTGAGGGGTAAAGCCTGGGATAAGCACAGAGGATCCTTAGCTGTGGGGGAGTGAGGGGTAAAACCTGGGATAAGCACAGAGGATCCTTAGTTGTGGGAGAGTGAGGGGTAAAGCCTGGGATAAGCACAGAGGATCCTTAGCTGTGGGGGAGTGAGGGGTAAAACCTGGGATAAGCACAGATGATCCTTAGCTGTGGGGGAGTGAGGGGTAAAGCCTGGGATAAGCACAGAGGATCCTCAGCTGGGGGGGGGGAGTGAGGGGTAAAGCCAGGGATAAGCACAGAGGATCCTCAGCTGGGGGGGGAGTGAGGGGTAAAGCCAGGGATAAGCACAGAGGATCCTTAGCTGGGGGAGTGAGGGGTAAAGCCTGGGATAAGCACAGAGGATCCTCAGCTGTGGGGGAGTGAGGGGTAAAACCTGGGATAAGCACAGAGGATCCTTAGCTGGGGGAGTGAGGGGTAAAGCCTGGGATAAGCACAGAGGATCCTTAGCTGTGGGGGAGTGAGGGGTAAAACCTGGGATAAGCACAGAGGATCCTCAGCTGGGGGGGAGTGAGGGGTAAAGCCTGGGATAAGCACAGAGGATCCTTAGCTGTGGGGGAGTGAGGGGTAAAGCCTGGGATAAGCACAGAGGATCCTTAGCTGGGGGAGTGAGGGGTAAAGCCTGGGATAAGCACAGAGGATCCTTAGCTGGGGGAGTGAGGGGTAAAGCCTGGGATAAGCACAGAGGATCCTCAGCTGTGGGGGAGTGAGGGGTAAAGCCTGGGATAAGCACAGAGGATCCTTAGCTGGGGGAGTGAGGGGTAAAGCCTGGGATAAGCACAGAGGATCCTCAGCTGTGGGGGAGTGAGGGGTAAAGCCTGGGATAAGCACAGAGGATCCTTAGCGTCGGGACCCCCCCATTGGACCCCAGGCAATTTAAAACATTTGGGGGGGGGGGGTTCGGGAGGGTGGGGGATTTGTTTTAAAGTTTCGGGGTGGGTTTTAGGGGTTTTTTGGTGTGCCGGTTTTCCCACCCTCCCCCGATTTACGATTTTTAACGATTTTTAGAAAAAAACAAACTCGACGATCACATTTCCCTCCCCCCCAGCCAAAATCGATTGTTAAGACGATCGATCACACGATTCACACCTCTAGTGTCTATGGCTTTGTTACATTGGTGGTGATCTAAGATTTTTCTTTATCTCTGACCCTTTAATTACACCTCAAGAGCTTTTTTCAAAGAAATGTTTGTCATTGGACTAATTGTTTTCAAAAAATCTTCGACATGGTCATGTTTTGACCCCTTGCATAGTTCGGAAACTTCTCGCCGTCCGCTTTTCCCTTCCACATTCGCCACCTTATTATTCCAGAGTGAGCCCATGAGAACAGCCTTTAAATACTCCAGGAGGGCTTATTCGCCCGGGCGTAGGGTGTGGACGAGTGATCCGGCCAGTCCTGCAGGACTAGGACAGGTCAGGTCGCTGCTGCTGGGGGAGGGGAGAGGGGGCTGCGGGGATGGCTTGAAAGCGCTTTCTCTCTGTCTGCAGTACTCCATGGAGGTGAGGGAGCACAGCGCTGGGGTCGACGTCGGAAGGGTGAGCGTGCAGGATAAGGACCTTCCGGGCTCCCCCAACTGGCTGGCCAAGTACTCTCTCATCGGCTCTGATCTGCAGGAAGCCTTCTCCATCCGCACCGATCCTCACACCAACGATGGCGTCCTCTCTGTGATAAAGGTCAGGCGCTTTTTTCCTCTGCTGCTTGGGGCTGTTGTGGAGAGGGAGGAGAATATGACAGCCCCCCCCCCCCCCCCCGCTGGGAAGGAGGGAGAGAGGTAACATGCACGCAGTGGTTTCTGAGAGGTACGGACCATTAAGTAACCGGGCTTAAGGCAAACATTAATGGGCTAATAAATGTGGCTTGCGCTAGCTCAGCAGTACAAAGCCATTTAGTCACACAATTCCAGCAGTCCAGGATGGCACTGACACTGAGAGCGATGGCTCTGCCTTTGAGTACTGCTCAGTGCTCCCTGACGACGTCCACAAGGCGACCGAAGCTGAAGACTGTTAACCAGATCTTCAGCCATTTAACTATGTAATCAAAGCAGATTAAGAGTAAGAAGTGGCCCGTTGTGCTCTCATTTCGATGCCACCGTCTCGGTATACAGATGCATATTCCATATGCCCAGTGCTGCCTGGACCCCGTTTCACTTCATTTGAATTACGACCTCGGTCAGGCTGTGGCTCCGACTCTGAACATAGGCCAAGATGTTAAGGAAACGGAAGCTGCTTCCAGCACGCCTGGGCCTCGTCCGGTCCTCTCAGGGTCATGCTGCACGGCGCTCCCAGGCCTGGACACACGGCGCACATCACTGGGTTGCTGGAATCTCGCCGCTCCCTTTCCTGTCTGCAGTCCCGCTGCTTTCTTGAACAGGCGCTGAATCCCTTTGCTGGCTGGGCCAGGGACAGAAACAGCTCCGTGGCTTTTCAGCAGCTCCTGGAGCCCTGTTCTCTTACCTTTTCCCCTCGTTTTCGTAACCCTGCTCGGCTCATGCATTTCTGGGAATCCCTGTCCACGTAAGGGTGAATCTAGGCTAAGCTTGACATTCTTGACTTCAGAGTCATTGCAAGCAGCCGACTGCTCTCTGTGCCAAGTTAGGAGGGGTGGTGGGAAGTGAGTTAATCTGTGAGACCAAGGAGGGGGGGAGGGAAAGGTGAAAAAAGCAACCCTTGACCCAGGGCACTGTTTGTGGCCAGCGATTGCCCTGCCTGCAGTCTGCTCAGTGTATGCAGGATTGTCTCAGTTTATGTGGATGCCACAACTTCTAGCTGTTTACCTCTTTGTTGGACGTAGCCCTGAACTCTGGTTACATCTCCAGTCTGCATTTTGCTAGTAAATTCTTCTGATCCAGCCCCTGAATAGATTCACTGACCCAATCAGACTCTGGTGAAAGGCCTCCAGCTCCTTCCAGAAAATGCTGTTAAGAGCCTCACGTCGCTCCGTCCTCGCGCCCCTTGCCTTCACTTTATTGGGTGGTCGTAGAGAAACACGACTGGAACCTGCTTGGAGGCTTCAGCTCTGGGATGTCCTTGCACAGTTTTTGCAAATGCCAAAAACCCAGGGTCGAACTCTGCTTTCTGTGTCTCATATGCCACCTGGCAGGTCAGTTTGTGTGTCTCTCTCTCTCTCTTGTTGTTACCATGGACGTCTCTGCTTCTAACACAGCTCCAGGCTCCATCTGACACCAGTATTGCCAGGGCTCGGAGAAAGCAGAGGCATTGCCTTTTCAAACAAGCCTGGGCCCCTTTGCTAAAGGGTGTAATGTCGCCAACTCAATGTAGGGCGAGGGGAGCTGGAGAAGCCACGTGACCTACTGCCGTTGTATGCCTCCTGCAATCCAGCACCATCCAGTTTCCCAAGAGCCATTGCCCCATCTCCCTGCCTGGCACCCCCACACAGCTCCTGTACACCCCTGTTCCCCACTCCACCTCCCAGAAAACCCCCCGGCACAGCTTTTATCCCCGTCCCACACCAGGATTTTCTCTGATTGCACTGACCCTACCAATACTTCTCTCTCTTTCCATCAGCCTTTGGATTATGAAACTCAGGATCGTGTGCAGCTGACCATCTCTGTCCGCAATGAGGCAGAGCTGGACACTGCCGCCCCCAAGACGCACCGGGCCGTGGCCAAGGTCACCGTGAGAGTGTGGGACGTGAACGAGCCACCCGTCTTCCACGAGAACCCCAAGGTAGTGAGCGTGAGAGAGGGGACGTCGGCGGGCAGTGAGATTGCTGTGTACACAGCCACCGATCCCGACACCAGGCAGCCACAGGTGCTCAGGTGAGAGAGCTGGGGCAGAAAAATCCCGGGCTTCAATAGCGTCTACAGGGAAGAGAGAAACCACGCCGGGGTGCACTTATCTGTACTTACAAATATCGTGTTTGTCGCTACTTGCTAACCACTTTGGATGCTCTCCAGGGGGGTGGGGTATGAATTCATGAGAGGATTTACTGCCTGGGTGCATTATATACAACTTTGCCTCGGCTTTGTTCTAGTATTTGTTTTAAAAAAAAAAAAGTTGCTTTCTCCTAGTATTGACCAAGGGGGGGGGGAGGGTTTGTATGGGAGAGGGGTGGGGAGAAAACAAAAAATGCTTTGCTGCAGGTGCTGAAGAGTTGATGTTTCCAGCTTCTTACTCTTGCGCGCTGTTTCCTGCTTCGTGCATTAATAAGGGGAAGTTTTACCGTAAGAGGATTTGCTGACAAACGATCCGTCCGGGCCGTTGTAGAAGGCATCGCTTTCCACCTTGGCAGAAAAAGGTTTCTCACTTCTTAATTACAGCTACGTGGCCGAGTCTGATCCCGAGGGCTGGCTGCTGGTGGATTCGGTTACCGGTCGGGTCCTGGCCAAGCAGGACATCCCTGGGAGGTCGGCTGTCCGGCGAGGCGGGTGGTACAGGGCTGTGATCGTGGCCAGCGACGACGGTAAAAGCCTCCTGCCGCCTGGGGTGTCCAGATCAGGGATGCTCGCAGGTCTTTCTCACTCTTATGGCTTGTCCGAGTGGATAAAATATTTCAGAAAGTGGGGAGGGACCAAGTAACAGCCAATAAGAGATTTTTCCATATTTATGCTGAAACAGGTATCGCTCATTCGCTCAATAAAAGCGACGTAGCCAGGTTGGACATCGCATTTTCTGTTTTTCTTCCTGCTCCCGGGGACTTCCAAAGTATGAAGTGTTTGAGTGAGTAATTTGTCCAACTAAACTGCCCAGAATGGGAGCACTTTGCAAAGTAGCTGTCTGCTTGCAAAGCGTGCGGCTCCCCTTGCCCTGCAGGCCTGTGGCTGCTTTTTTCCCCAGTTTGCCAGTGTAAAGTGCTCGTGTAAGCAAGGCACTGACGCTTGTGCAGCCGACCGAGCAGAGGGGGAACAGCGAGCAAACATTTTGGAAATGGACTGGATGTGAGCTGTGCTGCAGCCCAGACCCAAACATGACCTGACAACGCCTTTTCTCTTCCCATCCGGCTAAGCCCATGGCCACCTCTAGCTGGGCAGCTGAGAGCAGTTTGTAGCTGAGTCACTTTATCCAAGCAAATTGGAATTTTCCCAGGGAACTAGCATTGGAAATTGCTTTCCCAGGTAGGTTCCACTGCAGACTCAGTTGCTGATAAGTGAAGTGACTTCAGGTTCCCCCCTTAGGGATTTTTAAATGGGGAATGCATTGGGTGGGATGAGCTTAGCCAAAGGGCTCAGTGTTTGAGCTCACAGAATGAAAAACATTCCCACCGTCTGTAGGTATGCCTGCTCGCCACTGCCACAGCCACAGTCCCACAGGCTTTACGTGCTGTGCCTCGGCCACTGCTGTATCCACGTTCCCACACAGAGGGCCACGGGTTTACAATGCTGTGCCTCAGCCACTGCTGTATCCACGTTCCCACATGGAGGGCCAAGGATTTATTTGCTGTGCCTCAGCCACTGCCCTATCCACGTTCCCACACGGAGGGCCAAGGGTTTACGTGTTGTGCCTCAGCCACTGCTGTATCCACGTCCCCACACGGAGGGCCATGGGTTTACGTGCTGTGCCTCAGCCACTGCTGTATCCACGTTCCCACACGGAGGGCCAAGGGTTTACAATGCTGTGTCTCAGCCACTGCTGTATCCACGTTCCCACACAGAGGGCCGAGGGTTTACAATGCTGTGTCTCAGCCACTGCTGTATCCACGTTCCCACACAGAGGGTCACGGGTTTACGTGCTGTGCCTCAGCCACTGCTGTATCCACATTCCCATGCTGAGGGCCAAGGGTTTACGTGCTGTGTCTCAGCCACTGTTGTATCCACATTCCCACACAGAGGGCCAAGGGTTTACAATGCTGTGTCTCAGCCACTGCTGTATCCACGTTCCCACACAGAGAGTCACGGGTTTACGTGCTGTGCCTCAGCCACTGCTGTATCCACATTCCCACACAGAGGGCCAAGGGTTTACAATGCTGTGTCTCAGCCACTGCTGTATCCACGTTCCCACACAGAGGGTCACGGGTTTACGTGCTGTGCCTCAGCCACTGCTGTATCCACATTCCCATGCTGAGGGCCAAGGGTTTACATGCTGTGTCTCAGCCACTGTTGTATCCACATTCCCACACAGAGGGCCAAGGGTTTACAATGCTGTGTCTCAGCCACTGCTGTATCCACATTCCCACACAGAGGGCCAAGGGTTTACAATGCTGTGTCTCAGCCACTGCTGTATCCACATTCCCACACAGAGGGCCAAGGGTTTACAATGCTGTGTCTCAGCCACTGCTGTATCCACGTTCCCACACAGAGGGCCAAGGGTTTACAATGCTGTGTCTCAGCCACTGTTGTATCCACATTCCCATGCTGAGCGCCATGGGTTTACATGTTTGCCTCAGGTTTGCAGAGTCTTATCTCTGAGTAACCTGTCGCTGGCTGCATTAAATAAGGTATCAGATCTCAAATATTTTGTTTAGCTTCTTTGTAAAAGGTTCTTGCTATGAATTTAAATGGATAAAATGTTAAGTGTTTAATTAGGGTATTATAGAGGAATTAATGAATTTAAAGGTTAATATATGTTGTCAAATAATGAATCTAATTAGTGATAGCTGCTTTTTGAGGTGTTTGAGGATGTGGATTGTTGCTTTATTAGAGCTGATAATGTAATACTGAGGTTCTGGATTATTTTTGGAATGAGAATTTTTGTGCGCAATCAGCTTTTTTTTTTTTTTTTTTACGTTAGCTGAGGACTTTCCATTTTAAAGTGTGGTGTTCTGCTCCTCCACAGCTGAGCCCAGGCTCTCTGCCACCGGTACCCTGTCCATTGAGATCGTGGAGGTGAATGATTATGCCCCCCTTCTGTTCCCCCTCAATGACTTCCTGTGCAGCCAGCCTGGCAGAGGCAGCAACATCATTCTGAGTGCCACGGACCAGGACCTGAAGCCTCAGGCTGAGCCCTTTCTCTTCCAGCTGCATCCTGGGAACCCAGAGCTCTCTCTCAGCTGGGCCATCGGCAGGATTAATGGTGAGCAGCAGACACAGGCGGGTGCCGCGTGTAGGTTTATGGCGTAGAGCGTGCATGGACTTGGAGTGCAGATGTTGCAGTCTACGTGGATTCTGTATGCTGCTGCATGCACTGTGTGCATGGATGGACAAGGTGTAACGTACCAGGGTGCAAAGTGCTCCGTCTGCACGATGGGGGTCAGTTTTCAATGACCTGGCAAACAAGACGATGTGTGCAAACACCATCTGCAGCCTAATCTAGTGTGGGAGGATGGGGGGGGGGTTATGTGGGTAAATAGTACACTGGGACTGTGCCATTCCCCTGGAAAGCCTGCAAATAGTCCAGGTGGGCACTTCTGCAGCAGCCCTCCGACATGCCGGATGCCTGGATACGGCCAAAGGTTTGTCTGCCTGCATCAACGGGCGCTCGTATTGTGCGCCCGTCTTCCTAACGCACACGCAGCCACCTCCCCTGGGCACCTGATGCAGTATTTAAATGAGGGGCTGCATAAAAAAAGGAGGCGCTAGGGGAGAATAGTGCGTCCCTAGCGCTTAAATGCATCGAGCGCCAGTCTTTATCCTGCTGCTTCTGCCCAATTTTGCTGAGGTTGCTGAAGACGCCCACAGCTAAGCGCTCCCTTGCATCCAGAAGAATTTTACATTTTTTTTTTTTTAAATCAAGCCAATATACACTTATTTTTCAACACCCCAAGCAGAAAATTTAAACCTTACAAAGATACTAAGTAGGAGAAACCACAGAAGACCATATTTTTAAATTTCTCATAAGCCCTTGACTCGTGAATTGCCTGTGCGCCACCTCCGGGACTGGAGTTAAATCTGCCGCGTTAAAAAAGTGTATGATGGGTGCCCAGCGATTTTCTGCATCGGGGGGGGCAATAGCTGATAGCCTCATCTCCATGGACTTTACATGATGAGCGTTTCTTTGGGTGCGCGTTCTGGCCATGCTGGGTCTAGTGCATCCAAAACACGCGTCCAGCCGCGTGTGAGCCTGCACGCTGGGCTGGGTGCCCTTTACTGCATCGGCCGCCTGCTGTTTGCTGGGGGTAGGAGGGGGGGTGTAGAGCAGGAGATTTAATCTTCCTGCTTTGGTCATGGCCCCCCTCTTCCACCCTCCATCCCCAAATTATTCAACAGCATTCAGTGTCGGCCAAAAGTCATCAGAGCCTAGCTTAAAGTCCCGGACACGGCTCCAGGCCTGTGAAAATGTACTCTCTGATGTGCTGCGGGCTCGGGCTGCTGCTGAAATTACTCTGCACAGCAGGAGCTGTTAGATTTATTAATGATTGTTAAACTTGATAAACCCCCTAGATATTTTTTGTGATAAGCAGTATGCAACTCCAAAAAAAGCCATACAGAATTTCATAGTAAAACGTATGTACAAGAACACACAATTGCATCCCTCGTCTCCTCCTCAGATACCCATGCCGAGGTGAAGCTGCTAACTGAGGTGGAGGAAGGGGTCCACATCCTTCGTCTCCTGGTCCGCGATTCTGGGGAGCCCCAGCTGGAGCGGGAGCAGTTCCTGAACGTGTCTGTGTGCCGCTGTGACCACACTGAGAGCTGCAGGCCGGGCCTGGCGGCCGTCTTCAGGGCAGGAGCGGGCATTAGCTTCAGCGCTCTGATGATCATTCTGGCTAGTGTTATCCTTCTGCTGTGTAAGTAAGCGAGCTCAGTGACTGCAAGGCTACAGTATCCCTGCCCTGAAGAGCTTATAGCATGAGGGGAACTGGAAACTTTGTTACTTAAGTACAGCATAGAGGAGCCAGGATGTCCAGGTTCTGAATTCTGTGCTCACGCCTTCTTCTGCTAGCCCCTCCTATTAAATCTATATTCCTGTTCATAACCCAGATCAGTCCAGACATTTGAGTTTTGCCTCCCTGCCAGCAGATGGAGACAGAGAAGAAAAGTGTTACCAGCACTGCTACTTAACCAAGAGTGCCACCTGCAGTCCCTCAGTATTTCTCTTGTCTCCAGCAGATGGTAGAGGTGTAAAACCTGCAGTCTGGAGTATATTTAAAAAAAGAAAGAAAGAAGGAAGGAAAAGATAGTTTTGGAGTTGTCCTGGTGGGGACCATCCCCTCTGGTTGAGGTGGGTGAGCAAGGGTTTGGTGACCCTTGGCTAAGGCTTGAACCCAAATACTGTGGGGATTTCGGACAACTGGTGATCCAGTTCCCCTGAGAGCCCTGTGGATCAAGCAGTCAGCTCTGCCACTTTCAGGGGAATAAAAACATAAGAAATTGCCATGCTGGGTCAGACCAAGCCCAGCATCCTGTTTCCAACAGAGGCCAAAACCAGGCCACAATAACCTGGCAATTACCCAAATATTCTTTATCTTCTTTGTTTGTGGTGGTAAAGCTTGTTTAAAAAAAAAAAAAAAGTTCAACAGCTGTGACTGCAGGGGATCTGGGGGATTGCTCACCGAGAGAGGCAGCGCGATGGCTGGGGGGGGGATCCTGGCAAGGCAGACCATGGTGCTGGTGAAGGGTCACACTAAAAGCTGCCGGGCCGTGTGCACGGCTCTCTAGTGATCACTTATGCACTCGCTGCGTCTCTGGGGGAGGGGGCTGTTCAGGCGGGGCTGGCTCAGGGTCGGCAATGATAAAGTTGATGGGCACATCAGAGACCTGTCAGCACAGGAACAGCAGCCATCTTGGCAGAATTGAGAGCAGCTCCCGGGAAGGTGGGGGATTCCCCTTCTCCCTTATCTCTGGCTTATGCATCAGGCATACCTGGCCAGAAAGGCAGCAGGGGAGAAGCGGCCTCGTTTCCAGAGTCAGCCACAGAGTTGCCCTTGGCCTGCAAAGAGGCCTAAGATGGCTGAGAAAAAAAGCATCTCGGCAGAAGCAGAGGGTTCTTGGCTTGGCTGGGCAGCCACGCAGTCCCACAGGCGAGGAGGAGAGCTCAGAGGATTCGGAAGACCTGGCAGTGGATTCCCAAGGGAGCAGAGTTCGCTGAGGCGTTGTCTGATTAAAAAAAAAAGTGCCAGTGACTGAGAGGGATGACCCTGAGGTGGTCCAGCTATTTCGCAAAGATGAATTATGGCCTTTGATTCCACATGTGCTTAAGGAAGAGGCTAACCAGGAAGTGGTAGATCCTGTCATGGTTGGCTTGAGAGGTCTGGCAAAGGCCTTTCCTTTTCCATAAGTCATTGAAGAAGTTGGTGGTCATAGAGTGGGATATTCTGAAACCCAGACTGAAGGATGGAAGAGCAATGGCAAAATCGTATCTGTGACCAGAGGAGACGCTCAAGCTTTTGATGCTTTCTTGGCGGTGACCAAGAAAACCACCATTCCAGTGACAGGGGCTGCCACGCTGAAAGATGTGCAGGACTGAAAGGTGGAAGTTTACCTCAAGAGGATTTTTTTAGGTTTCTGCTTGGGGTATCCTGGCTGCGGTATACAGTAGAGAACGTGTTTGCACTGCGTTCAGCAGTTGCAGGTGATGGAGACGTTGTCATCATCCTCCACGAATCAGGCAGAGCGTTTGGAGGCAGCGGTGTCCTATGTGGTGGATGCCCTGTATGACTTGTTTAGGACGTCCTCCAGAGTTATAATGTCGGTATTTTCAGCCAGCTGACTACTCTGGTTAACAAACTGGTCTGCAGGTGTTGGTCAAAGTCTCAGCTAGGGGCCTTCCCTATCAAAGGGAAGCTATTTGGGGAAGATTTAATGCAACTGGTGAAGTATCTAGGGAGAGTCCAAGGGACATATATTGCTGGAGGACAAACCAAAGAGAAGAAAGAAATCCTTTCCCACCCATTTGCATTTTAGAAACTATAGAAGATATCGGCAATACAGAGGCAAAGCTCGAGCAGGACCTGTCCTTTCGAGATGGGAGAAAGCTGACCCAAGATACCCCTGGTCAAGGAACTGGAGGAGCTTAAGCTTCACAGTGAAATGAGGCTAGTCTGGACTTCTCTTCTGGCTGGGTGCGGTGTGGGAAGCCTTCATCATCTCTCCTTGTGCAACTCACACCAAACAGGTAGTGGTTTGCAGTATAGTGGATCATTTGTGACAGCTAAGAGTGATGGTGCGGGTTCCCCAAGAACAGTGGGGGAAAAGGTTGGTATTCCATTTATTTTGTGGTACCGAAAAAGGAAGGGACATTCTGACCAATTTTGGATTTAAAGAAAGTCAATGCAACCCTTAATGTACCACAGTTTTGCATGGAGGACTATTTCGATCTTAGCAGTTTGCAAGGGAGAGTTCCTGGAGTCACTAGCCCTCACAGAGACATACCTCCACTTCCCAATCAGGCAGGAGCACCAAAAGTTCCTGCAGTTTAGTATTCTGGGAGACCATTTTCACTTTTGCGCCCTTTCTTTCAGTTTGGCGACAGTGCCACATACATTCACCAAAGTGTTGGTGATGGTGGCAGTAGCCTTTCGAAAGAAAGGAGTCCTGTTACTCCTATATATGATTGACTGGCTCATTTGGGCAAAGTCGGACTTCTGTCAGCTGGCGGTAGAGTGTGTCCTAGAAAGGTTGAGGGCTATGGGCTGGGTGGCAAACCTAGCGAAGCGCCATCTAATGCCATCCCAATCCTTGGAGTAACTAGGGGATCGATTCAACACTCATATTGGCAAGGTGTTTCTCACAAGAGGACAGAATGGTGAAGCTGCAGAGTCAGGTTCGCTGACTGTTGTGACTCAAAGTTTGGGATTGTTTGCAGGTCCAGGGGTCTGTGGCATAGACGCCAGATCCAAATACCTGGGTGTTTGTGCATATGAGGCCCCTTCAATTAGCACTCTCCTCCTGTTGGATCCTGTTAGTCAGAGGAGTTGAAATTCCTCTTCCCCTCAGGGGGGAGTCCAGGTTCAGTCTTTCCTGATGAGTTGGTCGGATCAATCTGGAGTGGGGGATGGAATTGGAAATCCCAGATTGGGTGAGAGGGACCACCGATCGCAGCCTCTCTGGTTGGGGACCTGTGTGTCAGGGCCAGACCGCATAGGATCAATGAGCATAGGAGGAGGCATTGTAGTCTATCAGTTAGAGACGAGAGTGGTGCACGCTTCCTTTCTGTCATGGTTACAAGCTCAGACAGTGTGAGTTCCATTGGACAATGCAACGGTGGCTTATATCAAGCAACAGGGAGAGACCAAACATCAGATGGTTTCTCAGGAGGCTCAGTTGGTTCATGGGCAGAGAAGCCCCTGGAAGTTCTGGCAACATCTCACATAGCTGAGGGGACACGTGAAGGTGGATTTTCTCAGCAGGCAAAAGTTGGACCCAGGAGGATGAGAACTGTCTGAGGAAGCAATGCTTCTCATTCGGGCCAGGTGGGGAACACCTTGCATGGACTTGAAGGTGTTGAGACAAAACATCAAGGCAGCATGTTTTTACAGTCACAAGCAAGAACATGGAGCAGAAGGAATTGATGCGCTGGTGCTACTGTGGCCACCGGAATTCTTCTTTGTCTTTCTCCTTTGGCAGGATGGTACGGTGCATAGAGGGACACCTGGTGAAGTGATTCTCGTGGCTCCAGAATGGCCATGTCATCTGTGGTTCGCCTACCTAATAAATTTGATGGTGGACATTCTGTTAAAGTTTGGTCACCTTCTGAGATGATTGCGCCAAGATCCTATATTTGTGGATCAGGTTTTTGAGAGGAAATGCTTGAGATGGAAGGGGTATTCTGAAGATGTCATTGCCACCTTACTACAGGCCAGACGGCCATCCTCAACCTTGGCTTATGTTAGGGTGTGGTGGATTTTTGAGGTTTGGTGTGTTGAACACGGTGTGCAGCCTATTCGGGCTTCGATTTCCCATACCTTGAATTTTTTGCAAAAAGGTCTAGTGAGGGGTCTGGTCTATAATTCCCTTCGGGTATAGGTGGCAGTTTTAGGCTGTCTTCGGGGTAAGGTGCAGGGTGTATCCCTGACCTTACTTCAAGCTATGATTCATTATCTTTGAGGGGCAAAACATTTGTGGCCCCCAATGCGGAAGGTGTGCTCTCATGAAATCTTAATTAGGTGATGACGATTTGTGAGGCTCTGTTCGAGTCATTGCAGAGGATGACTCTAAAGAATTTAATACTGAAAGGGATTTTTTGGAGGCAATTTGTTCGGCCAGAAGAATTTCAGATCTTCAGACGTTGTTTTATAGAGATCTCTTTCTTCAGTTTATGGAGAATGGGGTGTCCTTTCTAACGGTGCCCTCATTTCTGCCAAAGATTGTTTCGGCCTTTTATCTAAGTCAAACAGTGGAACTTACTGCCTTTCCGAAGTTAGATTCGTCTCTGCCGCACATGAAGGAACTTTGTGTTGGATATGCAGGGGGGGGGGGCGCTAAGGTGCTAGGTGACTAATAGTTTCCGGAGATTGGATCATATTTTAGTGTTTTGGAATGGGCCAAGAAAAGGGTGCAAGGCTTCTAAGGCTACTATTGCAAGATAGCTGAAGGATGCGATAGTGATGGAGGGTCTAAGGGCTCACTTGACTTTGGTGCAGGCAACCTCATGGACTGAGTCAGCTGGTTTCTTCACTATAAACATCAGGCGGTTACTTGGAAGTCGTTATGCACTTTCTCCAGGCATTCCCGGATGATTGTCCAAGTTCCAGACTCGGTATATTGAAGAGAGTGTATTGTGAGCAGGTCTATCACGTTCCCAGCCAGTAAAGGGAAGCGAGGGGTACATCCCAGGAGTCTGGACTGATCAGGGGTATGAATGAGAATTAGCAGGTGAGAAGCAATTTTCCTTTCTCAGTTCAGTAATGTAATTGTCAAGACTGCCTCTACAATTTCTCTTTATTATTTAATGAAATAAATAAAAGCAGAAGTCAAGCAAAACGGAGAGACATCCAGCAGTCTGACAGAGGTCACGGCAGACTCATTCTCTATTCTAATGGGTCCAAACACAGCCTGGATTTGGTGAGATGGGGAATCATTTTCAGCTTTCTTACACTGCTTTGAGGTTGTTCGTTGCAACAGGGTTCTTTTACTGAAGCTCACCTGTACTGTTCGGGGCAACCTCCATATAGATGTAGCTTCATTTTCACCAAACTACATTGAAATGCTGGCATCTGGGGCTGGCAGGATGACTCAGAGTTTGTCTCACTGCAATCCAGAGGAGGACTGTGTGTTATCTGCCCCTCTGTACAGCCTCCTTCACTTAGGGGGTGTCTTCGTTCAAGCAGCAGAACCAGGAACAGTAATTTTTTTTTTTAAATAAAGTAGCTAGCAGCTCAAACAAGAAATTCAAAAAGATTCCCCCTCCTTTTATTTATTTTTTTAATAAGTTCTTTTCATTGGAAGGTTCTTGACAGTCATCCAACTGTATGCAGTACCAACAAGTTAACAGGTGATACAGTAGAGGCGCCAGCATGAATACAAAATGTCTGCAGAGCCGCTGGAGACTAGCACTGTAGCACAGCTTAAAACATGCTGGCCCAGAGAGAGTGGGAGCAGTTTTAAGAGTTGGGAAGCTGGATGGGAGGTGAGGAGAAAACTGGTTTCCACAGACGGTGGTAGGGAACCAGAAGGTCTGTGCAGACTGACTGGTCCTCGCAATGTCGCTGTGATTGGCTGAAGCGAAGCCCACCCCAGCTCCTCACTGCTCTGTTCTGCTCTTGCTCGGCAGTGCTGGTCTTACTGGTAGCCATCATCGAACGTTTACGACGGCAGCGCTTTCATGGGGGGCTCCTGGCCAGCTCCGAGGACGATGTACGAGATAATGTCATCAACTATGATGAACAAGGGGGAGGAGAACAGGATCAGGTAAGACAGGAGGAACTCTACAGAAGTGTTAGCCACTGACTATCCCTGTACAGAGACAGTTCTCCTCAGCATACACACCCACACACACACCCCTCACACACACACACCATTGCACCTCACTTCTGCCATGAAACTTCTGGTGACTGCGGTGGTGGCTGATAAACATTCATCCTCCTCCTCATTTATTTATATCATTTCTTTCCAAACAGAGAGATGAAAGTGTGTTACTACAAGTTAAGTTTACTGAGTGACTATGCAGGTTTGCTTACACTTGGCTTTACAATGTTACCACAAGTTTGGTTACAAGGTGACTGTTGTATACATACAACGAGTATTTAATGTCAAAAGCAGTATGTGTGAACCAATTCTCTCACACACACGGACCCCAGAAAGGCACCAATTCTCTCTCTCTGTCTTGCACACACACACTTTCCCTCTCTCACGCGCACACACTTTCCCTCTCTCACACTTTCTCTTCTCTCTCGCGCACGCACACAGACTGACCCCCAAGCAGGCACTCATTTTCTCACACAAGCTTCCATTCATATACATGCACACACTGAAGGCAGGAAGGCAGTTCCCCTTTGTTTTGTTGGCAGCCTTGGAGCCTCTTTCACTCCTGCTGCTGCTGTCACCGCAGCTGCGTGGCTATTGGGGAGGAGTCGATCGTTTATTGCTGCTTCTGGCAATTAAGCCTGTTCTGCCTCTTCCTCTTCTGTGTAGGCCCCGCAATATTAAAAAATTGGCGGGACTAGCACTTCCTCCTTGCTGATCTCGTGCTACTCTCACAAGTTCTAATACCGCAGGCCTGCACAGATGGGAAAGGTGTCTTTCTCTGCTTAGCTGCTGGTGGGATGAGGTCCACTGGTGGCTGCATGGCCTTTCTCTCTGTTTTTCGGCCACTGGTGGGATCGGGTCCACTGGCAATCACATGAACCTTCCCCCATGGTACGACATTCCACTAGGTTCCAGACAGCAGAGGCAGGCACTCTTGTCTTTTCGTCCTGGCTGTTGGTGGCTCCCTGGAAGCTCGTTCCCGGCACTCCCCAGTTTGCGCACCCCTGTCTGCAGGCAGGCCAATCCACACCAGTGGGTTATGCACACTTACCAGCAGATGGAGACGGAGTAAAGCTGACTCGATGTCCCTAATGTATACCCCTGCCCCAACATCAGCCTGCCAGTATTCTCCGTCTCCAGCAGATGATGAACATGCATCTTCCTTGTGGGCATTGCTTGTGGTTAAAGAAAAAAAAAACTGAAGATAGAAGACTAGGAGAAGATTCAGATGGTCCCTCCCTTATTTGAGTGCTTTAAGTCTGGAAGCCTGACCAGGTGTAGACTTAAAAAAAAAGGACGAGGGCGTGCTCAGCGGTGAATGCTTGTGCCCTTCCTCTCCCCATAGCCGATGACCCGATCATTCTCTCAGCCAGGAAGGGCTGAGCTAAGGTTGAAAAAAACCAAAGAGTAGGGAAGTTTTAAGCCCCCTCTTTTTCCCTTACTGGGTCCTCCTTCCCTCGGCATTTTTCCTCTGCGTCTCTTACCCCCTTTCCCTCTCACTTCTCTGGAGAGGTAGTGTAGAGTGGAGGAGGCTCAGGTTCAGTGGGTTGAGCAGCTTTGGGCTAGGCCCCACCTCTCAGGCTCCGTTCAGTCAGCCACATGGGAGGCTGCAGCAGCAATTTTTTTTCCCCTGCTTGCTCAGGCGTGTGCGTGCATTCTCGCCACATGGCGGTGACGTGGGCGCGCACACGTGCGGGTTCTTGTGCACGTAAGGCCGCAGCCTAAATTTGAGCGCGTACTTGCGCAGGTACACCCAGGCGCTGTTGGGGGTGCACGCAGGAGGCTGCCTAGAACCAAGTTCAGGAAAACTATAGTGTTGGGGATGAAAAAGGGCAGCCATCGCACCCTCTCTGCCTTTGTCAGTGCTGTTTAGATGCTCAAGGCAATTTGGCTACTACAGATTTTGCCGACGTTGGGACATCCCCTTGCACATGGTTACGGGAGGCAACACAGCAGACAGTTCCTCCCACCCCTTGTTTCCCAACGGCAGAGGCATCCCTGAGAGAGGGGTCGGAGAGTGTCAGGTTTGGGCCTGTGGGTCCCAGTATGGATCCATCCTCCTCCCGGCTGGAATTTTTCCAGGGACTGCAGGTCTTTCTGCAGGGCGCCCAGCAGAGGAAAGCAATCTACTAAGAAGGGATTGCATGCTCAGGCCTCCCACTTGTCAGCTATTGCAGGAAAATGCTGCAGCGAGGCTGTGACTGGAGATGTTCAGGGGGATGTGGATCATATGTCGGATGATTCTGATGGGGACTTGGCTATCTCACATCTGGAAGAGGGAGAAATTCCACCTGATTTGGAGCAACATTGGGCGCTCTTCCCCCTTTTTTTTTTTTTTTTACAAAGATGAGTTGACTGTTGACTCAGACCCAGAAGATGCTTGGTGTAGACGGGAGTGATGCTGCGGGCTTACAAAAGAAAGCTCTCATATTGGTCACTTTAGGCAAAGCATTCTGTTTCTTTCCCCTCCTGGACCCAATTCAAGAGTTAATTGACCATGAGTGGAACACCCCGGAGGCAAGTTTTAAAGAAGGCGCACTTTGGCAGGTTTGTACCCCTTGGACCCGAAGGCAAGGGAACAGTTGCGATTTCTCAAAGGCGAATGCCTTGCTATGCACTGTTACCAAGTGAACCACCATCCTAGAGGAAGATGGGGCAGCTCTAAAAGATGATCAGGATAGTAGGATTGAGGCTATCCTTAGAAGGCATGGCAATGAATTTGCAAATTGTTTTTTGCTCTGGCTGGTTTGCGTCTTTCAGGAGACACAAGGAGCAGGATCCAATGGTGGATCGTGATGGATCCAGGAGATGCATTCTTAGCCGATGTGGGCTGTGACTTGGTTTGAACAGCTGCTAGAAGGGTGGCTTCCGTGATAGTAGCTCGGCACCAGTTGTGGCTGCGAAATTGGTTGGCAGACATTATTTCCAGGTTCAGCCTCACAAGGTTACCTGTTAAGGGTTCTCTTTTATTTGGGAGTCAGTTGGAGAAGATGGCAAATAGCTGGGGCAAATCCAAGGTTCCTTGATTGCCAGAGGACAAGAAAGCGGTGCCATGTTCTTTTGGTGTGAAGGGCTGCTCCAGGGATTCCCACAGCGGAGCAACTACTCAAGTCTCATCCCTTTGGAAGATATCAGTCCTTTCAGCCTAAGAAGCCTTGTAAGGATGCAAGCTCCAGGGCCAGAGCATCCCTGATCTTCACAATGAAGGTGTGCAAGATCTCCTACTGGATCAGGAGAAAGGTGGGCATCTATCTCACTTTTATCAAAGGTGGGCCCAGATTATGAAAGACCAGTGGATCCTGGAGGTGGTAAAGGACAGCTATGCTCTAAAATTTCTCCAAATTCCTCCAGATGCATTTATGGTCTGTCCATGCAACTCTGTACAGAAGAGAGTGGCAGTAGAGACTACATTAAGGATGCCGTTAGATTTGAAGGCCGTAACTCCGGTTCCCAGATCACAAGAAAATAGGGCACTATTCAATTTATTTTGTAGTTCCCAAGAAGGAAGAAGGATCCTTTCAGCCCATCCTGGATCTGAAAGAAGTCAATTGACATTTGCTTATGACTCATTTCATGTTGGAAACTACATTCCATAATAATGGTAGTACAAACAGGGGCCTTTCTCATGTCTCCTGACCTGACGGAGGCCTATTTACATATTCCCATTCGCTAAGAATATTGTTTCCTATGCTTCACCTTTCTGGATGTTTTTATCAATTTCAGGCCCTGATCTTCGGGCTAGCTACTGTACCCAGGACCACCGCCATGGTCATGGCGGTGGTCCTGGGTACAGTAGCTAGGGTAGCTGGGTCCTGGGTACCTGGTGGTAGCTGCATCTCTGTGCAAGGACAGCATTCTGGCCCATCTGTATCTGGATGACTGATTGATTCATGCCAAAAGTGCAGAAGAGAGTCACTTGGCAACTTGCAAGGTAATCTCCTTGCTTCAGGAGCAAGACTAGATGGTGAACTCAGCCAAGAGCAGTTTTCAGCCATCTCAGACACTAGAGTGCAATGTGATATAAAGCAGGGCAGGGTGTTTCTACCGGAGAGTCGCATTCAAAAGTTACTTTCTCAAATTCAGGCCCTGAGATGAACTATTTGCCCGATGGGTGTGGTCTTACCTATAGGTCCTGGGGATCGATGGCAGCCACATTGAACGAGGTCCCCTGGGCAAGGGCGCACATTTGGCCCCTTCAGCAAGAATTGCTCTCCCAGTGGAATCTGCATTCGCAGGAGTACTCAGTGAGACTCCACTTGCCATTGGAGATGAGAGGTATTCACAAGTCGATCATCTCAGGAAGGGGAGTTATTTGCAGACATCGGACTGGTTAGTGCTCATGACAGATGCAAGCCTTCTGGGTTGGGGGACTCACTCTCAAGAGTTGGTGGCGCAAGGGTGGTGGAATGCCGAGGAGCGGCAGTGGACCATTAATCAATTGGAAGTGCATGCAGTTCGACTGGCTTGCTTGCGCTTCACCGAGTGGCTGGATAATGTCAGACAATGCAGCGACAGTGGTCTACATCAATTATCAAGGTGGAACCAGAAGCTAACAGGTGTTGATGGAGGTAGATGCACTCATGGTGTGGGCAGAACATCTCTAGATCATATCCACTTCTCACATTTCCAGGAAGGGATAATATAAGGGCCGACTTCCTCAGCAGACAGGTCTTGGACCCAGGAGAGTGGGAGATGGTAGATGAGGCCTTTCAACTCATAATGACGCAATGGGGTCGGCCGTACCTGGATTTACTGGTGAGCTCCAGCAACATGAAGGTACCACAGGTCTTCAGTAGCAGAAGAGATCTGAGAACACTGGGAATTGATATTCTTGTTCCATGGCCAAACCTGAACAAGAATATCAATTCCCACCAGAGCCAATGATAGGCAGGATCATTTGGAAGATTGCGAGTCAGATCAAAATCGTACTTCTGATGGCTCTGGATTAGCCCCAGAGGCCATGATATGCCGATCTTCAGAGGCTACTGATAGACAGTCCTCTCAGACTGCCACTCAGGAAGGATCTGTTGCATCAAAGGGCCCATACTGCACGACGATCTGGGTCAGTTTTGTCTTATGGTTGGACCCTTGAGTGGGCTCAGTTGCTGAAGCATGGTTATTCTTCTGCAGAGATTTCCACTTACTCCAAGCCAGGAAGTTTTCTACATCTCCAGCTTATGTTAGTTTGGAGAGTGTTCAAGAGCTGGTGTGAAGAGTGAGGTTCTCACCCTCTTAAAGTTGAAATTCCAGTGATATTGGAATTTTTTGCAGGAAGGTTTGGCTAAAGGCTTGGCCTTAAACACTCTGAAAGTGCAGGTAGCAGCTCTCGCTTGCTATAGGGAGAGGGTCAATAGTAGACCTTTGTCTTCCCATCCAGATGTGTCCAGATTTTTGAAGGGAATTGAGCATCTACATCTTCCCTTGCGGCTACCAGTGCCTCTTTGGGACCTTAATCTGTTTTTTTGTGTTTTGGTGGGTCCTGTGTTTCAGCCACTGTGTGGTCTGTTTGCAGCCGCTCATCTTGAAAACAGCTTTTCTGGTAGCAATCTGTTCAGCACGGTGGATTTCCAAGCTGCAAGCTTTCTTGCCAAGAACCATTTCTTTGAATGACTTCGAGGATGGTATGGCTTAAGACTTTACCTTTCTTTTTGCCGAAATTGGTTTTGGAGTTTCATTTGAATCAGTCTATTTTGGTTTAGTGGACGGAACTTCAATTGTCTCCTGTCGAGATTTGCTAAGCAGCGGTGTGGTCCTCCTTACACACTTTCTCCAAGCATTACCGCTTGGACATTAGGGCTCAGGATGCGGCTTTCACGCGTGCAGTGTTGATGGGACTGTGGGCAGCCTCTCACCCTTTTCGGGAGTAGCTTTGGTACATCCCACTGGTGTGGATTGGCCTGCTTGAGTGCAGAGAAAGGAGAAATTATAATTTCTTCTCCTCTAAGGAAGGCAGGCCAATCCACAACCTACCCTAGGCTGCCTACTTGCTTTTAGTTTGTCCTATATAATCAGAAATATGTTATTTCTGATTATTTGTTTGAAGGACTGATAAGTGACATAACCAGCCCCTAAGATTTGTTAACTCTTTTTGCTGAGCTCAGTGTTTCCAAGTTGGTTGGAAGCATGAGTGGTTGACTGTTAATGGTCATGTTCAAGTATAATCAGTTTGTCCACAGTTTGGCTTTTCTAGAGATACTGATGGGCTGATGTTGGGCATTGCTATATGTTAGTGATTTCAGCAAGTCAGCTTTACTCTGTCTCCATCTGCTGGAAGCAATGCATAACCCATTAGTGTGGATTGGCTTGCCTTCCTTAGAAGAAAGGAAATTATCAGGTAAGTAGTAATTTTGCCATTGTGATTTAGTGAGATACATGAAGTATCCCTTGCGGTCTATAACATAAAGGTAATTTGCATATACTGAGTGGATATCCTGAAAACCTGACTTCTGGGAGGTCCCCAGGGCTGGTTTGGGAAGCTCTGAGCTAAGTTTTTAGGTTTTGACTTTTAAGATGTTCATTCTTCAAGTCCATAGGGCTGCTTCAGAAAGCCAGGTTTTTAGTGCTTTTCTGAATGCTGGGAGGTCAGGGGCTAATCAGTATTCCAGAGAGTTGGAACTGAACCAGAGATTGTTTTGTTCCTGGTGCTGGTGAGGTGCATTTCCTTGTGGGAAGGCGCAATGAGGAAGACTTGTTCCAGTGGGTGTAGAGGGGGCGGGAGGGTATATATGGCTTGAGGCATCTGTTGAGGTAAGCTGGAGCTCAGCCTTCTTGGCGTGATAGAGAGTAGGGAGCCAGTGTAGAGATTTCAGGACTGCAGTGATGCTGGTGAATTTCCATCATGGTGCTGCTGCATTTTGGCTGAGTTGTAGGCATCGCTTAAGTTTGAATAACAGTAGTCTAAGCGGGAAATTAATGAATATTGTAGAAGGCTTCACGTGTGCAAACTCGTTCTTCTTGAGATGGATGTTCAAAGTGCCACTAAGTGGTGAAGCTAACCATTTAATTTTGTCCAGATAGTCTGTTGCAGCTACCTGGCTAACGTTGCGAGTGAATGTCTTGTGTGGATACATTTAGGACAGCTGTTTGTGAAGATGGTTTTGAAGGCAAGTCATATAATATCAAGAGGAAGTTGTATTAACATCAATGACCTTAGGAGTAGTTTGCCTTCCTAGCTTGAAGCCATCAAATATGTGGTGAATGGATGGCTTTCTACATTAAGTTGGGTGGTGTATGATTTGGCCCCTCTTTGTGTATTTAGTAAGCACCAGATAAAAAAAAAAAAAAAGTCCAATGGTTTACACCTTTACTGAGAGAAGCAAAATGCCTTTTACCGAGGTCTGAATACAAACAGAGAATGCATTCTGCTCCCATCAACCTCAAGGACTACAGAGCACAATTGTCAAAATACAGGATTATGACGAATGATGCAAAAAGGCAAGATTTTCCTCAAAAATATGGTTATTCTGGATCGTAAAACCCGATTGATGTGAAGATTGTGCTTGCTTTTTCATTATTAAAATTACAGATTTATGAATCGATCAATTCTATTTCAAATCGCTCTAATGATACCTTGAAATGAGAATCTTTTGAATCTGTATCTACTCTTGAAGTTTCTCAGATTAGTAAACTGAAATCCTCATCTTGTCTACTAAACTCAATTCCCTCCTGCAGAACAATATTTATTGCTAATATTGTAAATTTGTCCCTTACTGAGGGGGTTTACTTCCTGATTCTTTGAAACAAGCTCTCAAGTCAAATATCAGATCCTTTGATATTATTTAATTATCGCCCCATTTCATTATTGACATTACTTGCTAAAATTATTGGGAATACTGCTTTATTACAAGTATCGGATTAGGCTTGATCCAAACCAATTTGTTTTTAGGACAGTTTTTTAGTGCTATTATCACTATTTGATACTGTTAGATGCAGTTCTCATAGTGACCAGAACTACATTATAGTACTTCTCGATATCTCGGCTGTGCTTGACACCCTAATTCATGAGATCTTGCTATCTCATTTACTGGAGTGATCTTAAACTGATTTAAACCATATTTATCTGCTTGATGAATACTGGGTCCCACCGGCTCGGCCTTTTGGATACACCCTTTAACATTATTTAGTCCCATTATGTAAATTACTTTCCGGTTTAGGATTAAATTTAATCCTATACACAGATGATATCCAGTTTCTTATCCCTGTTGGTAGCTCTTGGTCTATTTCGTTTAAGCATGTGTCTGTCTGCTTAACATCCATCAAAAAATGTTTACTTCATAACAGATTAATGGTATAATTTCTAAGACAGAAATGTTTATATTGAGTAGGTATCCTCTCTCTGAAGCTTTATCTACATTTGAGTTTGAAGGTCTCTTGTTTGGAATTTAGGAGTCATTCTTGATACTGATTTATCAGTGGAAATTTGTATTGAGGGTCTCTTTGAATCAGATTTCTACAAATTCCGAATGTTACACCATTTAAAACCATTGGTAGGTCCTGGTGATGTCCTAGCAGTGCTCTAAGCCTGAATTTTTTTCTGGAATTGATTATTGCAATTCTTTATTGCTTGATCTTCCTGATGATCCACTAAGATCATTCCAAATCCTACAGCGCTCAGCTGCTCGAATATTAACTGGTATAGGCTCTCTAGACCACGTAACGCCGAGTTTGCATTCTCTCCGCTGGCTACCAGTTCGGTTAGATACAAGGTCTTGTTGCTTATACATAATCTAGTTGTTAATGTGGTTTCACCCTGCTTTGCTGCTCTGCTTGAAGTCCCATCTCATAGAAACTAGAGATCGTGCTTTTTCACATGTTATGGAACTCTGTACCTAAACAACTTTGTACTATGCCCACTGCATTCAGGAAGTCTCTCAAAACTTGGCTTTTTAAACAGGCTTCGGACAGCAATTGTGGTTATTTGATTTTTATATATGTTTTAAATAATTTTATAGAGTATGGCTGTAAAAGTCATTTATTCGCCTCTTGATTTTTATGCTCGCTGTCTTGATGTTTGAAGTTGACCATGGTAATTTTGGCATTGCACGTTATAGTTGTAAGCCGTCACACCCATTGGACTGGTGCGGTTGATACATTCTTTTAAATAAATAAAAGGCACAAATTTTAGTCGGCAAGTCCTGAATATCACATTAATCAGCTAAATTACAAACCCTGCCTCGAGTGTTCCATGCCCCTTTTATGTCCTGCTAAATCTGTGGGAAAAGTGACTTTGTGCAGATATTTTAGCTGGGGGGGGGGAGGGATTTTTAACTGGCTACATTTATACAGTTAAAAGCCTGTTCTAACTGCGTAAATCTTTTGAATACCGAACTGCCACCCCTTGTGAAATGCACTGAAGGCTGCAGCAGAGTAAGCTCAGTGAGGGCCTCATCCCAGAGAATGCTGAGCCTAGCAGCTATCCAGGTCTTATTGGTGCAGGCCGCTCATCCAGGAACAGTGGATGCTTAGTGGTTAGAGCAGGGGGCTATGAACCAGGAGACCAGGGTTCGAGTCCCGCTGTCGCTCCTTGTGACCTTGGGCAAGTCACTTTACCCTCCATTGCCTCAGGTACAAACTTAGATTGAAAGCGCTGAAAAAAAAGTGGAATATAAATCTAAAATAAATAAAAAATAAAATAAAATAAAAATCACCTGGGTTTAGAAGGGAGTTCTTACCAGTTGCCCAGCCTGAAATGCACTGACTTCCAGCGAGGTTACGGCTGTTGTGTAAAGTCCTCATCACTAGGACGCTGTTCGTTTGGATTACTTCAGTGCTGACTCATAACAGCGATATTGATTAACGCGAAATAATTTTCTCAGCACTTTTCTTTGCATAAAAGAATTGGATATGCACTCTAAGTATCAGCTTCTTGTGATAGAATGGATGGTCAGCACCCCGCCATGTTATGATGGTCTAGCCCATAACCAAATTATCATCATTCAGTACATGTTAGAGTGGATCCTTGTTTGTGTAAAGTCCTCGGCTATGCCTTTAAGGCAATTAGGAGTCTATAAGGCCTGATTCCGTAGCAGAATGTCTTACGTGGATGCTTCCCGCCACGCCAACTGCTATCTAATCAGGGGGCTTGCCTGCAAATTCTGAGAGAAAGTGAGGGCTGACTGGCCAAAAGTAGAAACAGTGCATTTTCTGAGAGACTCCTACAGGCGTGCAATGCTCTTACTTTTGAGTTAAGCTCTGAAGTGATTTGCCAGACCTGTCCTAAGGTCTGGAAATTGACTCCAGTTTCTTAAATTTGTGTGAGTAAGCAATTCTGAGCAGAGATTTGTGTTAAGGTTTTTGCTTATGCAATGTTTCTTCATTTTTGGATCGCTGTTTATTTTTCAGGGCTGGGGACACTGTGTTATCTGTTATGACAGTACATGGCTTGGATATTTTAGATGCTAGAACAGGGTTTCCCAACCAGAGTGCCCTCAGACCTGATCAGGCGTGCCACAGAAAAGTCACCACTGCCTGATGCTCAGATCCAGGCCTGGGTTCTGCACTTAGCGCCTGAAAGCAGAGAGAGTCCAGCGGTAGTGGCTCTTAAACATGCAGGAGCTCCTATTTGAGCACTTTTGTGGTGATGCAGGCCTCTTCTTCCTAGCTACAGCCTGGGCCCGCCGTGGGGATTAACGGGCAGCGCCCCAGTGGGTGGGGCACACAGCTACAGCCCCCTCCTCATCCCCATCCTGAGCTGCCTCCTTCAAGTCCTTCCCAGGCTCTGTCTTGTCCCCCAGGCTGAATGAGATGGGGAGGTCGTGCATCCATCGCGCCCTGGATGTGACTGCGAGCTGCAGCAGTGGAGAAGCTCTGGCAGCCACGTGCAGCAGCCAAGGGAACTGAGTCGGCTGCCCGCGCCATACGGGCGTCCGTCTCCTGCACCTGTATAAAGAGGGGGCCATTAGCAGGGCTCAATACGCGTTGCTACTCACCTCTTCGGCTGGTGAGGCTTTAAGTGCCTCCCTAGCTCTTTTGGCCATGTGAGTCCCCTCTGCGTCTGCACCGCCTGCCCCGTGGAGGTTGCTGGGCCACTAAACATTTCTGTTCATGCAGGTGAGCCTTGCACTTGAAAAGGCTGGGGAGCACTGTGATAGAAAATATTGGATTATGTTGTTTTTATTGTTTTGCATTTTTGTGTATTTTGTTGAATTCATTTTTATTTGTTGGTTTATTGTGTGTAACGCTGTCTTGTGTATTTCTTTTTTGTATTCTGTGCTGAGCAGGTTATTAACCTTGGAAAGACTAGATGAATCCCAAATTTAAATAAAATCACCGTGTTTTCACTTGTTAAAAGCGGGGGAGTTTTGGGGTGCTATACTATAGTGTGGGGACACTGACTCTGCTCTTTCTTGCAGGAGGCCTACGATATCAACCAGCTGCGAAATCCTGATGCACTGATCCCACCCTCATCTCCCCGAAGCAAACAGCCAATCCGAAGAGACACTCCCTACAACCACGCAACCCCACAGTACCCCAGGAAACCCCCCAGCAGTCCTTGTGATATCGAAGACTTTATCAGTGAAGTAAGTTGTGCTGGGGATGTGCTGAGGAAGCAGGCCTGGTGGATGACTTAGGTCAGGGGTGAGCAAAACCTTCGAACTGTGCGCCCCCCCCCCCCCCCGCCTTTCATTCAGGCAATTGGTTGGGGCCCGGAAGCAGTAGGAAGGCCTCCTGGGCTGAGGCCTGAAGGTGGCAGCTCTTCCTGGATTGTGCAGTGCCACTCTGGCTGTTCCCATGTCCGGTTTTACCGCAGAGTAAGCAGCTCCCCACTTGGGCCCCACCACCGCAGAAATGGCTCTTCTCCTGGCCCCTGGTCTATCAAAGGAGAACCCTGGGCTGCTCACAATGATATCGCTATGTTCTGGCAACTCCCTCCCGCCTGAGCTGCTACAGAGACTCGAGAGCAGAGCCAGTGTGCCCCCCGCCGCCCCCCCCGGAGGCTGGCCCCCAGTTTGCTCACCCCGACTTAGGTAACAGTGCAATACAGAAAATGCTGCCATGCAGCACAGCCACAGCCATCTCCTCCTGCTTGATCTCTAGAGAGAGGTAGAACGTGAGAGTGTGTGAGTGTGTGTGAGAGAGTGTAACACACACTCTCTCATGTACTATCATAGCTCACTCTGTGTGTGTGAAACAAACTCTCCAATACAGTGCTATCTCCCCCTGACTGATCTTTTAGTGATGTCACAGTGTGGTGTGTGTATATAATTACACAATGCAGTGAATTATGATGTCACTAGGGAGCTGAGTACAGGAGAGTCTGTTCCATACGTACCAGTCCAAGCTCCTTTTTAAAGATGCAGTAAAGCTGCTGTTTTGCTTGGCTTAATCCTGCTTCCCAGGAGACCTCAGCCCCCTAATGTGTGCGGTGTTTCCCCCCTCAGGGCCTGGAGGCAGCAGACAATGATCCCAGCGTGCCCCCTTACGATACGGCCCTCATCTACGACCATGAGGGGCAGGGCTCGCTGGCAGGAACTTTGAGCTCCATCGCATCCAGCCTGGCGGATTCCGACCAAGACTACGATTACCTCAGCGAGTGGGGCCCTCGCTTCAGGAGACTGGCGGACCTGTACAGCCAGCCCTGAGGGAGGAGGAGAGGGGCAGGGGTGGGGGTGGGGGTGGGGGGGGGACGACCAGCAGCTCCTCTGCAGAAGGCGAGGGACTGGGGCAGGACTGGAAGGGAAACCCTTACAGGTACAGATTCTGTACAGCCGCAGGGAAACTGTGCATGCGGTCCAAGCATCTACCGACGGGTACGAGGTGGTGGCAGAGAAGGGCTGCCGGCTGTATAGGCAGACTAGAGTTTGTGCTTTTACGTAGATGGGACACATCTCTGGTCCTGGAGACTTTGCTACTGAGGCAGAAGTGAACGCCGCAGACGGTGAGAGTCCCTGGCCTGCAGCAGTGTGGCTGCTGTCAGTGCACCTAGCCAGAGGAGGCCTCCTATCTCCCCCTCCCCACCCTGTAACGGATAGGAAAGGCCTGGTGCAGATGGCGTACGGTTGTCTGGATTCTGTCCTCTATCGTTCAGCAGCCTCCGCACAAGTCTAGTGCGTCAGTTCCCTGGGAGGATATTTTGCCAGAGCTTGTGGCAGGAGCTAGGGCGCAGGCTTCCCTGCAGGCATAGAGTAGGTCCAGGTGAAGCAGCATTCCTGGCTCCTCCTCCTGACTCAGAACAACTCTGGCCTGGTTTTTTTATATTGGTTCTGGCTTTCACCTCCATCTTATAATAAAACGGGAATGCTAGGAGGGTAAGGCTGAGGTCACGGTTGTATAAAGTGGCCTGGCTGTGTTTTCAGCTCTCATTTTTACAGATGTGGGGAATAAAGCGCCTTTAAGTGCACTCTTGGAGTAGGTTTCTTTCTTTTTTTACCAGGGCTGCATGTAGGAAAGTGAATGTCGTAGGCTGTGACGTGTTCATAAGCCAGGCCTAAGCAGCCTCGTCTTGCACTGGATGATAGTTTTGGTGTTGCAATCCTGGAAGTTGGGGGTTTTTTTAATTGGGTTTTTTTTTTTTTTACTTTTCTATGACGAAGAGGCAGTTACTTTGTTTCTGTAGGGTCTTTGCTGTGGTGGGAGCAGTTGAACACACTCAAAACCATCTTGGGACTATCAGTTGCACCTTCCCTTTCAAAAGAGAAGTTAGAGTCCTCCAGCTAATAGTTTTTCAGCGGTATTTCGTGCAAGAAGAAGATTCAATTTGGGATTACATGTCCATGAGCCCATTGGAACGGTAATGTCACTGCCCTCCTTATCACACTTCACGTCTGTGTCTGTCTGATTTATCTCGGAGGCCACTGAATAATTTCTGAGGCTCAGTGTGTGGCCAGTGACAGCATCAAAAGCTTATCATGTGCATGAAGGCTTAATCTGAGTACTTCCTGTCCACTGGAAATTTAATCCAATTTGCAAAGTTCTAGTCTTACAGTTTATAATAATTTAAAGATAAAATTACAGTGTCTTTATAGAAGAGAATCTAGATTACAAAATAAAGCTGTATGTTCCTCAGGTGTCAACAGTTTGAGCTCTACCGATTCTAAACTAAGAGTAACGAGGAGCCATAAGGGCCAACCCTGCCTCCTACCTTGTTTTAGCTGGAATTCAGCTGAAGTTTCTCGCCCAAGAGAATTTGGCCAACTGCAGTCCTTAGGAGCCACAACCAAGCCTGATTTTCAGGATCTCCTAACGATCTTACTGCTTCCATTGCATACAAATCTCTCTCCTGCATGTCTGTGGTGGAGATCCTGAAAACCAGCCCTGGTTGTGGTTTTTGAGGACTGGCATTGCCACCCCTGCTTCTGCTTTGTAGTAGGTGCAAACATACCCTCACCTGTGCCAGAGGTGGGTGGGACATTTTCAGTTGAGGTTTTTACAAGCTTACCACTAGCGATTTAAGAACATAAGAAGTTACCATAGTAGGTCAGGGCGAGGGTCCATCAAGCCCAGCATCCTGTTTCCAACAGAAGCCAATCCAGATTACAATACCCAAACATTAATTAGATCCCATGCTCCTAATATTATATAATAGATGTAACAGAAATCACAACACTTGATGCAAACTTATAAAATCACACTGGAAAACCATCTGGACCAGGTGTATTAGAGTTCTGAAGGTGCCACATGGTGAAACTATTCTCCTCCACCCTAATCTGAGTCCAGGTTATTCTGTGATATTTGCAGCAAGACTATCCCCTCAAAGATGCAATCCCCCCGTTTCCTTAATTCTTCTCTTCCCTAGTATATATAGCTTTTTGAAAAACTGCCTGAAAATTAGGTTTATAACTGAAGTAGTGATGTCTCATACTTTCCTCATCCTTTACCACTGGAATAAATTGTATCATCTTATGCTTGAATGATCCTGGCAAGCAGCCTAACCACTGTATTCCCAAACAGGATGACCCTGCTTTGTGCTGTACAGTATAGTGCTGGGCAGTTTACATGGCTCTAAATGCTTCCTGCATCTTAGTAAATGTTCTTCTCTCGCTGCTTGCCTGGATTCAGGAGTGGTTGATTGACATCCTGCCTGTGTGCGCTAGTCTTGAAAGACTGCTTTTGCAGCGTCCCAGTACAGGACTGGGTCCTGTTCATATTTCTGATTAAATATTACAGAATGTTCCCATTTCTTAGTTTTTCCCTTAAAAACACCATTGACAGAGCCACATACAAAATGGTTTACCTGTTTTATTTAAAATCATTTATAGGCTGCCTACAACCACAGCTCCAGGCAGCTTACAGCAAATACATACATAAGTAGGTTTATGTCAAGAGTTGTAAAAAATTGTAGTTACATGTATTTGAGTCATATACACTCATGATCAGCTTTTCTCCACCTAGTGCTGCCATTATGATAATATAACGACCTTGTCTTTTTAATGACTTTAGGTGGACGCAGTGGCAGTGCTTGGTTAATCAGAATGGAAACGCTGGCTTTCTTAGAGCCACATGAGACACAAGCAGCACGGGACCTTTGCAATTTCCTCTCTGACTCCCATAGGAGTGCTCTACTTCCTTTTAACCTCTTCAGAGCCTACAACAGTTTATTCTTCTGGATGGTTGGCCCTGATTTTGTAAGGGTTGCGAGACTTTCTAACACCCAACAGCTGCCCACATTTATTATTTGCCTTTACTAAGACCCCAGCAAGTGTATAAAAAAAATCCCCAGATAACATAACATAAAAGCAAAAACCAAACCAAAAAGCTTTACCCAGGGCAAGTCTTGCCTCACACATCTGCTTCACTTTTTTGAAGGAGTTAATAAACATGTGGATAAAGGTGAACCAGTAGATGTAGTATACTTGGATTTTCAGAAGGCATTTGACAAAGTCCCTCATGAGAGGCTTCTAGGAAAAGTAAAAAGTCATGGGATAGGTGGTGATGTCCTTTTGTGGATTACAAACTGGCTAAAGGACAGTAAACAGAGAGAAGGATTAAATGGACAATTTTCTCAGTGGAAGGGAGTGGGCAGTGGAGTGCCTCAGGGATCTGTATTGGGACCCTTACTTTTCATTATATTTTTAAATGAACTGGAACAAAATATGATGAGTGAGGTAATCAAATTTACAGATGATACAAAATTATTCAGAATAGTTAGATCACAAGCAGATTGTGATAAATTGCAGGAAGACCTTGTGAGACTGGAAAATTGGGCATCCAAATGGCAGATGAAATTTAATGTGGATACGTGCAAGGTGATGCATATAGGGAAAAATAACCCATGCTATAGTTACACGATGTTAGGTTCCATATTAGGAGCTACCACCCAGGAAAAAGATCTAGGCAGCATAGTGGATAACACATTGAAATCATCGGTTCAGTGTGCTGCAGCAGTCAAAAAAGCAAACAGAATGTTGGGAATTATTAGAAAGGGGATGGTGAATAAAACGGAAAATGTCATAATGCCTCTGTATCGCTCCACGGTGAGACCGCACCTTGAATACTGTGTACAATTCTGGTCACCGCATCTCAAAAAAGATATAATTGCGATGGAGAAGGTACAGAGAAGGGTGACCAAAATGATAAGGGGAATGGAACAGCTCCCCTATGAGGAAAGACTAAAGCGGTTAGGACTTTTCAGCTTGGAGAAGAGACGGCTGAAGGGGGGATATGATGGAGGTGTTTAAAATCATGAGGTCTAGAACGGGTAAATGTGAATCGGTTATTTTCTCTTTCGGCTAACAGAAGGACTAGGGGGTACTCCTTGAAGTTAGCATGTGGCACATTTAAAACTAATCAGAGAAATTTCTTCTTCACTCAACGCACAATTAAGCTCTGGAATTTGTTGCCAGGGGATGTGGTTAGTGCAATTATTATAGCTGTGTTTAAAAAGGGATTGGATAAGTTCTTGGAGAAGTCCATTACCTGCTATTAATTAAGTTGACTAAGAAAATAGCCACTGCTATTACTAGCAACAGTAACATGGAATAGACTTAATTTTTGGGTACTTGCCAGGTACTTATGGCCTGGATTGGCCACTGTTGGAAACAGGATGCTGGGCTTGATGGATCCTTGCTCTAACCCAGTATGGCATGTTCTTACTTTCTTAACAGAGTAACAGAAGAAATAAACACAAAAATTCCCAGCTCTAGTTTGTATATCTCAGAGAGGGGAAGCAGGAGAAGACTTGTTAGGAACTTACATGCTAACACAAATAAGATGGTGAGCTAGCTTAGACCAAGGTGCATCAAACCCAGCCTCTGCTCAAGTACCTGGCCAATCCCAAAGCAGATCTTGTTCTTGGTACTCACTCCCAGGGATCGCGAAGACTCCCTAGTCTACCTGTCTAATAATGATTTACAGACTTTTCCTCCAGGAACCTGTTCAAACCTCCTTTAAATCCTGCTATGTTAATTGCCTTCACCATGTCCTCTGGCAACAGATTCTGCAGCTTAATTGTGCACTGCGTAAAAAAGTACTTGCTTTGATTTGTTTTAAATTAGCTGGTTGTTAGTTTCATGTTGTGTTCCCTTGTTTTAGTATTTACAAGGATAAATAACTGCTTCCTATTGACCTGTTCCACCCTAATCATGCTTTTATAAAACATATCCCCCCTCAGCTGAGTCTGAGTCCTAATCTCTTCAGCCTTTCCTCATAGGGGACTCGTTCTATCCCCTTTATCATTTTGGTTGCACTTCTCTAATTCTGCTATATCTTTCTTGAGATGTGGTGACCAGAACTGCACACAATACTCAAGATGAGGTCGCACCATGGAGTGATACAGATGCATTATGATATTCTCTGTTTTATTCTCCATTCCTTTCCTAATAATCCCCAGCATTCTGTTTGCTTTCTTGGCTGCTGCTGCTGCTGCTGCACACTGCGCTGGGGCTTTCAATGTATTGTCCACACCCAGATCCTTTTCCTAGGAAGTGACTCCTAATATGAAAGCTAACATTGTGTAACTACAGTGTGAGTCACTTTTTCCCCATGTGCAACACTTTGCATTTGTCCCCATTAACTTTCATCTGCCATATGGATACTCAGTCTTGTAAGGTCCTCCTGCAGTTTCTCCCACTCCACTTTTAATGTAACAACTTTCAATAAATTTGTCTCCTTGCTCCCGTTTGCAGATCATGAATGAATATGTTAAACAGTACAGATCCCAGTGCAAGTCCCTGGGTCACTCCGCTGCTGCTCTTTCGCTAGTAGGGAAGCTGACCATTTCCCCCTACTCTCTGTTTTCTGTCTTATAATCAGTTAGCAAGCCAGAAAGGGACAATGCTTCCCATCCCATGACATTTTAACTGGGGCAGGAGTCTCAGAGGAGAGAGGCTTTTTTATCCACTCCTTTGAAAAAAATCTAAGTGATTGGTAAGGTAAGATATCCCTTTGCTAAAAGCAGGCTGCCTGCTCCCTATCAAGCCATATCTAGAGCGGTGGGCCATGATTTTGTTTTTAAGACTGGCTTCTATTCTTTTTCTGGGTTCGGCTGTCAGGCTCACCAGCCCACAGCGTCTTGGATCACCCGGGTGCACTTTTTAAACACTGGCATCAGGCGGGAGGGATAGGTTACAGATCACTGGTGCAGGAGCGGCTGCTTCCAGAATCCAGGCCTGACCTAAAGTCTCCCTTTCTGAACTGGGTCACCTTGCCCTCTCTGGGTTGTAAGGAGACCAAAGCCTTTAGTAGATGTGACAGAGAGAGGGACATAAGAACTAGGGGAACTTAATGACCGTTATTATAAAGGACATAAAAGCAAAATAAAACGGTTGGCAGAGTAGCTGCTCGTCCTCAGCCCCATACGATGCATGTCCGTGCCTTGCGCAATCAGCACGGCAGGAGCCTGGCTGCGCCACACTCTCTCATCTTTCAAGCGGAAAACACAGCACTGGACAAGAAGGCCTCTCCCCCTTGCCAGGATCTGCTTCCTGAAGCACAGCTAAGCCTGGTTTGCAGAAATCGGCAACCAGCCCTAGCCTTGCTCTTCTCCCACTTTTTGACAAGCCCCTGCCTGCTCCCTCTAAGCCCATAGCTACCCCAATGCACCCATCCTGTGTTACCTGGCACAAGAGGGGAGGAGCAGACTCCCACAGTGCTAGCAGCAGAAGGTGGTGGGGTACAGTTCTGTGATTACTTCATTAGCACCGGATTTTACCCTCAACAAGGGAGTGAGGTGGAGAACAGCTATTTCTAGAAACAAATGGATGCAGAATTCTGCATTCCAGCCCCAGAGCACTACCCCAATCTGTCTGGGAGGTGAGGGCCATGAGGGGCCTGGGGTTTGCTTCCTCTCAGAACACGGTTTTAAAAATATTTATCTTTACTAAAGTTTATTGCCAACATGCGCCAGCCCTTCCAGCAGGGAATCCAGGACCCAGGCACTGATGCACAATAGACTAGGCTCAGTACAGGTTTCCATCGCACCAGCTGAAGTACAAATGCAGGTTATCTAGGGTTAAGCCAGCCACTTTATTGGGTGTGCTGGTGCAGATGGGGGCTGTGCTAGGAGAAAAAAAGTGTCATTCTCTCACAATAAGGTCCTCCTCTTGTAAAATACGAGTGCTACAGCCTCCATGAAGGGGAGTGTGGCCTGGATGGAGCAGCTCGGGCCCAGCTTTGCCCACTGGCTGCAAGGGCTTCAGGGAGCTGGGCAGTACCCAGCCACCCTAAACTTCTCGGCGAGCATTCGTACGGAGCTAGGAAGAACACAGGTTTAGTACATCCGTACCAAGGAAAGGAGAAACTTTGCGGCCAGCAGAATAATCAGAATTAAGCTGCTGCGAAAGGGCAGCCAGAAGGGATCAGAGCGTGCTCATATACAGTGCCCAATGAGGCGGGAGCAAGACTTGCCTGGAAGTCCGTTCCACAGGGGCTGAAGGTAAATACACCACAGAGTCAAAGAACTCCCTGGCCCCCACCCTGAGCACATGAGCGGCGGGGGAGGGAACATAAGCCTAGAGCAACCTCTACCTCTCTAACCTGAGCCTAGCTCCAGTTATCGGCTGCATGCAGAAAGAGCACACTAAAGACTGTCCAGTCTGGGCGTTTGTATTTCCCCTCTTATCCCCACACATAGGCACAGTGGTATTATATCCTAAGAGGCACAGTGGTACTTCCCCCCCCCCCCCCCAAGCATTGAATTTGGCACTGACCTCGGCATGGGGCTATGCACACACCCTTTCTGCGGATAGGCATGGAGTGGCCCTGAACACCCCCTCTCCTGGCAGCTAGGAAGAGCGTGGTACTAGCATCAGCCATCAGTGCACCTCTTCTCCCCCCAACAGGCACCGAGGTACTGTCCTCAGCGTACTGGTGCACCTCCTGCTCCCCTGGACAATCAACAGCGCCAGTAGTAAGATCTTAGAAAGGTGCTCGTTGCATTATAAATAAGGCTGTAGTAGAGATGTTGAAGCGACAGCTAAGGCCTGATTTGCTAAGCTTTTATTTTATTTTTTTGTCCCCATAGACAGTAAATGGGGAAAAAAAAAAGTGCCTTAGTAAATCAGGCCCTAAGCGTCTTGGGTCAAGGCCTGGTTGTCCTCACCCTGCAGCTGCCCTGAAAGCCGGCGGCCGGCTTGGTAGGGAGCAGGGTCTCGGCTCAGCATCTTCTTGGTGGCTGTCACTAGGCGGGAGTAGTTCTCGGGGTTGTAGTCGCCGTGTGGGGTCCTGGCCGAGGACAGCAGCGGCAGGTCATCCTTGGCGTGAGAGAGGAAGAGCGGCGGCCGCCGCAGGCTCTCGCCGTCCCTCAGCGACTCGGGCAGGCTCTTGCGTTTGCTCTCCGGAAGAAGCATGATGCTGAGCACAGAGAGGATGGCGAAGGAGGAGAAGATCACGTGGTGCAGGAAGAAGCCCTTCTGGTTGTGCAGGTCCATGAGAGGAGCGGCTGCCCTCCCCAGGAAGCTGGCAGCCAGGATCAGACCCACACCCGAACCCCTGCAGCAGAGGGAAAGGCACGAGACAGATGGACGCTTGCTTGAAACTGCTCTGCTCTCCCCTCCCTCTTGCAATGCTGCAGACCCCCACATTCTCCTACTATTTCCCCGAGGAGGCCACACCATGCCTCCACCACCTTTATGGAAGATTTGCCTCTTGTACCCACTTTATCCTTGGAGGTCTCTGAATGGCTGTAGCCCCTGTCTGCCTTCTCTCCTCCCTACAGAGGGATCTAACGTCTGCGATGCCCATGGCAGGCTGCACTCTCTCCCTCCTGCTAATCCCCTCCCTCACCGATGGGTTTGTGACCGAAGAAGGAGCCTGTTACAAGGGGGAACGACCAGGGCTCCTGGTGCAGACTCTGCCCTCCGCACTGGAGGAGGCAGATTTCCCGTAAAAGTGATTTTTTTTTTATGCTGTCGCATTATTTTGATTTGCAGGTGAAGAATAAAAGTAATAAGCGCACTGTCACCAGCGTTGTGGAACAAACATGAAAAGGCTAAACCTGTTACATCTGCATGGCTGCATTTTCCTCCCTGTGAGGGAGAAATACAATGCAACTGCCGCCAGCGGAAATTCCAGGGGCGGGAGAAGTAGAAACACAAAATCCAGAAAGCTTTCTACTTCACTGGGACTGTGGCACCGAGCTGAGACAGTGGCAATCCCCAGCTAATAATCAGAGGGATCCCTCTAGCACCCACCCCTCTGTGACCACAGTACCGACTGTCATTATGGATCGAGTCGGATTCCCTCCCAGTACCGGTGACTGCTCTGCATCTCTGATCGAACAAGCTGCGCTGTCTCCATCCTTCAGGCTCTCTCTGCTTCTCTGGCCCTAGCAAACAGCATGCAGAGGCAAGATCAGGGGGAGCTGACCGGGTGCACTGCACCTGTCGCCCCAGGAGGAGGATCTGAGCCTCTGCGCGGGGAGGGATTCATTTCTCTCTCAGTCGGTGCCTGTGGGTCTCTCCTCAGCTTTTCTGCATATTTTTTCAGAAGTAGGAGCACGGTGAGGACTGTTACTTTTCTGTCTCCTGGGACATGGGAAGTCTGCATAAACTTTTCATTCAGGGGAGCATTAGAGGCGAAGCACATTCAGGAACTCAATACCCTCCCCCCACCTCACGCAGCGCCTCCCTTCTCAACCAACACTGAGGCCCCCCTTCCTCACCCCATTGCACGCTGTCTCAGTGCCAGGTACTACGCCCTCTGCTGGTGAACACGCCAGGCATCCGTCCTCTCAGTAAAGAAATCTTTCCTCTTTCCTCACTCCAGCATCAAATCGTGACCAAATACTTGAAAGCTTCTATCATATCTCCCCTCGCCCTTCACTGTACTGCTTCCATCCTCTCAATGCCCTGACGGTGGTACAGTCTGACTGTCCTGTCTGAGAAGGGAGACGGCGGTGCGGCTTCCACGGGGAGCCACACTCAGTGCAACCTTCCTGCCGGCTCCCTTCATGGCAGCTGCACCCTGCATGCCTCAGCCCGGCCCCGAGCAGCTGTGGCAGGGGACGTATCTTTTTTTCAGTCATTGGAACGTGCCATCTCCAAAGACGAACTGAACAGAACTGCTGGGGTGAGGCTAGTACCAGGGTATCCCACCAGGGCCTTAGCCACTCAGCTGCATAACTACTTCAAGCTCTTCCACCTCTGTCCTAGCGTAGGCGCCTCATCTTCCCTTCTGGATGCATTCAGTGAAATAACTGGTTTACAATTTCTGCCTTTTCTTTGTCATCATCCTCGCTAAACGCACTTGCTCCTTTTATCTTTATTATTCCCCCTCCAGTTTTGTGCATCTCCCTCATGTAGCTAATGCTGTTTTTTTCCTGCACGTATTAACTGGGTAATTTTCTCCTTAGCTCATCTACCCACCCGGAGTTTAGGCCGATAATTCCGCCTGCCTATTATTGGAAAGTTAACCTCTTTGCTCTTCCCTATTCTCTGAGTGGGAGGGCAGTACTGGGGGTTACAGGAAGGGGCAGCCTCACCTGATCACCGTGGGAAGTACCTCACTGGCAAAGAAGATGCTTAGCATAACCACAGCATGTGACGCCAGAGCGCCCAGAATGGAAATGGCCAGTGCAATGCCTTCGACAAGGTCTGCAAGAGAAGGAGAGAAACTGGCATTTAAAAAAGGCTCAAACACTAAGGCAGAAGTTTGTGCCAGGGTAGGAACAGCATCAGAAACAGAAGAATTGCAATTCTGGGTCAGCAAAGCACAAGGACGTCATTTCCATGAGAAGAAGAGAACTTTTATAACATCACTGCTGGAAAGGTAAAAATATCAGGAAATAATCCTGCCAATGCAGGGGAGAGGGCGGCCTCTGAGAGGGGGAAGGTAACCCCATGCTCACACTCTATCAGTGCCAGGGAAGGGGGGCATCCTGTGAGAAGGCTGGGGGGAAGGTAACCCCATGCTCACACTATCAGTGCCAGGGAAGGGGGACGTCCTGTGAGAAGGCTGGGGGGAAGGTAACCCCATGCTCACACTATCAGTGCCAGGGAAGGGGGACGTCCTGTGAGAAGGCTGGGGGGAAGGTAACCCCATGCTCACACTATCAGTGCCAGGGAAGGGGGACGTCCTGTGAGAAGGCTGGGGGGAAGGTAACCCCATGCTCACACTATCAGTGCCAGGGAAGGGGGACGTCCTGTGAGAAGGCTGGGGGGAAGGTAACCCCATGCTCACACTATCAGTGCCAGGGAAGGGGGACGTCCTGTGAGAAGGCTGGGGGGAAGGTAACCCCATGCTCACACTATCAGTGCCAGGGAAGGGGGGCATCCTGTGAGAAGGCTGGGGGGAAGGTAACCCCATGCTCACACTATCAGTGCCAGGGAAGGGGGGCATCCTGTGAGAAGGCTGGGGGGAAGGTAACCCCATGCTCACACTATCAGTGCCAGGGAAGGGGGGCGTCCTGTGAGAAGGCTGGGGGGAAGGTAACCCCATGCTCACACTATCAGTGCCAGGGAAGGGGGACGTCCTGTGAGAAGGCTGGGGGGAAGGTAACCCCATGCTCACACTATCAGTGCCAGGGAAGGGGGGCATCCTGTGAGAAGGCTGGGGTGAAGGTAACCCCATGCTCACACTATCAGTACCAGGGAAGGGGGACGTCCTGTGAGAAGGCTGGGGGGAAGGTAACCCCATGCTCACACTATCAGTGCCAGGGAAGGGGGACGTCCTGTGAGAAGGCTGGGGGGAAGGTAACCCCATGCTCACACTATCAGTGCCAGGGAAGGGGGGCATCCTGTGAGAAGGCTGGGGGGAAGGTAACCCCATGCTCACACTATCAGTGCCAGGGAAGGGGGACGTCCTGTGAGAAGGCTGGGGGGAAGGTAACCCCATGCTCACACTATCAGTGCCAGGGAAGGGGGACGTCCTGTGAGAAGGCTGGGGGGAAGGTAACCCCATGCTCACACTCTATCAGTGCCAGGGAAGGGGGGCATCCTGTGAGAAGGCTGGGGGGAAGGTAACCCCATGCTCACACTATCAGTGCCAGGGAAGGGGGGCATCCTGTGAGAAGGCTGGGGGAAGGTAACCCCATGCTCACACTATCAGTGCCAGGGAAGGGGGGCATCCTGTGAGAAGGCTGGGGGGAAGGTAACCCCATGCTCACACTATCAGTGCCAGGGAAGGGGGCATCCTGTGAAGGAGGAGGTAATGCCAGGCTTACACTCTGTCAGAGCCAGCAGCAGCAGGGAGGAGATTCCTGTCAGGATGGTACAGAGAAGGAGGATGCCGCGCCGGCCAAACCTGTTGACGGTGACACACAGGAACAGACACGAGACTGCCTCGGTGGCTGCCAGCAGAAAGTACATAAAATAGAAGGGAGGGCCGTAGTCCAGCATGCTCTGGAGATAGCAGTGCCGGATGCCTGTGCCAATAAACCTGTGGACAGGAGGTAGAAAAGAGATCAGCAGAGCAGACAAAATGCGACCGGGAAATTGTGAGGAGGAGGGATGTACTTACGCAGTGAAGCCCAGGATGAGGCTGTTCTTCCAAATGACACGGGTACGGAAGATGTCACAGATTGAGTGGTATCTGGCCAGCACAGGACCCTCAGCCAGCGAGTCTATCTCTGCGGGGAAAGAAAGAGCAGAGAAACACTGCAAACACCAAAACAATGGCATTTTCAAGGGGATGGGACGTCAAGTTATCACATTCTGTACCATGAGGTCAGATGCATTCAGCTCAGGATCTACCCCCCTCACCCCCATCATGACGCCTAGCACAACCTTAAAGTACTGGAAGAAGCAGTGTGAATTATCATATTCTGTGTCCTATTCTAGTGTCCTGCGCGCCCTCCCCAGCACTCACATCAGTACCTGCGGCGCTATGTCCTACACCTGGTGTCCATGTCCCTCCCCCCCACCCCAGTATCTTCTGTACCCTGCCTGGGGTTCCTGCTCTCCCTTCCCCCCAGCCATACCATGTCCTATTCCTGGCGTCTGTGTCCCACTTCTCCAGCAAATACACGAGCACCAATTATGCCCCCTGCCTCCCTCCTCTCTGGCACCCACACAAGTACCTACTGCACTGGGTCCTGTTCCTGGGGTCCCTGACCTCCACCCATCCCCAGCACACACCAGTGGTACCTGCTGTGCCTGTCTCTGCCCCCTCCCCCACCTCCTCACCACTCCTGGGGTTTCTCGGTCACCTGTAAACACACTGTCTTCACTGTACAACTCATTATCCAGATTCACTCCGTTAGCCTCTGCAAACAGTCGCAGCTCCTTCTTGCCCTGGTCCAGCTGTTGTGTGGCCAGCAGCCAACGGGGCGACTCCGGGAAGAGGGACTGACAGCTGGAGAGGAAGTGATGGAGGCAGAAGGGTCAGAGAACAAAAAAAGAGGTAGAACATTACAAGCAATATGGTAGAACGTCATCTCCAGGAGCCAGTATGTGCTGTCCTGTGGCAGCTGTCCCCCAGATGTTCAGTGCACCGACATGGGGACTTTCCTCACTGTAACATCACAGCAGGATAGGAATCAGGCATCTGTGCCAGGGGCTTCTCTATGATGATGGGGAGTGGGGTTCAGGGGATGAGACTGCAGCCAGGCTCCTGTGCTCTTCTGCAGAGTCTGCTTGTACTCAGACTGAGTCACCTTCACTTGGGCGGGTGCTCTGGGGACTGATCTCTGGGGTCAGGAGGACACCACATGCCCTTGGTAACTCAATTTCTCCCATGGTCTGCTTTGCATTAGGAGCTCTGTCATTAATCTGCCTTGCTGCACTGCAAGGCTCACTGTAGCACAGGTGATTAGGGAGCTCTGTTCTCTGCAATATAAAGCCCTGGTGTAGCTTTGAGGCTCTGATCTCAGCCTGTCACTCCATCTTGAGCTGAATTATTTCAGTGCTATGAGGGAGCTCTTTTCTTTATAAGAACCTAAGAACACGCCATACTGGGTCAGACCAAGGGTCCATCAAGCCCAGCATCCTGTTTCCAACAATGGCCAATCCAGGCCATAAGAACCTGGCAGGATTCCAAACATTAAATAGGGAGGAGGAATAGCCTAGTGGTTAGAGCAGTGGGATATGAACCAGGAGACCAGGATTCAAGTCCTGCTGTCGCTCCTTGTGACCTTGGGCAAGTCACTTTACCCTCCATTGCCTCAGGTACAAAAACTTAGATTGTAAGCCCTCTGGGGACAGAGAATTACCTACAGTACCTGAATGTAAACCGATGTGATACCTCAGATCAAATGTCGGTATATAAAAATAATAAATAAATAGATCCCATGCTACTAATGCCAGTAACAATCAGTATATATTCCCTATTGATTAATGGCAGTTTAATGGACTTCTCCTCCAGAAACTTATCCAATCCTTTTTAAACCCAGCTACACTAACCACATCCTCTGGCAACAAATTCCAGAGCTTTATTGTGCGTTGAGTGAAAAAGAATTTTCTCCGATTAGTCTTAAATGTGCTACCTGCTAACTTCGTGGAATGCCCCCTAGTCCTTCTATTATTCGAAAGTGTAAATAACCGATTCACATCTACTCGTTCAAGACCTCTCATGATCTTAAAGACCTCTATCATATCCCCCCTCAGCTGTCTCTTCTCCAAGCTGAACAGCCCTAACCTCTTCAGCCTTTCCTTACAGGGGAGCTGTTCCATCCCCTTTATCATTTTGGTTGCCCTTCTCTGTACCTTCTCCATCGCAACTATATCTTTTTTGAGATGCAGCGACCAGAATTGTACACAGTATTCAAGGTGCGGTCTCACCATGGAGCGATACACATGGTATTTGTACCCAGATTCAATTGTGCATTTAGTTTCTTGCAGGATCCTTATCCTTTTGGATTCTATGCCATCCTGGACATAAAGCCCGCCCGCCCCTCCCCAGTTTATTTATTTATTAGGTTTTTGTATACCGTCGTTTAGACTAGCTGTCACAACGGTTTACAAACATTTCAAACAAACAAACGGAAAACATCCAATAAAAATATAAACAAACATAAGATGAAATATAATCATAAAACAAGGTAATAAGAGATGGAAAAAAATAAAAATAATACATAGTTTCATAGTCACATACAGTTTATAAATCAATAAAAATATGGAAATATAAAATAATGTGTAAAAAATGTGATATCTGGAAGCTAAAAAATTAACCATTACCTATCGTGTAAGCCTGCTCAAATAGCCAGGTTTTAAGCACCTTTTTTAAATGTTTTGAGTTCTGCCTGTAATCTTAATTCTACTGGTAAAGCGTCCCATAATTTAGGTCCCGCAAGTGAAATCGCTCTCTCTAACAAGGGTGAGTTGTGCAGAGGTAACTGAAGGAATTGAAAGCAAGCCTTTATTTGCAGACCTTAAGTTTCGCTGCGGAGTGTACAATCTAATTTGCTCATCCATGTCATTGCAATATAATTTGTACCCCGGTATAGCACTGTCCCACTGGTTATCCTCTTTCCATCATGTCTCTGAGATGCCAATTAAGTCTATGTCATCATTCACTGCTATACATTCTAATTCTCCCATCTTACTTCTTAGACTTCTGGCATTAGCATACAAACATTTCAAAGTTTGTTTTTTGTTTGTATTTTCATTCTGCTTTTTAATTGATAGGGATAAATTGTACTCTTTTAGCTCAGGTGAGTTTTTAGTTACAGGCACTTGGACTACTTTTCTTATTATTGGAACCTCACTGTCGGGATGCCCTAATTCTAATGCATCATTAGTATCCTTTGAAGATACCTCTCTCCGAACCATGCGCTGCTGAGCGACTGTCGGCTTTCCCCTTTGTTCTAGTTTAAAAGCTGCTCTAGCTCCTTTTTAAAGGTTAGCGCCAGCAGTCTGGTTCCACCCTGGTTAAGGTGGAGCCCATCCCTTCGGAAGAGACTCCCCCTTCCCCAAAAGGTTCCCCAGTTCCTTACAAAACTGAATCCCTCTTCCTTGCACCATCGTCTCATCCACGCATTGAGACTCCGGAGCTCTGCCTGCCTCTGGGGACCTGCGCGTGGAACAGGGATCATTTCAGAGAATGCTACCCTGCAGGTTCTGGATTTAAGCTTTCTACCTAAGAGCCTAAATTTGGCTTCCAGAACCTCCCTCCCACATTTTCCTATATCACATGTACCACGACAGCCGGCTCCTCCCCAGCACTGTCTAAAATCCTTTCTAGGTGACGCGTGAGGTCTGCCACCTTCTCACCAGGTAGGCATGTTACCAGGCGATCCTCATGCCCACCAGCCACCCAGCTATCTACATTCTTAATAATCGAATCACCAACTATGATGGCCGACCTAACCCTTCCCTCCTGGGCAGTAGCTCTAGGAGACATCCTTGGTGTGAGAGGACAATGCACCACCTGGAGAGCAGGTCCTTGCCACAGGATCATTTCCTGCTGCACCAGGTTGATGCTCTCAGACCAGGAGACCTTATAAGAACGTTGTCCTGTGAGGCTTGCCTGAATCACAAGTCATAAGAGATGAAGTATCATGTTCAGAAATGCTGAGAGATCATCCCGTGAAGAAGGCCCTGGAGCACTCCTGATTACTCTTCTCACAGCTCCTGACACCTGCACAATGACTACCCATCAGTCCAGTAAGGGCTATCTTCAGCCACATCTGGACCACGCTGTGCTTAGCAAGGGGGAGCTTGGAGAACAAGGTGAATAGCCTAAAAAAGGAAGATGTTACTTTCAATATTATCTTAAAGTCCTGAGGCAGCTTCTCTGCTTCTATCTAGGTGGTGTCTGGAGCCAGAGTCACAGCTCTGGGTGACATCTTCAGAGAACCACTTCCCATGTATATAGTGTATACGATTTTATATATAGTGCCTTTTTTGAGTATATAATTTGCAATGTTACATATTATGTTCTTTGGTTGTTTCCCATCAGGTACTGTTCCTATACCCTCTCTTTTTTCCTGTTTTTTCCCTCTCTTTGCTCGCTCCTTCTCTCTTCCCAGCTGCTCCCCTCTCCCCTCCCTGGTTTTTTGTATTTTCCTCCTTCAGTTATATTGTAAACTGGCATGATGTACCCACGAATTTCGGTATAAAAAAAAAGCAAATAAAGAAATAAAGAAAATGATGCTCTGGTCCATTACTTGGGAGCACAAGAAGATCAAACCATTCCCAGCCTATAATACTGAAGCAGCCCTGCTCCCACAGGTACTAGGGCTGCCATAAGGTCAGAGAGACGTCTGTACTGAGAAAGGAAAACCAGACTGAATTATATATGATACTTGCTCAATGAATATAAAAGAAGTGGTTCCCAACCCTTTCCTGAGGCCAGTCAGCTTTTCAGGATTGCCAAAATGAATATGCATGAGAGAGATTTGCAGATCCTAGGTCTCCAGTGCATGCAAAATGTCTCTCATGCATATTCATTACGGATATCCTGAAAACCCAACCGGTTAGGTGTTCCTCCAGAAGAGGGTTAGATGTAAGCTCCCCAAGAGACAGAGGGAGGGCAGCAGATGTGGGCTTGGGATACTTACCCCCAGTACACAAGCAGCAGGGCTAATGAGGCAGCGATCACACCCTGCAGGACACGCCAGTCCTTACACAGCACGGCCAGTCCTGGCAGCAGCAGCTCTCCTGCTACCCAGAGGAAGCCTGCAAGCATGGTGACCATCAGCCTATGTGCAGGGTCGCAGATTTCCAGCCCTGCGGGGAGAGAAGAGATGAGCCTGAGGTTCCTTTGTGCAGCCCACGGATCTCCAGGGGCCACGTGAGCCCTGCAGAGCTGCGCTGCCAGCCACCCCAACTGTTCACAAAAGGACTACAGGAATGCCTTTGCCAAAACTAATATTAAGTGTCACTAAGCAAACACTGGGGCATTCCAACCCAGAAACACTTCAGCTCTCTAGGGTGAAGCAGCGAGATGCAAGCACTCGGGCACAGACCCAACCCCTAGATCCGCATCACTGCAGATCAGGGCACATGGGGAATGAAGGGGTGTGCTGGCACGTTCTCACGTCTCCTGGCACCTCAGTGCTCCCGTCTCAGGAAGGCTTGGCAGTAAATATGCCCAGTGCCAGTACTGGGAAAGGGCGAATCGCACTGTGGCAGGCAGAGGAATCGCCTCTCCCACTTGTTGCGTTTTATAAAGTACCCAAGTGAAAGGTGTTATGTCTTGTGCAACATGCGTCTTAGGAGGCAAGTGCTCGCTTATGCAATGCTGAGGAATTCATCTCTGCGTGCTCAGAGGCGCCTTGCACCCTACATAGTGCGTCAACTTGGAAATTAATCATCTCAGACGGCCTGAAGAGAGCTGGGTCGGTGTGCGAAAGCAGCAGGGAACGCCAGCAGCACACTTGGGTGCACAGAAAGAGGTATCACCAACAGGAAAAAAGGAGGCAACACTGCCCTTGTATTGGCCATTGGTGACCCCCCATCTGGAGTAGCGAGTTCAGTGCAGGCCACCGAGAGGATGGAAGCGCTGTTCAAATGAACCCTACAAGGACAGGAAAGCAAGGGTGGGGGTAGGATGGAAGCACTCGAATTTCTAGTCGCTTCCAGAAGGCAAGGTTTTCCATAGATAAAGAGATTGGCCATCAAACTGGAAGAAAGGAAATATTTCTTCACCGCGTGTGGTGGAGGCCAGCACCCTGACAGAAGTCAAGAATGGGGACAGCATGGTCATGGTGAGGGACAAAGATCACCAGAGGTCAACTATTTGGTAACCTCTGTGGTAGCAGAGCAGACCTCCTGTAACCATGGCTCCCTGTCGGCAGACAGCACGGGGCGATTATGTAAAATACGGTCAAACCGCCGGCTGCTGTTGCTCATTGGTTTCAGGAAAGAATTCAGCTTGGAAGCCCTGCAGGATCCAGAGCTCCCGGCACCAGCGGTGAACGTGGCACTCACGGGCGATGTAGAGGGACAGGAAGGACCCTGCCAGGGCAGCGCCATAGAACATCCTCATCAGCAGAAACATGACGTAGTCCAGCGAGACCGCCACTCCCACACCCAGAAGGATGGCCAGCAGGAGGGAGAAGATGAAGGTAGCACGACGGCCGAACCTAGGGGAGAAAAGCAGAGCATCAGGGGGCTTACAGCCATGCAGACCGGGGCAGCCTAGGGAAGCTTTTACTGCCCAAAGCATGGGCAATTTTTTTAATCTTGCAAAGTATCAAGGCACTGCTGTTTCTCTCCTTCTGACCCAACAGTTTCCTTCTGCTCAGTCAGAACCAGGACTGGGATCTGGGCCATGAGCCTTCATTCACAGCTATCTGGGCACTTTCCCCTCCCATCTGGTCCTCGCCTGGGGGCCACCTACCCGCGTTCCTTCCAGAATCCTGCAATCGTGACCGCTGGCTGCGAGTCCCTCCCCTTAGGGCTGTGAGTGCTGCCTCTGCAGCATTCCCTGCCCCAGCTGATCCAGGGCGCCCTCTCCTTCTCCCTTCCCCCATCCTGCATCCTCTTCTCTCCCCACCCCAAGTCCTCTAATCCTCTCCCTATCCCTCAGGTCACTGCTCCATGTAGGTCCTGCCTCTCCCTGTTCCTTCCACCACCCCAGTCTCTCTCCATGCCCCCTCCACACCTCTATAGTCTCCCCCTCCAGGCCACCACCACTCCATATGATGTGAGTCCCTTTCCCTGTTCCCCCACCACCACCTCATGTAGGCCTTCTGCTCCCCGAGCCCCACCACTCCCATCCCCTCATACAAGTCTACCTATCCCTGCCCCTTCATCGTGCCAGATAAGTCTCTCCGTTATCCACCACTCCTAGAAGTCTCCCTCCTCCTACCCCACCATCCCTAAATGTCAAATGTAAAAAAAAAAAAAAAAAAAGGTAAAAGTCAAAAAACGTGTTAGGTCTCCTCCCAAGTCCTGGTATTTGCAACCTTCTCCTCCTTTCCCGGTAACCACTGCCCCCAGTGCTTCTCTGGGCCTATCACTGGCTGGCAGGAGGAGTGGCGCTCAAGAGCATGCCAGCTTCCTCTGCCAGGTGCAGCCAGCCGAGCACATGGCAGGGGGTGGGCTAGAGGCAGCTTCAGTCCAGCAGGCGCCAGGCGCCCAGGGTGCCCCTTCTCTCGTGGCGTGCCAGGCAAGGTGTGCTCTAAAGGCATCTGGAGAAAGAGGGAATGGGGGGGGGGAGGTCAGATGGTGAAGTGTGGCGCACAGAGGGAGGAGGAAAGAGCACAGTCAAGGGGGAGAGGTAGGGGGCCTGCACCCGCAAGGGCAGGAGGGAGCGGCTGCAAGCCCTGCTTTGCCACTATGTCATGGCAACTGGCAAAGTCTGCGGCAGAATCGCATGCCAACTAAACGCAGAGAGAGAGAGGTGGCCTGCACGGCCCTCTTTAAAAATGCAGCATCGCTCCCAGGGAGATTGCCGGAGTCCGAGAAGGGACCCTGTGCTCAGCCAGCACACCAAGCAGAGGGCTTCAGCACGCAGGCACACTGGACGGGGAGGAGGGGAGAAGCATCAGCTATCAGCGGAGATGGGGTGAGACACTCCTGCAGGATGAGGGGGTTTACCTGTCGCAGGCACAGCCAGAGACGATGGAGCCGCCTAGCCAGCCAATCATGTAGCTGACCTTCTCCAGAGGGATCCTCCAGCGATCCTGGCACACCAGGTCCCACTGCCAAGGAAAGAGATGAGGGGGGAGAATGTCACAGGGGGTGGCAAGGTGTCCGCAGGTTCTGAAGTCCTGGCATACAAGCCCCGCCCTCCCCCCACCACACCTCACGCACCCTTTATAGCGTCTGCTCACCCATCAGCTGCAGAATAGGGGAGGAACCTTAAACCCCCAAACGGCCGAGCAGGTGCAGAGAAGGCGACATTCAGGCTCAGTCTGAAGAAGCTGTCAAAACAGGCGACGCTGCCCATCACGCCCACGCTTCCTGCGTTAGAGCCCAGGGGTGCAGCTCTTCCCTGCAGTGCTGCACACTCTGTAGAGACCTGGGCAAGCTGCCTTTCAGCTTCCGCACTTGGTCTCTGGGTGTGAGGGAGCAGGCACTGGAGGAAGAGAGAGTCCCCGCACCCTCAGCTGTGCCAGCAGACAGTAACACAGTACATGAGGGCAGATAAAGATCTAAATGGCTCTCCCAGTCTTCCCACATGAGATTCCTCCTCCAGGTCACCCAATACCAGCAACCACCCCTCACCACGTTTTAAGCCCGATTCTTCAACCCTTTACCCTCTGCATCTGTCCCCATCATACCCCAAATCCCCACCCCCTCCACCAGCAGGCCAAAAGCCAGGCACCCCTTCTATGCCTTCTTGCCAAGTTTTGTAATAATCCCAACCCCGGTCAGCTGTGAGTGAGGAGCACCAAAGCAGTCAGACAGCCTGGGGGCAGGAAGCTGTGCCCATCCCTTAGAAGGCTCTCTCCAGGGGCTCACGCCAGCCTCGGTAAAGCCTGCCCTGAAGGTCACGGAGAGGATTCTGTGGCCGATCCGGAAACAGAGCTGCTGCAAGCAGGGCCAGGATTTCAGATTATGGTGCCCATAGGCAGAGGATTAGAAATGGGAAGGTTTCCCCCCCCCCCCCCCCCAAAATAAAAAAAAAAGCAGCAGCTTTTGGCACAATTGGCGCTTGCCTGTGTTGCCTCTGCTTAAATCTGGCGCCGACTGCAAGGGTATTTTGCACTCTAGGTGAACCTTCAGCGCTGCGCCCAATACTGACCCACCAACTAACCTAGAGGCCTCTAGGCCACCAGCCTCACTTGAGACTGTGATAATTAAACAATCATGACGACTCCTGCCCCTCCCAGAACAATCCCGTAAAAACAAAAAAAAAAAACAGACATAGGGAGAACATTTTCAAAATCCATTAAATGAGCATAAATTCTGATTTACCTGCCCACCTTAAAAGCACCGAAAACTACGCACGGTTCAAAGGGAAAGTATGCCATGTGTCCAATAATGTGCCTTTAAAGGATTGTTCTAATGGAAGAGCCAACAAAACAGCACTACCTCCCAGAACTCAAACAGCAACAACACGTCCTCGCAAAATGCATCACCCCAACTATTCCACCAGGCCTTAGAACAGCATTACTACTCTTCCCAGCAGGAAAAAGGAGAGGCCGAGTGATTAAACCGGGGCTCACATTTGTGTATCTGTTCAGTTCGGATAACAAAATACACTCATAAAACATGCCCTGAAACTTAAATCCCAGCCACACTCCTTGTGACCTTGGACAAGTCATTCTGTCTCAGGTATCCACTTACTGGCCGATGCTAAAAGGCAAGTTCAGCCGAACGCACCTTCCTAACTGCATTTGAAAGTGCATTTTCTGTGCGCAAAGCTTGTGGCCGATGAAGCAAGGAGCTTTGCGCCCAGAAAACGTGCGTTCCTCAACGAGAGTACTGCTTAGCTTCCTCACATGAAAATCCTGTGCAAATTAGGACATTAAGCAGTTCTCCCCAATACAGAGAGACTGCATTTGGCCAACTCAACTCAGCTCTACTGCACTGGCACTTTAAACCTTTAAAAAAGTGAAAAAAAAATAAAAATCTGGAACACTTTGCTGGAGAAGTACTGACTTATCTGGGTAAGCGGGCGGCAGCTGCCTCTTAGGTAGAAAAGTCAGTACTTATCTGGCGCAGTTCATCACTAGTTAGCGGGATAAATATGTATCTGGCTAATTAGTGGCTTACCACAGCAGCCAGCCAGATAAATCCCGAGTTATCCAGACAAGTGGTGGCAGTTGCTGCAATCTGCCAGGGACGCCTTCCCCCACTTTCCTGAGTTAAAATGTATGTTCTGCCTATAGCAAACACACGTTTTACAGGTAATGCACGCTTTTAACCTCCCGATGCATTTGCATGGCATCAGTTTACTGCACTGGGAGTAAAAAAAAAAGAAAATATGTGCACTGAAAGCCGTGCTGGTTTCTTAACGCTGAGATTACTGCATTGGCCTGTTAGATTGTTAAGATCTTTGAGGAAGGAACTTATTGTACCTGAATTCTAAAAAATGCTGGATGCTGCCCTCAGCAGGCTAAAAATCCAAAATTAGTAGCAATACATCTCCTATTGGCAAAACTGGATAAACTGAACTACACAGAAATTAGCAATATACAAAAAATATACGGGCAAAAACCTGAACTCTCGTCCACTCTGGCTTCCTCCCCTCCCCTCCTGTTCCTTGCTGGACAGGAAGGGAGGCACTGGATTAGGGAGCAGAGTGGCTCTTCCATGTTTGCCCTGCTCTGTTCACTTCAAGCCTCCCGCCTCCCATCCTGTTCACTGCAGCTGCCTGGAAGGGATGAGACTGCATCAGGAAAGAGAGGGCTGCTGAAAGTAGAGGGGGGAGAGGGGGAGAGGGAGGGGGGGTCTATGCATAGAAGCCACTGGTGCCACCCACAAAACTGCTGCACTCCAGGCAATTGCCAAGTCTGCTCAATGGAAGAGCTGGCTCTGAGTGGAGAATGCAGTAAGGGAACAGGACAGGAACTGATCAGCAACTGAGAGAAGGAGGAAATGGCCCTTGACCTTCCTTCTCCGCAAAGTGACAGGGGATGAGAACCAGTGCCTGACCCTCCCCAAATAAGAAAGGAGACCGACATGCTCCGCTCCCCCCCCCAGGAGACTCTACACCCGACCTCCCTCCTCTGCCACATGAGAAGGGATCGACTCCCAGTCCTTGGCTCGTCTTCCCCCAAAACATGAGCGGGTAAAACACCTTGACCCCCACCCACCCCCCTCAAGGGAGAAGTGGAGATACCCAGCACTTGAACTCTGCTTAGCTCTCCCATCCCTCTCAAGTGAGTGGGGGCCCAGCCGCTGACATCGTGCCCCCCAATACACACCTGGATAGCAGCTGGGAGAGGGGGAAAATTTTGACCCCTATTTAATTAGAGTTAAATTAAATCTTGTTCAGAATAATGGACCAAAGACTGGAAGAGTCTGGAATCCTGATGTGTATACAACTGCGATAAAGACTGATATAAACCTCAACTTCCAGCCCCCCCAACCCACCCCTCCTCGGAAGCTAGCAAAAAATCAAAATGGAAAGACTGCTGCTGAAAACCAGACGCGACCACCAGCAGTGCTAAGTGAAGATGGGACGGAGAATGAGGAATAAGATTAGCCCTAACTAACCCCTCCTGCTACACTGGAAGAAGTACCCTGCCGACATTCACTCATTAAGCGATGCTTGCAGAAGGGAACGGCTGATACACCTGGCCCAGGCAAAGGAAGGTTTCAATGGGACTTAGGAAGAGAAGACTGCAAAACCAAAGGGTAAATGCAGCTCCACACAATCCTAACAACAGTGGGATCAGGGGCATCCTCTCAGCTCCCTTCTCCAGCTAGCAGCTACCAATACTGCCCTGACCATGTCACCGCTGCCGAGTGCCAGCCCCCAAAATCCTCCTCAGTCACAGCTAAAGGACAAAGAGACAGGCCTGTGAAAACCTTTACCCGAGGTGCTGCAGCTGCCCCTCTGTCACCTCACCTGAGCTGCCCCTCTGTCACCTCACCTGAGCTGCTGATCCTCTACTCGCACCTGAGCTGCTGCAGCTGCCCCTCTGCCACCTCACCTGAGCTGCTGCAGCTGCCCCTCTGCCACCTCACCTGAGCTGCTGCTGCTCCTCTACTCTCACCTGAGCTGCTGCAGCTGCCCCTCTGCCACCCTCACCTGGAGCTGCTGATCCTCTACTCGCACTGAGCTGCTGCAGCTGCCCTCTGCCACCTCACCTGAGCTGCTGCAGCTGCTCCTCTTGCCACCTCACCTGAGCTGCTGCTCCTCTACTCTCACCTGAGCTGCTGCAGCTGCCCTCTGTCACTCACCTGAGCTGCTGCAGCTGCCCCTCTGCCACCTCACCTGAGCTGCTGCTGCTCCTCTACTCTCACCTGAGCTGCTGCAGCTGCCCCTCTACCACCTCACCTGAGCTGCTGATCCTCTACTCGCAGCTGAGCTGCTGCAGCTGCCCCTCTGCCACCTCACCTGAGCTGCTGCAGCTGCTCCTCTGCCACCTCACCTGAGCTGCTGCAGCTGCCCCTCTGCCACCTCACCTGAGCTGCTGCTGCTCCTCTACTCTCACCTGAGCTGCTGCAGCTGCCCCTCTGCCACCTCACCTGAGCTGCTGATCCTCTACTCGCACCTGAGCTGCTGCAGCTGCCCCCTCTGCCACCCTCACCTGAGCTGCTGCAGCTGCTCCTCTGCCACCTCACCTGAGCTGCTGCTCCTCTACTCTCACCTGAGCTGCTGCAGCTGCCCCTCTGTCCCCTCACCTGAGCTGCTGCAGCTGCCCCTCTGCCACCTCACCTGAGCTGCTGCAGCTGCTCCTCTCTGCCACCTCACCTGAGCTGCTGCTCCTCTACTCTCACCTGTGCTGCTGCAGCTGCCCCTCTGTCACCTCACCTGAGCTGCTGCAGCTGCCCCTCTGCCACTCACCTGAGCTGCTGATCCTCTACTCGCACCTGAGCTGCTGCAGCTGCCCCTCTGCCACCTCACCTGAGCTGCTGATCCTCTACTCGCACCTGAGCTGCTGCAGCTGCCCCTCTGCCACCTCACCTGAGCTGCTGCTCCTCTACTCTCACCTGAGCTGCTGCAGCTGCCCCTCTGCCACCTCACCTGAGCTGCTGCTGCTCCTCTACTCTCACCTGAGCTGCTGCAGCTGCCCCTCTGCCACCTCACCTGAGCTGCTGATCCTCTACTCGCACCAGAGCTGCTGCAGCTGCCCCTCTGCCACCTCACCTGAGCTGCTGATCCTCTACTCGCACCTGAGCTGCTGCAGCTGCCCCTCTGCCACCTCACCTGAGCTGCTGATCCTCTACTCGCACCTGAGCTGCTGCAGCTGCCCCTCTGCCACCTCACCTGAGCTGCTGATCCTCTACTCGCACCAGAGCTGCTGCAGCTGCCCCTCTGCCACCTCACCTGAGCTGCTGATCCTCTACTCGCACCTGAGCTGCTGCAGCTGCCCCTCTGCCACCTCACCTGAGCTGCTGATCCTCTACTCGCACCAGAGCTGCTGCAGCTGCCCCTCTGCCACCTCACCTGAGCTGCTGCTCCTCTACTCTCACCTGAGCTGCTGCAGCTGCCCCTCTGCCACCTCACCTGAGCTGCTGCAGCTGCCCCTCTGCCACCTCACCTGAGCTGCTGCTGCTCCTCTACTCTCACCTGAGCTGCTGCAGCTGCCCCTCTGCCACCTCACCTGAGCTGCTGATCCTCTACTCGCACCTGAGCTGCTGCAGCTGCCCCTCTGCCACCTCACCTGAGCTGCTGCAGCTGCTCCTCTGCCACCTCACCTGAGCTGCTGCTCCTCTACTCTCACCTGAGCTGCTGCAGCTGCCCCTCTGTCACCTCACCTGAGCTGCTGCAGCTGCCCCTCTGCCACCTCACCTGAGCTGCTGCAGCTGCTCCTCTGCCACCTCACCTGAGCTGCTGCTCCTCTACTCTCACCTGTGCTGCTGCAGCTGCCCCTCTGTCACCTCACCTGAGCTGCTGCAGCTGCCCCTCTGCCACCTCACCTGAGCTGCTGATCCTCTACTCGCACCTGAGCTGCTGCAAGCTGCCCCTCTGCCACCTCACCTGAGCTGCTTGATCCTCTCCTCGCACCTGAGCTGCTGCAGCTGCCCCTCTGCCACCTCACCTGAGCTGCTGCTCCTCTACTCTCACCTGAGCTGCTGCAGCTGCCCCTCTGCCACCTCACCTGAGCTGCTGCTGCTCCTCTACTCTCACCTGAGCTGCTGCAGCTGCCCCTCTGCCACCTCACCTGAGCTGCTGATCCTCTACTCGCACCTGAGCTGCTGCAGCTGCCCCTCTGCCCCCTCACCTGAGCTGCTGCTCCTCCTACTCGCACCAGAGCTGCTGCAGCTGCCCCTCTGCCACCTCACCTGAGCTGCTGATCCTCTACTCGCACCTGAGCTGCTGCAGCTGCCCCTCTGCCACCTCACCTGAGCTGCTGATCCTCTACTCGCACCAGAGCTGCTGCAGCTGCCCCTCTGCCACCTCACCTGAGCTGCTGATCCTCTACTCGCACCAGAGCTGCTGCAGCTGCCCCTCTGCCACCTCACCTGAGCTGCTGCTCCTCTACTCTCACCTGAGCTGCTGCAGCTGCCCCTCTGCCACCTCACCTGAGCTGCTGCAGCTGCCCCTCTGCCACCTCACCTGAGCTGCTGCTGCTCCTCTACTCTCACCTGAGCTGCTGCAGCTGCCCCTCTGCCACCTCACCTGAGCTGCTGATCCTCTACTCGCACCTGAGCTGCTGCAGCTGCCCCTCTGCCACCTCACCTGAGCTGCTGCAGCTGCTCCTCTGCCACCTCACCTGAGCTGCTGCTCCTCTACTCTCACCTGAGCTGCTGCAGCTGCCCCTCTGTCACCTCACCTGAGCTGCTGCAGCTGCCCCTCTGCCACCTCACCTGAGCTGCTGCAGCTGCTCCTCTGCCACCTCACCTGAGCTGCTGCTCCTCTACTCTCACCTGTGCTGCTGCAGCTGCCCCTCTGTCACCTCACCTGAGCTGCTGCAGCTGCCCCTCTGCCACCTCACCTGAGCTGCTGATCCTCTACTCGCACCTGAGCTGCTGCAGCTGCCCCTCTGCCACCTCACCTGAGCTGCTGATCCTCTACTCGCACCTGAGCTGCTGCAGCTGCCCCTCTGCCACCTCACCTGAGCTGCTGCTCCTCTACTCTCACCTGAGCTGCTGCAGCTGCCCCTCTGCCACCTCACCTGAGCTGCTGCTGCTCCTCTACTCTCACCTGAGCTGCTGCAGCTGCCCCTCTGCCACCTCACCTGAGCTGCTGATCCTCTACTCGCACCTGAGCTGCTGCAGCTGCCCCTCTGCCACCTCACCTGAGCTGCTGATCCTCTACTCGCACCAGAGCTGCTGCAGCTGCCCCTCTGCCACCTCACCTGAGCTGCTGATCCTCTACTCGCACCTGAGCTGCTGCAGCTGCCCCTCTGCCACCTCACCTGAGCTGCTGATCCTCTACTCGCACCTGAGCTGCTGCAGCTGCCCCTCTGCCACCTCACCTGAGCTGCTGATCCTCTACTCGCACCAGAGCTGCTGCAGCTGCCCCTCTGCCACCTCACCTGAGCTGCTGATCCTCTACTCGCACCTGAGCTGCTGCAGCTGCCCCTCTGCCACCTCACCTGAGCTGCTGATCCTCTACTCGCACCAGAGCTGCTGCAGCTGCCCCTCTGCCACCTCACCTGAGCTGCTGCTCCTCTACTCTCACCTGAGCTGCTGCAGCTGCCCCTCTGCCACCTCACCTGAGCTGCTGCAGCTGCCCCTCTGCCACCTCACCTGAGCTGCTGCTGCTCCTCTACTCTCACCTGAGCTGCTGCAGCTGCCCCTCTGCCACCTCACCTGAGCTGCTGATCCTCTACTCGCACCTGAGCTGCTGCAGCTGCCCCTCTGCCACCTCACCTGAGCTGCTGCAGCTGCTCCTCTGCCACCTCACCTGAGCTGCTGCTCCTCTACTCTCACCTGAGCTGCTGCAGCTGCCCCTCTGTCACCTCACCTGAGCTGCTGCAGCTGCCCCTCTGCCACCTCACCTGAGCTGCTGATCCTCTACTCGCACCAGAGCTGCTGCAGCTGCCCCTCTGCCACCTCACCAGAGCTGCTGCAGCTGCCCCTCTGCCACCTCACCTGAGCTGCTGCTCCTCCTCTACTCTCACCTGAGCTGCTGCAGCTGCCCCTCTGCCTCCTTAACTGAGCTGCTGCAGCCACCTTAATATGGTTAGCCAGGACTTATGCTTCTCCCAAGCCCATCCCTTCACAAAAACATACCTACAACTGAGTGGGGTCAAACAGGCCGCAGCTTTATTACCAGTAACTACCAGGAGCTCGAGCCAGCAGTGAAATAACAATCAACCCACAGCATCCATCTGCCACCGACCAGCAAGATGGACACCACCAGGCTACCCAGCCTGAAGATTAATATCGTTAACAATAAACATATCTACGACCCCCGCTACCACCCAGAAAGGAGCCGTGCATGGAACAACTGCACCCAGTTATTCTCCCAGGAATCCCTGACATGACCATCATCAAGTCAGCCAGACGTTCAACACCAGGCAGAACCCCAGTTGGCTCGGGCTACCTGCCCCTCCCCCCCCCCCCCCGCTGCAACAATACAAGCCATACCCAAACACAACAAGTAAAAATAGGGACGGGCGAGTGGGATGCAGCGGCAGCAGCTACAGCAGGCAAGTGTCACTTGCACTACTGTGCCCGCCCAAATAAGCCAAACTCAACCCACTACCCCAGTATGCAGGAACCCAATCCGTTCCCTGCTTCCCAGTGGTTTGAATGTAAACCACTATTACTAGTCTGACTGGAGATCCAGTCCCCACCACCCCTGGCACCATATTACTATGGGCAGACAGGTACCAGACCTGCCTGCCCATCCATTCTGCCTCCTCACCAGAGCTGCTGCAGCTGCCCCTCTACCATCACACCTAGAGGATATTACTCTTCCTTCCATCCATCCCATTGCCATCCTCACCTGGCTGATATCACCCTGCTCCCCCCCCCCCCCCCCGGCCGCTGATGCCGCTTTCTCCTGCCCCCCCCCCAGCCACTGATGCCACTTTCTCCTAACCCCTCCCCGGCCACTGCTGCCACTTTCTCCTGTCCCCTCCCCCTGGTTGATGATGTCACTTTCTCCTGCCCCCCCCCCCAGCTGATGATGCCACGTTCTCCTGCCCCCTCCCCTGGTTGATGATGGCACTTTCTCCTGCCCCCCGGCTGATGATGCCACGTTCTCCTGCCCCCTCCCCTGGCTGATGCTGCCACTTTCTCCTGCCCCCTCCCCCTGGTTGATGATGGCACTTTCTCCTGCCCCCCGGCTGATGATGCCACGTTCTCCTGCCCCCTCCCCTGGCTGATGCTGCCACTTTCTCCTGCCCGCTCCCCTTATTTGATCGATGATAGCACTTTCTCCTCCCCTCACCTGGCTGATAATGTTGCGCTGTAGCCCCGCACTTGGCCCGTACTCCCAGCCGCGAGTGCATGGCTCGGGTTCGGTCTGGTTGCTCCGTCCCTCTCCGGGCTGCGGGTAGCGGTAGAGTTGGCAGCGGCTCCAGCCGGCGGCGGGCGGGGGCAGGGGGGGCAGTGCGGCCTCCAGCAGCTGCGGGCCCGACAGGTTGCGGAGGGGCTCGGGAAGCAGTGCCGGGTCGGGCCGGCAGTGGTGCTCCGGCACCTCCGTATACAGCAGCTCCGAGAAGAAGCCCAGAGCCAGCGCCACGTTGGGCAACCAGAGAGCGGCGGCCAGGAGCCGCGAAAAGCGGCCGAAGCCCCCTACCCGAGGCAGCACTCGCCCGTCAAAGTCCATCGAGCCGGGGTGGGGGGGAGGCAGAGGAGGCGCTGGGACCTGCGAGGCGCCGGAGCTCTTCTGTCCCGGGATCCGGCTGGGCGGAGCTTCCCGGCGCTGGAGGAGAACCAGGAGCAGGCAGAGGCTCCGCCCCCCGCTTAAACGGGGCGAGCGCGGCGGGGGAGAAGCTTAGCTCCCCATCCCGCAGTCACGCCTGGAGCCCACTAATGGCCACCACAGCCCGCTCGCCCCGTGGCATGGAGGGAGGGCAGGGCTCATTCACCCCTGATGCCAACAACATCCAGCGCCAGTCGAGGCCTGCAGACCTCACAGAAACAGAGAACGACCGCGGCTCCCAGACAGATCTCGAATTCTGAAAGTATATTTGTCCCGGCCTTTCTGTAAAGAAATATTCCCTTTTATCCTCCTCCCTACACCTAGCAATGTTCCTGCGCACCAGGGCGGACCTGATTTGCCTTATGGCTCTGGCAAGAGGGACTCCAAGTGAATCATTTGACTTGGTATTTGGTGTTAGGTGAAGGAGCCTCGTGAGCTCAAGCCTCATCCCTTTGTTCCTCTGCTGCATCAGGAAGCTGCCCCTTACCCTCCCCCTGCTCTCATGATCGCTTCTCACAGTTCTACCGCCCCTGTTCTCAGCAGGAATTGATGCTGCGTGTGGGCCCAGGTCTCAGGCTGGGATCATCTCGCAGGCTTTGGGACCTTATGGTGTCTCCTAGCAGCAGTCATGGCTGGGTGCTTGGCATTGCCCTTTTAAGAAAGTCAGACGGATAGTGCAGTGTGGCACAACAGGTATTTCAGGTTGAATTTACTTAATTTTTTTTCTTTTTGTTGCCTCTCAGAATTCCTTTAGCATTCCTCAATCTTACAGGGGAGGAAGAAGGGGGATGTGGGAAGAGTAGGGTGCTTTTATAAACTTGTAATGCAAATCTGAAGAGGGTTACAAGTTTAGGCTCAGAGTAATGGACCGAGAAATAATTGCAGCATAGTGCTGCTTTTTGAATCCTGGATTTCACACTTGCCTAGGTTGCCACAGTTGAAGATGGGGTCATTGCATGTGGTTCTGAAAATCCTGAACTCTTAACATTGAGATCACCACCCACACTTTTTTGGCATACTTTACAGTATGTGCGCAGTACAAAAACTTTGGAATCCTTCCAGGGACTATGGGAAAGAATATGTATGTGTGTGTTGATAAAAGTTTGTGCAGCCCTATCACCCCAAAATCACAAAAATCTCAGAATGACTGGAAATCAAAAGGTATAGACAGCAGGAGATTTGTTAAATCCCTATTTGTTTTAATTATTGTGTAATTTTTATATTTTTTGTTTTTTTGCTGCTTTGAAATATTTTATTGTTTTTTTGGAACATTAGAACATTTTTTAATTGGATTTTTTAAAATGTATTATTTTGGATAATTTATTCATTAACATTTGAATAAATTGTTAATGAATTTATTGCCATCAGAAAAAAATCAGCATAATCAGAGGTCACGAGCTGAGGCTCCAAGGAGGAAGACTAAGAACCAATGTCCGGAAGTATTTCTTCACGGAGAGAGTGGTGGATGCCTGGAATGCCCTTCCAGAGGAAGTGGTGAAGTCCAAAACTGTGAAGCACTTCAAAGGGGCATGGGATAAACACTGTGGGTCCATCAGGTCTAGAGGACGCGTATAAAGAGCGGGCAGCAAAACACTGCATGGAGCGGCAGTAGCCACAGAGGCATTCACGGAGTGTGATGCCAGTGGTTGGTGTTCCACCTTCACGGAGCAGAAGGATGGAGGGCTACCATCTCCCAATTAAAAAAAGAAAAAAAAAACCAGGGATGGGTTCATGGGATAAAGGTATTACCAATTATTAGGCTTTTCAATATTTGATGATAGTTAATGTGACTTTCAAGGCATACTTCACTTTCAATGCATATCCAGCATAGCTCCCTGCTTCAACGGCAAGGGAGAAAGACTGATACTTCACACACATCCAGCATAGCTCCCTGCTTCAACGGCAGAGAGCCATGCTGCCGCTTACCCAACTAATCAAACTTAATATTTCACTTAGAAGCAGCTCCATCACTGCTCTCTACATTAATAGTGGGGGTGAAAGGGAAATAGAACCTAAGGTTACTAAGAGCCAAGAGTAACAGATAAGTAGGAGAAAAAAAAGAAGTGTGAAGCTTGCTGGGCAGACTGGATGGACCGATTGGTCTTCTTCTGCTGTCATTTCTATGTTTCTATTTGAAATATGTATTCTTTTTATGAATATGATTTTACTATTATGATTTATATTTCTTGATTTTATTATTAAATGCTTTTATGAAGAATGGTAATGGTTCTGTTTTGTAGAAAACACGTTATATCAAGTATTAATAAGTTCAATGCATCAGTTTAACTTCTCGATCACAGGACAATTTATAAATTTATTGTTGGTATCTTACTAATGTTTCTGTTTTTCCATTGTTGCTCTGCAGGTAGAGGCTGGCTTGTTGTGGTTTCCACATCAGTTGTTCACAGCACGTTTCTAAGAACATAAGAACATGCCATACTGGGTCAGACCAAGGGTCCATCAAGCCCAGCATCCTGTTTCCAACAATTCAGGCCATAAGAACCTGGCAAGTACCCCAAAACTAAGTCTATTCCATGTTACTGTTGCTAGTAATAGCAGTGGCTATTTTCGACGTCAACTTAATTAATAGCAGGTAATGGACTTCTCCTCTAAGAACTTATCCAATCCTTTTTTAAACATAGCTATACTAACTGCAGTAACCACATCCTCTGGCAACAAATTCCAGAGTTTAATTGTGCATTGAATGAAAAAGAACTTTCTCCGATTATTTTTAAATGTGCCACATGCTAACTTCATGGAGTGCCCCCTAGTCTTTCTGTTATCCAAAAGAGTAAATAACCGATTCACATCTACCCGTTCTAGACCTCTCATGATTTTAAACACCTCTATCATATCCCCCCTCCGCCGTCTCTTCTCCAAGCTGAAAAGTCCTAACCTCTTTAGTCTTTCCTCATAGGGGAGCTGTTCCATTCCCCTTATCATTTTGGTCGCCCTTCTCTGTACTTTCTCCATCACAATTATATCTTTTTTGAGATGCGGCTACCAGAATTGTACACAGTATTCAAGGTGTGGTCTCACCATGGAGCGATAGAGGCATTATGACATTTTCCATTTTTTTCACCGTTCCCTTTCTAATAATTCCCAACATTCTGTTTGCTTTTTTGACTGCCGCAGCACACTGAACCGACGATTTCAATGTGTTATCCTCTTATGACACCTAGATCTCTTTCTTGGGTGGTAGCACCTAATATGGAACCTAACATTGTGTAACTATAGCATGGATTATTTTTCCCTATATGCATCACCTTACACTTATCCACATTAAATTTCATCTGCCATTTCGATGCCCAATTTTCCAGTCTCACAAGGTCTTCCTGCAATTTATCACAATCTGCTTGTGATTTAACTACTCTGAACAATTTTGTATCATCTGCAAATTTGATTACCTCATTCGTCGTATTTCTTTCCAGATCATTTATAAAAATATTGAAAAGTAAGGGTCCCAATACAGATCCCTGATGCACTCCACTGCCCACTCCCTTCCACTGAGAAAATTGTCCATTTAATCCTACTCTCTGTTGCCTGTCTTTTAACCAGTTTGTAATCCATGAAATGACATCGCCACCTATCCCATTACTTTTTACTTTTCCTAGAAGCCTCTCATGAGGAACTTTGTCAAATGCCTTCTGAAAATCCAAGTACACTACATCTACCGGTTCACCTTTATCTACATGTTTATTAACTCCTTCAAAAAAGTGAAGCAGATTTGTGAGGCAAGACTTGCCTTGGGTAAAGCCATGCTGACTTTGTTTCATTAAACCATGTCTTTCTATATGTTCTGTGATTTTGATGTTTAGAACACTTTCTACTGTTTTTCCTGGCACTGAAGTCAGGCTAACCGGTCTGTAGTTTCCCGGATCTCCCCTGGAGCCCTTTTTAAATATTGGGGTTACATTAGCCACCCTCCAGTCTTCAGGTACTGAAGACTGGAGGGTGACTTTTAATGAAAGGTTACAAATTTTTACTAATAGGTCTGAAATTTCATTTTTTAGTTCCTTCAGAACCCTGGGGTGTATACCATCTGGTCCAAGTGATTTACTACTCTTCAGTTTGTCATTCAGGCCTACCACATCTTATAGTTTCACCGTGATTTGGTTCAGTCCATCTGAATCATTACCCATGAAAACCTTCTCCGGTATGGGTACCTCCCCAACATCCTCTTCAGTAAACACCGAAGCAAAGAAATCATTTAATCTTTCCGCGATGGCCTTATCTTCTGTTTATACTTTCTAGACTTTTTTTTTGTATAATATTTTTGTTATTGTAATTGGAAAAATTGCAATAACAGAGCTGAAACGTGGTACAGATATGCTTGTAAAATACAAGAAGAAACATATTTCCCTTAACCCCACCCCATCCTTACTGTTGCTCCGAGTTACCTGGATTTCAGTTCCAATTCAGTATATAACTACTCCTAACAATGTTTAGTTATGGAAATGAAATTTCAAGTTTCACCCTTATCTTGAGATTATATATAATCACAATATAGCATAGCTCCACACAGCAGAATAATAATGATGATGAGAGTTATATTAGTACGTCCCAGTGATGATGGACAACTCTTAACTTGAGTTATCTTGACACGTATTTCCATAGGTAGCATGGACATGAAGCCCCGCCGTATTTGCTGTTGAAAATATTTCTTCTCGTCCGATTCATCAACTATCAATTTGCATTCCAGCAAGTATAATTCCAACATGGACGACATCCATGTGGCAAAAGCCGGACTCGATATATCTAGCCCTTTTGCTAGGATAAGCTTCAAAGCAACTAGACATCCTTTAATCAGGAAGAGCTTGGAAGAATTTTGTAATACACATTTCGAATCAAATGCAGCAGACTATGGGAACTTATCTTTAAGAACTTGCGTGAAAAATTCAAGCAGCTCTATCCAAAAAGCTTGCACCACTTTACAGGCAGTACACAAATGATGCAGAAGCATGAGAACAGTTGAGACATTTGGCCAAATCTGTGAGTTTTGCCAAAAGATTATTCTGTTGCTAATACGGAAATGTAGTTCTCAAAATATTAGACTGTTTGCAACTCTCCCTACCAAAGAACTACAAGCATATATGATCGTCTGTAATTATACATTTGAAATCATGAGACCATACATCTGCTGGAGATTACAATACATGATATTTAGTGTTGTTATGAAGATACTTATACATATTCTGTTTTTCTCAAACATCTGTAGAAGAGATTGAAAAGAGCCATCATCTTCCATCATCTAAGGGTTTCAAAGATGCAATGTAACTGTGTAACTGTGAATATGTAAGGAAATCAGACTTTTGAAACTAAATTTTGACAACAAAAAAAACAAAAGAATTTCCCCTGATTGTAAAATTAATAAGAGGTCATAATATTGCAATTCCTTTGCTTTGCGAAACAGAGAATCTCTTGTTCACTGTCCCTGGGAGAAATCGTGGATTACCTACTTTCTGGACTCATTATTCTGTATTTGGTCAGGGTCGGTGTGTATTTTGCATATGTGTCCAAGGTAAGCTATCTTGCTGGCATGTAGCTTCTGTGTAGGAATCTATAGCAGTCTGGCTTGTTCTGTTTTCCCAATGGGAAGTATATTGGTGTTCTAGGGCCTGGTGTAATATTTGCAGAGTTGCCTTTTCATAGATAAGGTTGCTACTGTTTGAGTGCTTGTAGTTAGGATTGTTTTGGTATATGAGGTTTACTATATTGTAATGGTAATTATGTTTATTCATGGTTTTCTGAGGTGCCATTTTAAATTCCATAGGAGTTCCAAGTGTCTTTTTTGCAGAGCTTTCTGGTTGCAACACAGCAGTGCATGTAATGAAAGTGATATTTTGCCTCATAAGACTGTACTTGTGAATGTTCTTTTTCATGTAAAATTTGTTACAAGTGCATAATTACATTTTATGTGGCTATAGAGGGTGTGGGAGTGTGGGGGATGGTGTGTGTGTGCAAGGCTGTAAGTTTTCCCTAGTGTATGTAATACCCTTCCCTTGAAATTTGCTAAAGTACTGGCTCACTTCCTCAAATTAATATTAAAACAAATATTCAGAAACTTGAGGAAAACTGCAAAAATGTTGAGATTACTTACCTGATAATCTCCTTTTCCTTAGTGTAGACAGATGGACTCAGAACAAGTGGGTATAGTGTGCTCGTGCTAAGAGTTGGAGACGGATCTGACGTCAGCACGGGTACATATACCCCCACAGGAAGTGCCGCAAATCAGTAATCTTCCTTGCAAAAGCTGTTATGGATACATGTGTACTGACCGATCAATGAATTAGTGAAACAGGATTCCCCTGACCGATTGATAGTAGCTGGAGACCGCCAGCGTTCCCAACTGGAAGGCGTCGACACCCGGTAGGGTGGATGCTCTTATGTAAGAAATGACATGTCTTACCTTGATTCGGTGAAACCCATGTATACCGGCAGCTGGGCGGGATGCTGAGTCCATCTGTCTACACTAAGGAAAAGGAGATTATCAGGTAAGTAATCTCAACATTTCCTAGCGTGTAGCCAGATGGACTCAGAACAAGTGGGATGTACAAAAGCTACTCCCGGACTGGGCGGGAGGCTGCCCGAGGTCCATTCAGGACTGCCCTCGCAAATGCTGTGTCCTCCCTGGCCTGAACATCCAGACGGTAAAATCTGGAAAAAGTATGGAGGGAGGACCATGTCGCCGCCTTACATATTTCTGCGGGCGACAGCATCCTAGATTCTGCCCAAGAGGCCGCCTGCGCTCTGGTGGAATGAGCCTTGACCTGCAGAGGTGGAGACTTCCCGGCCTCTACGTAGGCCGCTCTGATAACTTCTTTAATCCAGCGGGCGATGGTGGGCCGAGAGGCCGCTTCCCCTTGCTTCTTCCCGCTGTGGAGGACGAACAGATGGTCTGTCTGTCGTACTGCTTCTGTCTTTTCCAGGTATCTGGGCAGCAATCTGCCGATGTTGAGATGGCGTAGCAAACGCCCTTCTTCTGATTTCTTCAAACCCGCCGTAGTTGGCAAAGATATGGTTTGGTTGAGGTGAAATTGTGAGACTACTTTAGGCAAGAAAGAGGGAACCGTGCGAAGATGGATAGCCTCTGGAGTGATTCTCAGAAAGGGATCACGGCAGGACAGCGCTTGTAGCTCTGAGATGCGGCGGGCTGAACACACTGCCAGCAAGAATACCATCTTCAAAGTTAGCGAACGGAGAGACAGGCCTCGAAGGGGTCTGAAGGTGGATCCCGCGAGGAAATCTAAAACTAGGTTGAGGTTCCACAGGGGCACAGGCCACTTCAGTGGCGGACGAATGTGCTTGACTCCTTTCAGGAAGCGGGAAACATCTGGGTGCGTGGCAATGCTCTTGCCATCACTCCTGGGACCGTAGCAAGACAGCGCAGCCACCTGAACCTTGATGGAGCTTAGGGAGAGACCCTTCTGAAGCCCATCCTGCAGGAAATCCAGAACAATAGGGATTGTGGTCGCATGTGGATTGGTGCCATGAGTGTCGCACCAGGCTTCAAATACTCTCCAGATCCTTATGTAGGTGAGGGATGTGGAAAACTTGCGAGCTCGGAGGAGTGTATCTATCACCGGCTCCGAGTAACCTCTTTTCTTCAGTCTAGCCCTCTCAATGGCCAGACCGTAAGAGAGAATTGAGTCGGATCCTCGTGGAGGATGGGACCTTGACGAAGCAGGTCCCTGAGAGGAGGCAGGGGAAGAGGCTCCCCTGACAGTAGTCTTCTCATGTCCGCGTACCAGGGTCTTCTTGGCCAGTCTGGTGCCACTAGAAGAACTAGGCCCCTGTGCCTCTGAATCTTGTGTATAAGGGCGCCCAGCAGGGGCCACGGCGGAAAAGCGTATAGCAGAGTCCCCGGAGGCCATGTTTGAACCAGGGCGTCGATCCCGTGCGAGAACGGATCTCGCTTGCAGCTGAAGTATCTGGGTACTTGAGCATTGGACCTGTCCGCTAATAGGTCCATGTCCGGAGTCCCCCACTGATCCACAATCATCTGGAAGGCTGTGGGGGACAGCTGCCATTCTCCCGGATTTAGGCTTTCCCTGCTGAGGAAGTCTGCCGCGGTGTTGTCCCTTCCGGCAATGTGGGCGGCGGAGATGTCCTGGAGATTCGCCTCTGCCCAAGCCATCAGCGGGGCTATCTCTAGGGACACCTGTTGGCTTCTGGTTCCGCCCTGTCGGTTGATGTATGCCACCGTGGTGGCGTTGTCGGACATCACTCTGACTGCTCTGTTCCGCAGTCTGTGAGCAAATCGCAGGCAGGCTAATCGGACTGCCCGTGCCTCTAGACGGTTGATGTTCCACCGCCCTTGGGCGGTGAGCTCTTCGCAGTGTGCTCCCCATCCGCTCAGGCTGGCATCTGTGGTGAGCAGAGTCCACGTTGGGGAGGACATCTTCGACCCCCTGCTCATGTGGTTGGACTGCAACCACCACCGTAGCTGGGTCTGCAGTCTGGCTGGTAGAGGTAGATGCACGAAGTAATTCCGGAAGTGGGGGCTCCATCGAGAGAGGAGGGAGCGTTGTAGTGGTCTCATATGGGCCCGCGCCCAGGGTACCACATCCAGGGTGGATGCCATGAGACCGAGAACCTGCAGATAATCCCAAGCTATGGGCCGGCTGGCTCCCATCAAGGACCGTAGACGCGTCTGGAGTTTTAACCTTCTCTTGGTGGTGAGGCTGACCTTGTCTGCCTGGGTGTCGAACTGGACTCCCAGGTATTCCAGTGATTGGGAAGGCTGTAGGCAACTCTTGCTTAGATTGACTACCTATCCCAGGCTTTCCAGAAGGGCGATCACTCTGTTGGTTGCTCGATGGCTCTCCTCTCGGGATTTCGCCCTGATCAGCCAATCGTCTAGGTAGGGATGGACAAGGATTCCTTCCCTTCTGAGCGCCGCTGCTACCACTACGATCACCTTGGTGAAGGTCCGCGGCGCCTTGGCTAACCCGAAGGGCAAAGCCCGGAATTGGAAGTGCCGTCCCAGAACCTTGAAGCGTAGGTAGCGCTGATGATCCCGATGGATCAGGATATGCAGATAGGCTTCCGACAAGTCTAAGGCCATGAGGAACTCCCCTGGCTGTACTGCGGCCTTGACTGAGCGCAGAGTTTCCATGCGAAACCTCAGGACCCTTAAGTATCGGTTGACTGACTTGAGGTCCAATACGGGCCGGAAAGTGCCCTCTTTCTTGGGTACCATGAAATAAATGGAATAGTGCCCAGAATCCATTTCCCATGCAGGTACTGGGATTATGGCTTTCAAGGACAGGAGCCTCGCTAGGGTAGCTTCCAATGCTGCCGTCTTGTGGAGTGGACACGGAGATTCCACAAACCTGTCCGGAGGGATGTGATGGAAGTCCAGATAATACCCCTCTCGGATGATGGCGAGGACCCACTGGTCCGACGTAATCTCGACCCATCTGGGGTAGAAGAGGGTTAACCTGCCCCCTATGGCTCTGTCCCCCGGATGGATCGGCTGATTCTCATTGTGGGGTACGGCCGGGACCCGAACCCGAGCCGGCTCCCCGCTTGTGCTGCTTGGTCCGAAAGGACTGATTCCTGGCCTGAGGACGAGGTGCCTGGTAACGACCCCTATAGGGAGTGAAGCGTTGGGAGTTTCTACCTCTGGAGGACCTCGGAAAGGTGCGCTGATTCCTCTTGGACCTGTCTTCCAGCAGTCGAGGTACTGGAGAGGCACCCCATGTGCTGGCCAGTTTATCTAGGTCGCTGCCGAACAGAAGAGAACCCTTGAACGGCATTCTAGTGAGACGTGTCTTAGAGGGAGCGTCGGCTGACCAGTTCCGTATCCAGAGCTGCCTCCTGGCTGCTACTGAGGATGAGACCCCCTTGGCTGTCGTACGGACTAGGTCGGAGGCGGCATCCGTAAGGAACGAGAGAGCTGACTCCATGTCTGCTGCCTGAGCATTGTTCCTGACTTGTGACAAACAGGAACGCGTTACCACTGTGCAGCAGGTTGCGATTCGCAGAGACAGAGCTGCCACCTCAAAGGTTTGTTTCAGGATGGCGTCCAGGCGTCGGTCATGAGCCTCCTTGAGGTCCGCGCCCCCCCCCTCCACTGGAATGGTAGTGCGCTTGACCACAGCGCTAACCAAGGCATCCACCTTAGGGCACGCCAGCATATCCTTGATTGCCGGGTCCAGGGGGTACATGCCAGACAGGGCCCGACCCCCTTTGAATGAGGCCTCTGGCGCATTCCACTCCAAATCGATCAGCTGTTGTGCCGCTTGCAGGAAGGGGAAATGGCGGGCTGTGGGATGAAGACCCTCCAGCAGGGGGTTCTGCGTAGATGCCTCCATGATGCTGGGGCCTGGAATAGCCAACTCCGTCAGGCACTGAGAGACCAGGTCGGAGAGACCCTCCTTGGGAAAGAACCGCCTCATAGTTCGATATGGCTCTATCCCCGAGGGAAGTTCCCCCTCCTCGGGGGGTTCGGACTCGAAAAAATTAATTGAATCAAGAAAAGGATCACTAAAATTGTTTTTCTTTGTAGGAAAATAGTTGAGAATAGTTGAGAACAGTTGAGAGTCCCTGAAGCAGGCGCAAGGAGTGCGCCGAAACATTGTCAGTGTCGGGCGGGCGAATCAGAAAATACCAACGTGAAAAGCGATTGTGACTTAACACAAGAGATAAGTTTAAGTCTAAGTAAAAATAAGAGAGGTTTTCACATTCTAAGAGATAAGTAATAATATGGTTTAAATGGGAAGGTGAGAGGTGTGTGTTTTAAATGGGGAATTTTAAGGGAGGTTTTTGCACATAAAAATAGAAGAGAAAAATGCAATCATAAAAAATAATAAAATAAAAAACGCCATATGAGAGTTGGTAAGTGACGTGATCAAACAGTGTTTATACAAGAGAGGGGCTGCAGCCCTGTAAGGGCAAGAGCCCATGAGATTGGAAGCACTACTCTTTCTGATACCACTCTCTGTTGGTTGTTTTTTTGAACGGTTTTTTTGAGAAACAATTGTAAATATAAAATCTGCTTTTTTGCAGTTTTCCTCAAGTTTTTGAATTTTTGTTTTAAAACCCTTCCCTTGACCATGGGTTCTGTGGAGGAGTGGATGGGTGTCAGTATTTTTGAATATAGATTACAGGAGGGAGCTGGGCTTTAGTTTTAAGGGCCTGGGACAGAGACTGAATGAATTGGGGGGGGGGGGGGGGGGGGGGACGACACAACAGCACAGTAATTGTTCGCACAGCAACAAAGCTAGCACAGGCCCTCAGCAGATGTCACCAACATGACTGCACAGGGTCGTGGCAGTGGAGCGGCAGTAGGGTCCTATATTATTACTACTACATTAATCGCCTTCCAGTAGGCAGCAGGTTTTGAGCTGTGGTCCTGGTATGCCGCAGACACGGTGGGGCCACAACATTAGAGAGGCAAAGTAAGTCCCCGCTGGAGAAATGGAGGGAACCACAAGGCTCCATGCCGGCCAGAACTGCGAGGTTGGGGCCACAAAGGCACCAGTCCTAGGAGGCGCCCCAGTGATCAAGGCGTGCTGAATATAAAGAGCACCTTAGGAAAGGTTGCGTACTCCCTTACATCCTATCCTCGCACTTATATTAAGAGATGAGAGGTAGCTCTGCTGGTAGGACATGATCGGAAGCGAGGCCATGGCAGGAGCACTCGCAGGACATACGTTCCAGTGAATAACAATTAAATAACCTAATTAAAAGCTAGAATGTACCACCATGCACGAGAGAGATTTTACCTTTAAATAAACGAAGGCTGGGGGAAGGAAACCAGAAGGGGAAATTGTTGAAGTTGAGGTTGTCAGAAAGGCAGGCAAAAAAACTGAAGTTAGTGTGTTTGTATTTCCCAACCCTCCCACCCACCCCTAGCTCATCCTTTAATTTATAGGCAGGTGCCACTTTCACACTAAAAAAAAAAAATGTAAAAATTAATCAGCCTTAAGAACATAAGAAATTGCCATGCTGGGTCAGACCAAGGGTCCATCAAGCCCAGCATCCTGTTTCCAACAGAGGCCAAATCAGACCACAAGAACCTGGGCAAGTACCCAAACACTAAGTAGATCCCATGCTGCTGATGCAGGTAATAGCAGTGGCTATTCCCTAAATAAACTTCATTAATAGCAGTTAATGGACTCCTCCAAGAACTTACTCAAACCTTTTTTGAACCCAGCTACACTAACTGCACTAACCACATCCTCTGGCAACAAATTCCAGAGCTTTATTGTGCGTTGAGTGAAAAAGAATTTTCTCCAATTAGTCTTAAATGTGCTACTTGCTAACTTCATGGAATGCCCCCTAGTCCTTCTAGTATTCGAAAGTGTAAATAACCGATTCACATCTACTCGTTCAAGACCTCTCATGATCTTAAAGACCTCTATCATATCCCCCCCCTCAGCCGTCTCTTCTCCAAGCTGAACAGCCCTAACCTCTTCAGCCTTTCCTCATAGGGGAGCTGTTCCATCCCCTTTATCATTTTGGTCGCCCTTCTCTGTACCTTCTCCATCGCAACTATATCTAGGTGACGCGAGGCAGACCTCACGCGTCACCTAGATAAGAGTTTAGACAGTGCTGGGGAGGAGCGGGCTGTCATGGTACATGTGGGTACCCAATGACATAGGACAATGTGGGAGGGAAGTTCTGGAAACCAAATTTAGGCTCTAAGGTAGAAAGCTGAAATCTTTTTTGAGATGCCTTTTAACTTACATTCAGAAATTCCCCACACCTTATCAAGAGTTTGATCATTCCCTTGTAGGTCACTACCATATATATAGTGAATACACTAATAAATTTTAAGGACCCTAATTATATGCATTCCTACTCCCCCATAGAAACCTAAAACTTAACTGGGAACTGAACAAATTAGAGATGAAGGCAGCAGTCCAGCAGCAAGAGGGGGTCTCCCACTCTTTTTGCATTGAGTGTCACATGTATGATTTTTTACCCACCGGTGAGAAGTTGTACGTGTGCATGCGATGTAAAAAGCTCCTGTCTCTCAGAGAACAAGTCCGATCTCTGGAAGCTAGAGTGGCAGACCTGGAGGAGCTGAGGCAGACAGAGAGGTATATAGATGAGACCTTCAGGGACATAGTAGCCAAGTCCCAACTCTAGTCTGGCAGCCCTGGTGCTGCCTTGGAGGAGGAAGTTCTCATGAGGAGAGAGCATCAACCTGGTGCAGCAGGAAATGATCTTATAACAAGAACCTCTCTCCAGGTGGTGCATTGTCCTCTCGTACTGAGGATGTCGCTCCCAGGGCTACTGCCCAGGAGGGAAGGGTTAGGGCGGCCATCATAGTTGGTGATTCGATTATTAGGAATATAGATAGCTGGGTGGCTGGTGGGCGTGAGGATCGCCTGGTAACATTCCTACCTGGTGCGAAGGTGGCGGACCTCACGCGTCACCTAGATAAGAGTTTAGACAGTGCTGGGGAGGAGCCGGCTGTCATGGTACATGTGGGTACCGATGACATAGGACAATGTGGGAGGGAGGTTCTGGAAACCAAATTTAGGCTCTAAGGTAGAAAGCTGAAATCCAGAACCTCTAGGGTAGGATTCTCTGAAATGCTTCCTGTTCCACGTGTAGGTCCCCAGACGCAGGCAGAGCTCCAGAGTCTCAATGTGTGGATGAGACGATGGTGCAAGGAAGACGGATTCAGTTTTGTAAGGAACTGGGGAACCTTTTGGGGAAGGGGGAGTCTTTTCCGAAGAGATGGACTTTACCTTAACCAGGGTGGAACTAGGCTGCCGGCGCTAACCTTTAAAAAGGAGATAGAGCAGCTTTTAAACTAGAACAAGGGGGAAAGCCGACAGTCGCTCAGCAGCGCATGATTCGGAGAGAGGTATCTTCAAAGGATACTAATGATGCATTAGAGTTAGGGCATCCCGACAGTGAGGTTCCAATAATAAGAAAAGTAATCCAAGTGCCTGTAATTAAAACTCACCTGAGCTAAAAGATTCCAATTTATCCCTGTCAACTAAAAAGCAGAATGTTAATCCAAACAAGAAACAAACTTTGAAATGTTTGTATGCTAATGCCAGAAGTCTAAGAAGTTAGATAGGAGAATTAGAATGTATAGCAGTGAATGATGACATAGACTTAATTGGCATCTCAGAGACATGGTGGAAAGAGGATAACCAATGGGATAGTGCTGTACCGGGGTACAAATTATATCATATTACAGAGAGGAGTATCCAGGAGGCGGTGTGGCGCTTTATGTCCGGGATGGCATAGAGTCCAACAGGATAAACATCCTGCATGAGGGTAGAAATCCCTTGTGTGTCGGGGAAGACTATAGTGATAGGAGTATACTACCGTCCACCTGGTCAAGATGGTGAAACGGACAGTGAAATGCTAAGAGAAATTAGAGAAAGGTCCTGGATGGAATAAATGTCAGTTTTATGGAGCAAATGCTTCTGGAACTGACGAGAGAGGGTGCAATTTTAGATCTAATTCTTAGTGGAACACAGGATTTGGTGAGAGAGATAACGGTGGTGGGCCTGCTTGGCAATGGTGATCATAATATGATCAAATTTGAATTGAGAACTGGAAGAGGGATAGTAAGTAAATCCACGACTGTAATACTAAACTTTTAAAAGCGAAACTGTGATAAAATGAGAAAAATAGAAAAAAACCTGAAAGGAGCAGTTACAAAGGTAAAAAATGTGCAACAGGCATGGACAAGCACAATCCATATGTATTCCTCGCATTAAGAAAAGTGGAAGGAAGGCAAAACGATTACCGGCATGGTTAAAAGGGGAGGTGAAAGAAGCTATTTTAGCCAAAAGATCTTCATTCAAAAATTGGAAGAAGGATCCAACAGAAGAAAATAGCATAATGTATAAGCATTGATAAGTTAAATGTAAGACATTGATAAGACAGGCTAAGAGAGACTTTGAAAAGAAGTTGGCTCTAGAGGCAAAAACTCACAGTAAAAACTTTAAAATATATCCAAAGCAGAAAGCTTTGGATATATTAATCAATTAATCAATGAAGATAATGCTGACTGGTTAAACACAGCGCTACGCTTACACGTACCACAAAGAAATCTGAGATCAGCAAACAAAGCACTACTAACAATCCCATCCGTAAAAACAGCGAAACTATCACAAGTTAGAGAAAGAGCACTATCCTTGGCCGGGCCAACATTATGGAACACACTGCCACTAGTGACAAGATTACAGAGTGACCCAAAAATGTCCAAAAAAGGTCTAAAAACCTGGCTATTCAGAAAAGCATTTCAGAGTGAGAACAGAGAATGAAAAAACTCAGGACAAGGTTACCTAGATGAGTGGTCCCACAACCTTTATGTTATTTTATACTCAATAATTAAGTTAGAGAACTCCAGCTTAAGCATAACCCTTGTATGATTACCATATTAATCAAATATATGGACTAGATCCATGCCACATTTCTTATACATTTCTTTTAATATGAGCATGTACCGACATTGTAATGGCACTTTTGTAAATTTCATTTGTAACCAAACCAAATATATGTGCCCATATGTAAACCATTGTGATGGTGCATTACTAAACGACGGTATATAAAAGATTTTAAATAAATAAGTAAATAAATAAATAAAGCCTGCGAGGGAGTTGGTTGGACCGTTGGATGATCAAGGGGTTAAAGGGGCACTTAGAGAAGATAAGGCCATTGCGGAAAGATTAAACAATTTCTTTGCTTCAGTGTTTACTGAAGAGGATGTTGGGGAGATACCAGTTCTGGAGAAGGTTTTCATGGGTGATGATTCAGATCAACTGAACCAAATCACGGTAAACCTAGAAGTGGTAGGCCAGATTGACAAACTGAAGAGTAGTAAATCACCTGGACCAGATGGCATGTACTCCAGGGTTCTGAAGAACGCGGCGGCCAGAATATTGACAAACTCTGGCAGAAGGGACCACATCTCCCCCATCCTAAAAAATCTACACTGGCTGCCAATACGTTTCAGAATTCTACACAAGTCCCTCACCATTATCCACAAAACCATTCACAACCAAGCACCTCTCAACCTTCAAATCCCAGACTACACACCTCGTCTAGACCTATCAGAGAAGCCTACAGAGGATCCCTGCACGCCCCTCCAATCAAATCAACTCATCATCTAACCACTAGAGAATGGGCCTTCTCTATAGCGGGACCAAACATTTGGAATACTATTCCCCCTGAACTTAGACAAGAACCCTGCCTGTTGACATTTAGATAAAGGCTTGAGACTTGGTTATTTAAACAAGCCTTTCCCTAAATTCACTGTTTCGCCATAGCTAAGGTCATGGATTACCACAATGAATATTATGGAACACTCGCCACACTGCAAATAGTTGTCTTTATATTTATATTTGAGTTTCCTATGCTCTGTATTCTTCCTAGTTTTATCACCCCTGTTTTATTGTAACTTTTGCTTCTCTTTACTATGTTAATTTTTATGGTTATTGTATCCCCAGCTGTAAACCGATATGATATGATACTATCATGAATGCCGGTATAAAAAAGCACTACATAAATAAATAAATAAGAATTAAAAAATAAAATTTCAGACCTATTTCAGTTAATTTGTAACCTATCATTAAAATCATCTGTTGTACCTGAAGATTGGAAGATGGCCAATGTAACCTTGATATTTAAAAAGGGCTCTGGGAGAGATCTGGGAAACGATAGACCGGTGAGCTTGACTTCAGTGCTGGAAAAAATTGTGGAAACTGTTATAAAGAATAAAATCACAAACATTTAGATAGACGTGGTTTGATGGGACACAGCCAACATGGATTTACCCAAGGGAAGTCTTGCCTCACAAATCTCCTACTGTTTTTGAAGGGGGTTAATAAACATGTGGACAAAGGTGAACTGGTAGATGTGGTGTATTTGGATTTTCAGAAGGTGTTCGACAAAGTTCTGCATGAGAGGCTGAGATAGGAGGTGATGTCCTTTTGTGAATTGCAAATTGGTTAAAAAACAGGAAACAGAGAATAGGATTAAATGGTCTGTTTTCACAGAGGAAAAATGTAAACAGTGGAGTGCCTCAGGGACTGGTGCTTTATAATATATTTATAAATGATCTGGAAAGGGGTACGACAAGTGAGGTAATTAAATTTGTGGATGACACAAAATTATGCAAAGTAGTTAAATTTCAGGTGGATTGTGATAAATTGCAGGAGGACCCTGCGAGATCAGAAGATTGGGCTTCCAAATGACAGATGAAATTTACTGTGGACAAGTGCAAAGTGCATATAGGGAAAAATAACCCATGCTATAGTTACACAATGTTAGGTTCTATCTTAGGAGTTATCACCCAGGAAAGAGATCTAGGCATCATAGTGGATAATACATTGAAATTGTCGGCTCAGTGTGCTGTGGCGATCAAAAAAGCAAACACAATGTTGGGAATTATTAGGAAGAGAATGGTGAATGAAATGGAAAATGTCATAATGTCTCTGTATCGCTCCATGGTGAGACCGCACCTTGAATACTGTGTGCAATTCTGGTTGCCACCTCTCAAAAAAGATATAGTTGCAATGGAGAAGGTACAGAGAAGGGCGACCAAAATGATAAGAGGTATGGAACAGCTGCCTTATGAGGAAATGCTAAGGAAGTTAGGGCTGTTCAGTTTGGAGAAGAGACGGCTAAGGGGGGATTTTCTAGAAGTCTACAAAATCATGAAAGGAATTGAACAAATTAATGTAAATCAGTTATTTACTCTCTCAGATAATAGAAGGAGCAGGGGGCACTCCATGAAGTTTGCAAGTAGCTCATTTAAAACAAATTGAAGAAAATTCTTTTTCACTCAGCGCATAGTTAAGCCCTAGAATTCATTGCAAGAGGATGTGGTTACAGCAGTTAGTGTAGCTGGGTTTAAGGAAGGTTTGGATAAGCTCCTAGAGGAAAAATCCATAAACTGCAATTAATTATGAAGCAATAGTAGCTTGAGATTTATTTAATGTTTGGGTACTTGCCAGGTACTTATGACTTGGATTGGCCCCTGTTGGAAGTGGCCCTTGGTCTGACCCAGTATGGCATATCTTACGTTCAATATGAGGAATAAAAGGCAGGAGAATGAATTTATCACCCTTACAAACCAGTGCCCACCTTCTCTCACCTATTCCTCTTAGGAAAGGGGCACCCGAACCCTGTGTGCCAGCAGCCTTCTGGTCCCTGTCCTCCCATTGTCCGTGTAAGCCTACGCCAAGATTCAGCCTCTAGCGGACAATCATGCTCAATCTAAACCACTGATGGATCCTTTCTGAGGCCGTCCTGCCAAGACACTGTATATACACAGGAACAGCCAAGTCTCCTGCAGGTCCTGGAAGCGCTGTTTGGAACAGGTTTGTATGGATGAATCCACATAAGAAGGGCCATGCTGGGTCACAGGTCCACCCAGCCCAGCCAATCTGGGTCCGAAGTACCTGTCAGATCCCCAATAGTCGTGTATCTCACTCCCAGGGATCAGCGCTGGCTTTCCCAAGGCTACCTGGCCAGTAACTGGTTATGGGCTTCTCCTTCAGGAACTTGTCCAACCCTCTTTTGAACCCTGCTATCAGGCCGATGCTGTACCGTGCACAGTGGTTAGTTAACACATGATCGGACGTGTGTTTTGGACGGGCGCCCATAACCCCCGATGCAATACAAGCATTAGCGCGTCCAAAGCACCACGTAGCTAATAGCGCTCATCACGTATACATTCCACACACTCACTGCTAGCTCTGCATTGGCTACCTGTACCATCCCAAATTCACTACAAAGTATTAACACTAATACAAACAAACATCCATTCTAATAACCCAGGTCTGGCAGCCATAGGACTACAAAGAGTGTAGAAGAATATATCACTTAGTCCGTAGATATCTTCAAAAAGCTTTTATTGTGAGAATTTATATATCTTTATAGGGAGCGGCAGCTCCATACATTTACACAAATCACGTCTTAAGTCCCCCGACGCGGCCCCTCCGTCTCGCGGAGGAAATTATTCTGAATTTCTTTTGCGTAAAGAGCAGAGATGGATACACATTTTGGATACTATTTCCCCTCGGGGATTGAATAAGGAAATCGAGTGGAATTTATTTACATAATCGTATATGCGCTTTGATTGGCTCAGGTTCTCGGACATCTGATTGGTGGAACAGTTTGGCGCCTTTTTTGACAGCTTTAAAGCCCCAATACTCCATTTTAACTTGTGCTCCTGTTGTTGCTAAAAGATTGGAAGTAAATGCTGTTTAAAATATTTACAGGTATGTTCTCTTTCATTTTAAAGATTTTGGATGTATCACAATTGTTCATCGGTATGTTTGGCTTCATTGCACTTAGTCCTCTTTTAAAAATTTTGTGTTAACAGATGGTTCTTTGAATGGTTACGTCCCTCCCAAAGCAGCTACCGCGAAACGCGGGTCCGCGTCGGGGGACTTAAGACGTGATTTGTGTAAATGTATGGAGCTGCCGCTCACTATAAAGATATATACATTCTCACAATAAAAGCTTTTTGAAGATATCTACGGACTAAGTGATATATTCTTCTACACTCTTTGTTATGAACATATCGTGTTAGAGTGCAGATTTGCTATTTTGTTCTTTTGGATTTAGCCATAGGACTACAACCATACAAACCACAGATCTCAGAATAAAGGATTATTAGCTGTGTCAACATTACTGAATACTCATGTAACAAAAATAAGAGACCGGGAGTTCTCCATTGCTGGCCCAATACTATGGGACTCACTACCCGAGGCACTACGACTGACCCCAGAAAGAAAGAGATTCAAAAGTGACCTGAAAACATGGTTATTTCAAAATAGTTATAACCTACCTTAAAACTTACCTGAGATCAGAGCAAACACCAATAAGGACAACTTAAAACTACCTGTGCTCAGAACAAGCACCAACAAGGTCAAAGACACTAACAAACTAACAATAGAACTAAAGAGCCCATCACACCCCGACGCCGCCAAAATAAAAAATCTGAAACATATCCTATAAACCACTAACCCCTTTTCCCAGCAGCTTAGTTAAAGCACTAGGACACCCCGTAGATCTGCATCTGACTTGATTTCATTGTCAGTGCTCATGCTGATGTACAGTATGTACGTTTTGTGATTACATGAAGTCGGTGTATAAGTCATGCCATAATATGTGTGTTACGTTGTAAACCGTTGTGATCTTTGTTTGGAACGACGGTATCTAAAATAACTAACTAAAAGAAATAAATACCTGCCATTCAAAAAATGTCCCGCACGGGCAAGGTGCCCATTGCATTGCGGCAAATGCTACGACTGCCCGGGGCTGGCATAAAGGTCGACCGTGCTCAAGGGCTCATTGATTAAAAAAAAAATAAAAAAATGCTGCTTTCTGTGATTCCTCCTGTTAGTAGCGTTGCAATATTAAGTAGGAGAAACCATAGAAAGCGGATTCAGGTTAAAAAAAAGTGTCTTGGGGGGGGGGGGGGGGGGGGGGGGGGAAGAAAATTTGGGGGTGGCGCAAGATAGACGTCCAGGCCGTGTATCTCATGCGTGTATCTCGTGCCGGTAGCAGGGGAAAGCACTCATTCTGAGCGTCCATTGTCCCAGCCCGCACTGACAGCCACCTCTCCCGTGCGTCCCTAGCGCCTCCTTTTTAGCACGACCCCTCATTTAAATATTGCGTCGCGTGGCCGGGCGATATTTAGGGAAACAAATAGTGCATCAGCTTCTATGTTACCTTGCCTTGACCCCCATCCTCCTGAAGTAGGAGCGCCTGATGACCCCCCTCACGTGACTCAAAGCAGCTCGGTCTCCTACTAGTGGTAAAGCATTTTGCTGACAATTTGAAGAATAGTCCTAAGCGAGCAAACCCAGACTTCCGGCGCCCGTACTCCCTCTGCGCCCCTTTCCCACTCGTGGAAACCATTTTTTTTTCTTTTTGTACAAAATATTGTAGGGACTTTTCACACTTCCAAATTACAAATTTCTCTTCTGGTAGAGCTGAGACTGACTCAAGAAACCAAATTCCTGCAGATGTGACCCCAGGGAAGGGCAAGAAAATGGAAAATGCTTGCCAAAATTCACTAACTGCATAGTTGAGATGGTAAACAGAGGTTCTGGATAGGAGAATTAAATATAGCTTGATCTGGAATTTGTAAAGTGCACAGTATCTACATTACATAAACTAGGACAGGAGCAGAAAAGCAAATGTGGCATTTTTTTTTAAAATATAACCTGTGGCCACTGTCCCGGCAAACCTAAACTGAGACCGTTCCCAAAGTGACAGGCTCTGCATCTCTGCAAACATCCCCTGAGTCCTCCAGTCCCTGAGGTGACAGGCTCTGTATCCCTGCACCCATCCCCTGAGTCCTCCAGTCCCTGAGGTTGCAGGCTCTGTATCCCTGGCCCCATCCCCTGAGCCCTCTAGTCCTAGAGCTAACAGGCTCTGTATCCCTCACCCATCCCCTGAGCCCTCCAGTCCTAGAGGCGACAGGCTCTGCATCCCTGCACCCATCCCGAGCCATCCAGTCCTAGAGGTGACAGGCTCTGTATCCCTGCACCCATCCCCTGAGCTCTCCAGTACTAGAGGTGACAGGCTCTGTATCCCTACTCCATCCCCTGAGCCCTCCAGTCCTAGAGGTGACAGGCTCTGTATCCCTGCACCCACATCCGCTGAGCCCTCCAGTCCTAGAGGTGACAGGCTCTGTATCCCTGCCCCATCCTCTGAGCCCTCCAGACCTAGAGGTGACAGGCTCTGTATCCCTGCGCCCATCCCCTGAGCCCTCCAGACCTAGAGGTGACAGGCTCTGTATCCCTGCGCCCATCCCCTGAGCCCCTCCAGACCTAGAGGTGACAGGCTCTGTATCCCTGCGCCCATCCCCTGAGCCCTCCAGTCCTAGAGGTGACAGGCTCTGTATCCCTGCGCCCATCCCCTGAGCCCTCCAGTCCTAGAGGTGACAGGCTCTGTATCCCTGCCCCATCCCCTGAGCCCTCCAGACCTAGAGGTGACAGGCTCTGTATCCCTGCCCATCCCCTGAGCCCTCCAGTCCTAGAGGTGACAGGAACTATATCCCTGCACCCATCCCCTGAGCCCTCCAGTCCTAGAGGTGACAGGATCTATATCCCTGCACCCATCTCCTCAGGCTCCATGACTAGAGATGACTATCTCTATATTTCTGCATTGAAGAAAAATTGTCTTATTGTCATGGTTTCAGACAAAAAAAAAAGGGGCCTAAGACAGTATTGGATTTTATAGCTGCTTTGGAAAACTTGGCTTGACTTTGCAAATTTGGCACTACCTTCAAGGAGTGGTTATGGGAGCAGTTAATGGCCAGTTTAGCCACTAATAAAATTGTTTGCAGTTCCTCTGCCAGCAGGACAATAGACCCCTTAAAATGTTCCTGCCTGCAGAAATTGGCGAGCTCCTTTCTTGCAAAATTAGGCAGGTTGAGTATGTGCACACCCAGGCAGGAGTTGAGAGATGGCTGGTTGTATGTGATTGGCCCTAAGTGGTATCCAGACAAGGCATTCTCAGTGACAAGGAGGAAGCTCAGCTAGTGCTGCAGGGGTCTTATTGCTTTCACAAGGGTGGAGGGCATTAGAGTTTGTGTGCCAAAAATGCAAGTAAAGGATGCAGCTAATTCATATGTGTAATCACCTCTCCAGAGCTGGAGAGAGAGCACCATGCAGGTGAGATGAGGGCTGTCCCACTGAGGATAACAATCCTCATCATTTCATTGTCCGTTGCCTCCATGCCTTGAAACCAGGTTTACGAGAACCAGAGAATTTATTATTGTACCCAAGGGATTTGGGATTGTTCACTGGGTGCAAGGAAAGCAAAGAAAAAAACTGCTCTGGCTGAACTGCCTTAGTGTGTGGAAGTCTGGATCAACTGGTTGCAGGTTCAGATGCATCTGGATAAAGGAGCAGCCATCATAATATTACCTGCAACGGTGTTCTGCTGGTGGGGGAAACCAGAGAATATGCAGTCAGCAAAAGCAAATTGATGTGTGTGTAAACCCATTCTGCTATGCTAAAGTCCAAGGCAAATACAGCTTAGGTTTTTAATAGATCAGGGTCAAGATCTGTTCATGGGACACTCTTAAATGACAGCATTAGAGCTCAGCTGGCTAGTTTTGCACGAGCACTACCAAAGGGACTGAATTATTGTTAGACTTCACTACTGTCTTTAAAGGGAACTCAAAGTTTATGCAGCTGATGTTATGCTAAAGAAGGTGGTCTCGCCCAGGCTTTGCAAAAGAAGATCTGTACCTTAAGCCTATCCATTAAGAGGGATACCCTCTTCTTAATTTTCTTGACTTGTTTACACAGTTATAGGGAGGAATCCTGTACTCAAAGATGGATCTGAGACAGGCATAAGAACATGCCATACTGGGTCAGACCAAGGGCCATCAAGCCCAGCATCCTTTTTCCAACAGTGGCCAATCCAGGCCATAAGAACCTGGCAAGTACCCAAAAACTAAGACTATCCCATGTTACTGTTACTAGTAATAGCAGTGGCTATTTTCTAAGTCAACTTAATTTATAGCAGGTAATGGACTTCTCTTCCAAGAACTTTTCCAATACTTTTTTAAACCCAGCTACACTAACTGCACTAACCACATCCTCTGGCAACAAATTCCAGAGTTTAATTGTGCATTGAGTGAAAAAAGATTTTCTCTGATTAGTTTTAAATGTGCCACATACTAACTTCATGGAGTGCCCCCTAGGCCTTCTATTATCCGAAAGAGTAAATAACACAATTCACATCTCTTCTCCAAGCTGAAAAATCCTAACCTCTTTAGTCTTTCCTCATAGGGGAACATAGGCCTATCAACAGATTCCATTTAAGCCAGAGACACAGTGCCTCCTGGCAGTGGACACACGCAAAAGCACATATCAGTTTGCTAAACAACCTTTGAAATCGCATTGGCTCCAGCCGTCTTCCAGTACCTTGTGATGACTAACAGGAGTGGTTTATTTTGATGGCATGTTGAAATGGCCCACCTTCCACCAGGAATACTGGACATAGGCAAGGAATGTCCTGCACGGCCATTATAACTGAGTGCAAGGTTTTCATGCGAAAATGTTTCACCTACAGATAGCAAGTGTTGCTTTCCTGTAACAGGTGTTCTCACAGGACAGCAGGATGTTAGTCCTCACATGTGGGTGACATCATCAGGATGGAGCCCAATCACGGAAAACTTGTCAAAGTTTCCAGAACTTTGACTGGCCCCTACTGGGCATGCTCAGCATGGCACTAACCCTGCAGCCAGCAGGGGTCCCCCTTCAGTCTTATTTGATAGCTACAGGCAGTGCCGAAAAAATAAAACAACAAAACGTTACGAATCCAACACCGTGGGGCGGCGGGCGGGTTTCGTGAGGACTAACATCCTGCTGTCCTGTGAGAACACCTGTTACAGATAAACAACACTTGCTTTCTTACAGGACAAGCAGGATGGTAGTCCTCACATATGGTTGAGTACCAAGCTGAGGATGTCCGAACATGTACCAAAGATACCCAACGGCGTGCATCAGGCACAACAACTGGGGTGGAATTTGGTAGAGGGCATCCTGAACCCCACCGGGCAGGCGGAAGGGTGTTGGTACGTCACGTTGGAAATAGGTTACGCAGGACAGACTGGCCGAAGATGGAATCTTGTCTTTCAGCTTTGTCCAAGCAATAGTGGGCTGCGAAAGTGTGGAGAGAACTCCAGGTGGCAGCCCTGCAAATATCAGGAAGCAGCACCGATCGTAGGTATGCTACTGAAGTCGCCATGGCCCTTACAGAGTGTGCTTTAACACGGTCTTGGAAAGGAATGCCTGCTTGCTGATAGCAAAAAGATATGCAGTCCGCTAACCAGGAGGAGAGAGTATGCTTACCCACAGGTTGCCCTAATTTGTTAAGATGGAAAGAGACAAATAACTGAGTGCTCTTCCTGTGGGCAACTGTACGGTCTAGGTAGAACGCTAGAGCCCGTTTACAGTCAAGGATATGCAGAGCCTGTTCCCCTGGGTTGGAGTGGGGCCTGGGAAAGAAGATAGGTAGTATGATGGATTGATTAATGTGAAATTCCGAAACTACCTTAGGCAAAGACTTAGGGCGAGTGCTGAGTACTGCCCGGTCCTGCAGGAGTTTAGTGTAAGGAGGATAGGTAACTAGGGCCTGTAACTCACTAACCCTGCGAGCTGAAGTGATAGCCAAAAGGAAAATCACTTTCCATGTGAGATACTTTAGGTCACAGGTTCGAATGGTGGTTTCATGAGCCGCCCGAGAATAAGGTCCCAAGAAGGGGCCGGAGGACGTAAAGGTGGCTTGATATGGAGCAAGCCTTTAAGAAACGTGTTACGAGGGGTTGTACCGATATAGGGACATCCCCGACACCTTTATGGAAGGCGGCTACCGCACTGACATGCATTCTGATGGAAGAGGTCTTTAGACCTGATTCCGATAAGTGCCAGAGATAGTCCAAAAACCTTGGGATTGGACAGGAAAAGGGATCAAGGGATTGCGAAGAACACCATGATGTATACCTTTTCCATTTATAGGAATAAGACTTTCTTGTGGAAGGCTTCCGTGAAGCGATCAGGACACGAGAAACTGAATCTGAAAGGTTAAATAGTTGAAGGATTAAGCTTTCAACATCCATGCCGTCAGGGACAAGGCCTGAAGATTGGGATGGCGTAGACATCCATTGTTCTGAGTGATCAGAAGCGGGTGCGTTCCCAAGGGAATGTGCCTGCAGATGGAAAGATCCTGAAGTATGGGAAACCACACTTGGCGTGGCCAGTGAGGTGCTATCAGGATCATGGTTCCCTTGTCCTGACGGAGTTTCATGAGAGTTTTCGAGAGAAGAGGAAGTGGAGGGAATGCATAAAGCAGACCGGTTGCCCACGAGAGGGAGAATGCATCTCTGGGCTGAGAGTGTTCGCTCCGAATGAGGGAGCAGTAACTGTCCACTTTGTGGTTCTGAGGGGATGCAAAGAGGTCTATTTGGGGATGACCCCATTGCTGGAAGAGAGAGGCCGCTACCGAGGGATTGAGAGACCACTCGTGCGGTTGGAAGACATGACTCAGTTTGTCTGCCAAGACATTGTGCACTCCTGGCAAATAGGTGGCCCTGAGGTACATCGAGTGGGAGAGCACTTCCGCCCAAAATCTGCGCAGCTTCCTGACACAGAAGGAAGGATCCTGTGCCTCCCTGCTTGTTGATGTACCACATGGCCACCTGGTTGTCCGTCTGAATCAGGATGACGTGATTCGATAGGCAATCCTGAAATGCTCTGAGAGCATATCGCATTGCTCAAAGCTCCAGGAAATTTATCTGGTGTTTGGAGACCAAAATCCTTGTGATTGTAGATCGTTCACATGAGCTCCCCACCCGAGGTTGGATGCGGTGGTGAGAATGAGTTGAGGATCTGGTAGGTGTCCCTGGAGGAGATTGTTTTGATCTTTCCACCAGGCGAGAGACAGATGGAGTGGCGTCAGTGATGTGGACAATGGTTGACACAGGCTGAGTCGCTTGAATCCATTGTGACCTCAGAGTCCAATACATGACTCTCATGGCCAGGCGGGCCATTGGTGTGAGATGGACTGAGAATGCCATATGTCAGAGAAGGACAAGGAATTGCCGAGCTGTTGCTGTATACTGAGACTGCAACTGGTGAGCGAGGGACACGAGGGTTTGCACTCGTTGTTGAGGTAGAAAGGCTTTTGCTTGTAAGGTGTCCAAGTCTGCCGCAATGAACGACAAGGTTTGAGATGGGACTAAATAGGATTTCTCATAATTGACAAGAAATCCTAGAGAAATTAGAGTGTGTAGGGTCAACTCCAGGGACGATCGAGTGGCTTGCTGGGTTGGGGCCCTGATTACCCAGTCGTCTAGATAGGGGTAGACATGAACACCTTCTTTCCTGAGAAAGGCTGCGACAACTACGAGACATTTGGTAAAGACTCGTGGTGCTGATGCTAGGCCGAATGGAAGCACTCGGTATTGATAGTGCCTTGGGCCTACTAAAAACCTGAGGTACTTGCGATGAGCTGGAGCTATCGCAATGTGGGTGTATGCGTCCTGGAGGTCCAGAGAGCAGAGCCAGTCTCCTCTTTGTAGAAGAGGTAGAAGTGAGCCCAAGGTTACCATCTTGAACTTTTTTCGCTGGAGCTACTTATTGAGGGCACGTAGGTCCAGAATTGGACGAAGCCCCTCGGATTTTTTGGGGATCAAAAAGTACCGGGAATAGAACCCTAGGCCTTTTTGCGAAAGAGGAACGGGTTCTATTGCCCTTAACTGGAGAAGAAGGGAAACCTCTTGCTCCAGAAGGACGGAGTGGTCGGTTACTCCCCACACTTGTAGAGGTGGTGATTCCGGTGGAAGAGCAAGAAGGTTCAGGTGGTAACCCTGAGCAATGATTGCTAGCACCCATTGGTCGGTTATGATTGATTGCCACATGCCGTGAAAGTGGCACAATCGACCTCCCACTGGTATGCCTGGCAGAGGAATCAGGCTGCTGCTCTCCAAGGGAAAGTAAAAAACCTGAAGCAGGCCCCGGCTGGGGAGCTGCTTGTGGCTTTTGCTTCCGGGGCTGGCGAGGCTAGGATTTTTGATAAGGCCTCGTAACTCGGGGCATTGTTGGTAGAGGATAGTACTTCCTTGGGCGGAAGAATGACTTCTTAGAGTCCTTCTTGAAGGGCTGTCTTGAAGGGAAGTCAGAAGGTATCGATGAGAGCTGTTCGAGGGTCTCATGATGGTCCTTTAATTCAGCCACTATTTGCTGAATCTGTTCACCGAACAGATTATCTCCTATACAGGGCAGGTCAGAGAGCCTGTCTTGTACTTCTGGGCAAAGGTCAGAAGACTTGAGCCAGGCCCAGCTTCTTGCTGAAATGGCAGTTGCAGACACTCTAGTGGAGGTGTCGAAGATATCGTAAGCTGTTCTTATCTCATGCTTTCCTGCCTCAAAGGATTTGAAGATGTTCTTGGACTTGGTCAGGCAGGGTTTCAGAGAAGTCCTGTATTTGCTTGAAAATGACCCTGTTGTATTGGGTCATGTACAGCTGGTAAGAAGCAATTCTGGAGATGAGCATGGCCCCTTGGAACACTCGTCGACCAATATTGTCTAGGAACTTGTGTTCCTTGACAGGAGGGGTAGAGGAGTGAGGCTTCGTCCTTTTTGCTTTCTTTTGAGCTGATTCTACCACAACTGAGTGGTGGTCGAGCTGAGATTTTTGAAAGCCAGGGGCTGACTGTACTAGATAGGTAGTGTCAGCCTTTCTGGGGCAATGGATCCAGGGTTTTCCCAGTTCTTTTTGAAGAGGTCAAGAAGAACTTGATGAATGGAAATAGAAGTGATCACTTTAGGGGCATCCAGGAACTGGAGAAGCTCCATCATCTGGTGCCTATCATCTTGCTCCGTCTGAAGCTGAAAAGGGACCAACTCTGACATTTCCTTCACAAAATTAATGAAAGAAAGGCCCTCTGGAGGAGAACGCTTTCTACTTTCAGTAGGAGAGGGAGGTGAAGGTAAGTCATCGGTGTCTGTGGAAGTATCATCACCCCAGGTGTCATAAGGATCAGCAGGCTGACCTGTAGGACGAGAAGGGGGTTGGATACCCGAAGGGCCCGGCCGAGGCTCCGAGAAAATGGAAGGAACCACCGGGGGCACCGTGGACACCCTGGGGGGTATCGGTGCCGGCATTGAAGGTGCCGATGTGCGTATCGCCCCCGATGAATGAGTCGATGGCGAGGGACGACATGGCATCGATGGCTGAGGCAATACCCCCGAAGGAGGAATGCGGAACGGTGTTTCTCCTCCCGATGAAGCTGTCATCGGGGAGAGCACCAGAGCCATCGGAGACCCGGGAATCACCGGTGGAAGGGCGGTCATGAGCGCCTCCATCCGGGATAGCAGTGGTGCCAGCGCTGCTGGAATCGGGTCTGTGACCGGTTCCACTCTCGGTGCCGGTGTCTGAGGAACCTGGAGTCGTTGCATCACCTTTTTGATGGCCTCCTGGACCAGCTGGTCCAGTTCTTCCCGGAGACCTGGGGCAATCAGCCCCGGCTCAGAGACGGAAGAGGGAGGCTGAGGTACAGTCGGAGGGACCACCTTCACAGGCGGAATCGCGACTCCCAAATCCCGATCGGGTGAGGGTTGCCTCGATGTCCCGGTCGCAGGAGTGGTTGGTGCCGTTCCTGGACGGGGCTTCTTCGATGGTGGCTCGGACGGTGGCGAGGTCGATGATTTCGCTCCCTCGACGGTCCGAGACTTACGGTGCCGGTGGCGATGTTTCTCCCTACGATCCCCTCGATCTTGAGGGGGAGAAACGGGAGTCGATGGCTGTGACGACGTCAATGGTGGGCGGTCACCGGACGGTTGTCGATGCTGGTGCGACTTCGACTGTGCCAGTTCCGATGACGTCGATGCAATGGACGACGTCGGGTGTGAGCACGGAAAAGGAGTCCCATCTTCTCCATTCTGGCTTTGCGACCTTTTGGTGTCATGAGGACACATTTGGTGCAAGTCAGGACATCATGCTCACGGCCTAAACACATTACACAGACTCCATGAGGGTCTGTGATGGACATGGTGCGAGTACAGTCCGGGCACCGACGAAACCCCGATGCCATGGCCATAGAAAAATCGAGCCGCGGTACGGTCGACGGCCAGTAGGCCACAAGGGCCAAACTCGATGGTAATAGACGAAAAACGGTGAAAAGCTTACCGGAGTACCGCGGCCTGAGAAAAGTTAGAGGAGGGACCCCTGTGGGGCAATTTAAGTTTAATTAACTCCGTGAGGAAAATTCCTGTCAGGAATCTCTTCAGAGCTCCTAAACCGCGAGGCTACTGCTGCGCGGAAAAAAGAAGACTGAAGGGGGTCCCCTGCTGGCTGCAGGGTTAGTGCCATGCTGGGCATACCCAGGAGGGGCCAGTCAAAGTTCTGGAAACTTTGACAGAAGTTTTCTGTGATTGGGCTCCATCCTGATGATGTCACCCATATGTGAGGACTACCATCCTGCTTGTCCTGTGAGAAGACTGTTGACACCTTTGAGATCCAGGATGGGAGGAAAGGAGCCCTCCTCCTTTGGATTGGTAAAATAAATGGAATATCGCCCCATATTTTTGAGATGGGGCATTGGGACCACAGCCCTCATACTGAGGAGCCCTGCCAATGCACTCTTCACTGCCCGCTTCTTCTGCAGGGAGTAGCAGGGAAACTCCATGAACATGTCCTGAGGAAAACTGCGAAACTCCATCGCACATCCTTTTCATATCACTTCCAGGACCCAGTGATCTGATTTTGACCCAACTCTGATAAAAGAGAGAGAGAGAGAGATGTCCCCCTATCTCCTGTTCCCAGGGGTGGGTCGGCAAACCTTCATTGGGAGGTTCGGGAAGTGCCAAACCCCGAGCCTGCACCCCTTCTGGGTTGTCTGGGACGAAAGGAATGAAACCTACTGAAAAGTCACATCCTCTGAAAAATCGCCCTGCTATAGGATCGAAAAAGCCTGGATCCTCAAGCACCTCTCATTTTAAATGGGCGAGGTCTCTGCTTCTTATCCTTCATCAAACGAGGAATCAGAGATTCACCCTACTTACTGGCCAGTTCCTCCAACTCGCTCTTAAATAAAGTGAGCCGTTAAAGGGCAATTTGGTGAGGTTAGCCTTGGAGGTTGCATCGGCCGATCAATTTCTCAACCATGCAAGTGAATCATAACTGACAACTGGTCGCTACTATAGAAGCCACCCCTCTGGCTGAAGTGCATATCAAATCACAGCCTGCATCTGCCAAGAAGGCAGCAGCTGGTTCCATAACTGCCCTGGAGCTTATCCTAGAGTCATCAACCATCTAGGAGAGAAGCAAACAAGAGTGAGCCACCAAGTAAAATAAGAAGCTATCTGCAAGGTCATTGTCACTGTTTCAAATGCTTGCTTAAGGTTAGACTCAAATCTTTTTATCACGAGTATCCTTCAGGGCTGCTCCTCCTTTCACGGGAATAGCGGTCCACTTGGAGACTGCCCATACAAGTGCATCTACCTTTGGAAAATGTAAGCGCTCTCTTACCACTGGATCCAGAGGGTACAGCCTTCCAAAACCCAACCCCCTTTGAAATTAGCCTCTGGGGCACCCCATTGAAGATCAATCAATTCTTGAATGGCCTCCATCATGGGGGGGGGGAGGGGGGGGACAAGAGGCTTTACGTAAGGAAACCAAGATGGGATTTATTTTCAGCTTAGACCTGGAATCTGCCTCAAGAATCCCTAGTATTTCCAAGGTCTGGGAGATCAGAGCTGGCAGTTCATCTCTATGAAAGAACCATAGCATAGTTCTATATGATTCTAATTCTGGAGGAATTTCACCATCCTCCAGAGAGTCAGGATCGGCATCATCAACCATGCTATCCGGATCTCTATCAGGAAGTCCTGCTGCCGCTCTAGGAGTACTCCAGCACTAACAGAAGGTCCAGGCAAGGTACCTACCTGCGCCTCTGCTCTGGGAGCATTGGACAGGGTTGAAGACTGCACCTGAAGAAAAGATTGCAACCACTGGAAAAAGTTTACCCATGAAAAAGAAGAAGTATCCAAACCAGGAGGCACCTTGGGCATACCTCACTGAGCTACTGTCCCCTGTTGAAAAACCAGTTAGGGGATATCCAAATTTAGGCGCTCCACCTGAGTCTTTACCCAGACCTACATCCAGCTGGGAAGAACCAGGTTTAGTGAAATCAGAGGAAGCTAATTCTCCCTGAGCCTCAAACAGCGCTGGCACAAGTTAGTAGGCATTCCTGCCTGAGATGCCCTAATATGACAGGCAGTGCAAAGAGAAAGGCACTTAGGCTTCTTAGGTGCCATTATGACAGACAGTGTGCTGAGCAGCGGCTGGAGGTGTGCATCTAGCTGTTTTTATATATATCTATATATATATACACTTCAACTTAGGTGCCCCAAATTAGGCGTCCAATACTTATGCGACCCACATCCGGGCACCTAACTAGATGTCTAAGTCATAGGTGTCCCAAAGATAAACACCCCAAAAAACTTAAGTGCACAGTACAACTTGGATGCAAAGGCTATAAGGCTCAACTGTGCATCCAAAAACTGGGCGGACAACCTGGATGCACAGCTAGGTGCACACACTAAACCGAGTCTTATAGAGGGCAGCCTGAGGAAGCACGCGAAATGCTATTGCGGCCTACCACTCGGCGCGCAGCAAAAAGGCCTCTGAGCGGGGCCTAGCCTAAGGAGGCTGCTCAACCCGCCAGGCTGCCTACTTCCCTCGACCTCCTATGGAGTGGAACGAATGTTGGAATGGAGTGCTGAGCAGGGAGACCGGGGGAAGGAGAAAGCAGAGTTTCTTACCTGTAACAGGTGTTCTCCCAGGACAGCAGGATGTTAGTCCTCACATATGGGTGACATCATCAGATGGAGCCCTGTCATGGAACACTTTTGTCAAAGTTTCTAGAACTTTGACTGGCACACTGAGCATGCCCAGCATGTCACCAACCCTCTAGCTTCCAGGGGTCCCCCCCTTCAGTCTCATTTGTAGCAAAAGTACGAGCCTTGAGCTAGGCCCAGCGCCTAGCACTGATACCTGCTGCCAAGACTCTGGATGGTTTCAAAAGAATAGTAGGCAGCTCTGACTTCATGTTTGCCTGCTTCCAATACTTTTTGTAGAATGGAGGACAAGGCTTCTTGTTGTTGCTGTGGCAATGTTTCCGCAAGCTCCTGGACTTGTTTCTAGAGATTTCGATTATATTGGGTCATGTATAGTTGATATGCTGCTAGTCGCGCTATCAACATGGACCCTTGGAAAACTCTTCGTCCCAATGCATCTAATGCCTTTTGTTCCTTGCCAGGAGGAGCAGAGGAATGTGGATGTGAGCGTTTAGCTTTTTTCTGAGCTGATTCCACAACCACAGAATGGTGTCGCAGCTGACTTTTCTGAAAACCTGGGGCTTGTTAGACCAGGTATATAGCATCTGTCTTTCTGTTGACTGGAGGTACAGTACCTGGATGTTCCCACAGGCGGTGCAAGAGGTCAAGAAGGACTTCGTGCACTGGAATCGCCATTATCTCCTTAGGAGCGTCTACAAATTGTAAGACCTCCAACATCTTGTGACGAGAATCTTCTTGTCACCAGTAGAAAAGGGATAGTCTCAGATATCTCTGACAAAATTGGCAAAGGAGAGGTCTTCCGGGGGTGAAGGCTCTGAGAGCAACTCCTCGAAAGCTTGTGAAGAATCATCCATAGATGCGTCTTGCCATGGATCACAGGGGCTTTCCCCAGCCCCTGGAGGACTTCCTGATCGAGGAAATATGACAAATCCAAAAGGGCAGGAACACATCGATGGATGTGGCATCGGCACCAAGGAAATCGGTGCCGGCATAGAGGGCACAGGGACAAGTGGTGTGCACTTTAGCACAGATAGCCCTAATATGGGTTCCGGCATTGGTGGTTCCCATGGAGGGATCTGGCTGGGAACCGATTCTTCCTTCTCCGAGGAACTGGTATTGATATCGGGGCTTGCGGAGGTCTCGATGGATGACTGTGCCAGTGTGTCCGGTGGCACTGGTTGAGTTGGTAAGGCACCGATGAGAGTATCGAAGCGCTCAAGGAGTGGTGCGAACATCGAGGGAGCCGGTTCCGGTACCAGTATGGGGGTTGGCAGTGGTGGCGACTGGAAGCCTCTTAGGGCATTCAGCACTGACTCTTGGACTATGTGGTCCAATTCCTTCAGAAAGGCCAGCATGGATGGTACGGCAATCGGGGTAAGAGGCAGGCTAGGCGTCACCGGAGGTTCCACGGGGGCCCATGGAGGCTCGGTGCCTGGCACCGGTGGGGGAACGCCTAGGTGTCCCGGGTCAAGAGGAGGATGGGGGGTCCCTCTTCGCAGGCAGCTCGATGGAAGTCGATGCCGTTGTGGTATCAGTGCCGGTACCGGTCAGAGATGCCAGTCGGTGCCAGTGTTTCCCAGGCACTGAGAATGCCGATGCTTTTGATGGTGTCTGTGACGGACGGTCTCCCGCTCCACGATGTTCCTGGCGGGGTGTCGCAGAGGTCGATGTACCCTGTGTGATCGATTGCGCTGGAACTGGTGTCGATGGAGCTTAACATTTTGAACCAAATTCGAGTGTGACGGCCTTTTGGAGTCATTTGTGTGCAACTAGGGCATCGACAGACGTCGTGCGAGGGGCCCAAGCACAAAATGCAAATGGTATGCGGGTACATAATGGACATGGTCCTCGGACATTTTCTGAACCCGGTCGCCATTGTAAAAAAGGGCAGGCATGCGGTCGATGACTGTCGGGCACCGATAGAAAATGCTGCCAGGAATCAACTGCAAACAACGAGGACAACTTACTGAGCGTCAGAGGAACGGTATTCAATGGGGGACCCTGGCTGAGGGATTTTTCTAAGAAGTTAAACTTCAAATGTTCCGTGAGGAAAGTTGTGAGAAATTTCTCAGAGCTCCTAAACCGCGAGGCAACTGCTGCGTGGAAAAAAAAAAAAAAAAAAGAGACTGAAGGGGGACCCCTGGTGGCTACAGGGTTGGTAGCATGCTGGGCATGCTCAGTGTGCCAGTCAAAGTTCTAGAAACTTTGAAAAAAGTATTCCGTGACAGGGCTCCATCTGATGATGTCACCCATATGAGGACTACCATCCTGCTTGCCCTGGGAGAATCTACGAGCTGACGTAATCGCCACCAGGAATATAACTTTCCAGGTGAGGAACTTTGGGTAGCAGGAGCACAGCGGCTCAAAAGGAGGATGCATGAGCTGTGCTAGGACAATGTTGAGGTCCCAGGACGCAACAGATCGAACAGGGGGCTTCAGCTGGAGCAGTCCTCTCATAAAGCGACCTACTAAAGGCTCCACCGATACAGGTGTACCAGTGACACCTCAATGATACGCACTCACAGCGCTGAGATGGACCCTGACTGAGCTGGTTTGGAGCCCAAACTCAGAAAGATGCCACAGGTAGTCCAGTAGCTGGGGAAGGGGGGCATGTGAATGGATCCAAGCCATCACTTCAAACTGTAGGACTTCTTGGTGGAAGATTTCCTGGAAGCCACCAGCACCTGGAAAACACTGTCCAAGAGAGCCAAGAGCTGAAGGACTAAGAGCTCAACATCCAAGCCGTTAGGGCCAACGCCCGGAGGTTCGGATGGCGCAGGGTGCCCTGATTCTGAGAAATCAAATCGGGAGCAGACCAACAGGTCCTGCAGGAGAAGGAACCAGACCTGTCAGTGACAAAAGGATGCCATGAGGATCATGGTCCCTCTGTCCTGTTGAAGCTTCAGCAGAGTTTTCAAATGGAGTGGGATAGGAGGGAATGCATACAGCAGACCTCTCCCCCAGTGGAGGGAGAACGCATCGTAGGTCAGATATCCGCCCCCAGAAGACAAGGAGCAGAACCTGCTCATCTTGTGATTGTGTGGGGAGGTGAAGAAGTCCACACTTGGTCTACCTCACCGGTGGAACAGCTCGGTTGCTATCTCTGGGTTGAGGGACCACTCATGTGGCTGGAAGGAGTGACTCAGCTGGTCCGCCAGAATGTTCAAAGTCCCAGACAGATAAGTAGCTCACAGCGACATTCCCTACGATAGGGCCCAACATACAGATGCAGTGCCTCATGATAGAGGAGGAACGAGTCCATGCCTCCCTGTTTGTTGATATACCACATCGCCACCTGGTTGTCTGTCCGCATTAGGACTTCCTTGCACGACAACCAGTCTCTGAACGCCCATAAGGCATAACGGATCACCCGAAGCTCCAGAAAGTTTATCTGACAGCGGACTTCGTGCGGGCCCAGAGATCCTGCATGTGGATGCCATCTACATGGGCTCCCCAGCCCTGAGGAGAGGCGTCTGTGGTGAGAATCACTTGAGGCGGAGCAGTTTGGAAGGGAACCCCTTGCTCCAAATTGGAGAACAGAGATGCCTGCAGAGGTTCCATGACTGCAACGCAAGTCTCGATGTCTTGAAATGCCTGTCGCCACTTTGACCACAAGGTCCATTGAGCTCTCCGCATGTACAAATGGGCGAGAGGGGTGACATGGACAGAAGCTGCCATGTGGCCCAACAAATGGAACAGAAGGCAGGCAGTCACTTGCTGGCTGCTGCGAAGGTCGCCAGTGAGGCGAGGGCAAGAGCCCAATCGCGGGGCAGAAATGTTTTTGCCTGTGCTGTGTCTAGTCTGGCTCCTATGAAGTGCAGCTGAAGAGACGGACAGAAGTGAGACTTTGGATAGTTAATCACGAACCCCAAGGCCTGTCGAGTCCGCACCGCCAGGGCTAAAGCACTTAGTGCTCCTGCGCAGGACTTGCTCGACTAACCAGTTGTCTAGGTACGGGAAGACATGCACTGCCTGACGCCTGAGATATGCAGCCACCACTGCCAGGCATTTGGTGAATACGTGAGGGGCTGAGGCCAACCCAAAAGGTAGCACCTTGTACTGAAAGTGAGCCTTCCCTACCATGAAGCAGAGGTATTTTCTGTGGCTGGGGAAAATGACTGTGTGAGCGTAAGCTTCCTTGAGATTGAGGGAGCAGAGCCAGTCTACTCTTTTGAGGAGGGGAATCAGCATACCAAGAGAGACCATCCTGAATTTTTCTTGAGAGAAACTTGTTCAACGCCCTGAGGTTCAGGATGGGGCACAAGCCGCCATTCCTTTTCAGAATCAGGAAATACCTTGAATAGAACCCTTGGCCCTCCTGGGGGTGAGGGACTGGCTCTACCACACCTGCTGCTAGAAGGGTGGAGAGTTCCATTTGACTTGCTGGGCGGACGAACCCCATGATGGACATGGGGGAGAGGTCCCTGGGAGCTGACTGTACCTCTGATGGATAATGGTGAGGTCCGAAGTGATGACTTCCCAGCAATGGGTGAAGCCAATGAGTCTGCCTCCCACTGGGGGATCTGGCATCAGGGGTGCGCTCGACTGATTCGTGCCCCCTTGCCACAAGCCCGTAGCCGGGGCTTGCTGTGGCACCGGATGGGGACTAGGCGCATGCTGCAGGTGAGGGCGACCCCTGGAGCTAGTGCGAGCCCGGGAGGCCGGAGGATAATACTTCCTATGCCTATAGAAGGGCTTCTGGGGCCCCAGCCTGGAGGACAGGGCGTCGGAAGCACTAGCAAAGAGCTGTTGAAGAGTGTCATGGTGTCATTGTGTTACCGCATCCAGACCTTATCCCCAAAGAGGTTGTCACCTGTGCAAGGGAGGTCATCCAGTTTCTCCTGTACCTCTGGGCGGAAATCAGAAGCTCTGAGCCAGGCCATCCTAAGGGTGCCGATGCCCAGCGCACTACGCGGGCCGCCATTTCAAAGACATTGTAGGTGGATTGCACTTCATGCTCACCAGCCTCCAAACCCAGCAGATCGATGGTCGAGAGCGCCTCCTGTTGCTGCTGAGGTAGACTCTCTACGAGGTCCTGGACTCGCTTCCAGAGGTTCCAGTTGTACTAAGTCATGTATAACTGGTAGGTGGCAATATGAGCGGCCAGCATAGTGCCCTGGAAGACCTTTCTGCCCAAGGCATCAAGCTCCCTATGTTCACGCTTCCGGGGGGGGGGGGGGGGGGGGCAGAAGCATGGGTACAGGAGTGCCTGGCTTTCTTTAAGGCAGACTATGACCACCGACTGGTGGGGGAGGTGCCACTTCTCGAACCCCACTGCTTGCTGCACCAAATAGGGGAGATAGAGATTGAATGCTCCCACATCCAAAGGAGATGGTCCTTGAAGATATCTTGGATGGGAACCGCCATGATTTCCTTAGAAGTGTCGACAAACTGGAGTACTTCCAGCATCTTGTGTGGTGCATCCTTCTCCATGAGCAATTGGAAGGTGATAGCCTCAGCAATGGCCCTGACAAACCCTGCGAAGGACAGATCCTTGGGGCATGACAGACGCCTTTCCTTCGGGCGGAGAGGGCTCAGAGGGGGTTGTCCGAGTAGTTGGAGGAAGACTCTGTGGAATCATCCCCCCAAGGGTCATAAGGCCCTTCCTCTTCACTAGGGCTAGTGCGACGGGGGCGAGGCCTGTGAGGGATATCAGCCCTTGGCTCAGACAGCCTCAGAGGCCTTGAGGGCACTGCGAGAATCGACGGCTCCCCTGGCATTAAAGGGGCCGGAGGATCCCAGTAAGGGCTCGGGGAACAGAGGCCTCAGGAATACTGCACTGGCTGTATCTTCCTCCTCGGATGACCTGATGACCACCAGGAGCGATCCCGAACATTAGTGGCTGTTGGGGGATCAAAGGCCCCCTTGGGCTGGTCGGGTGCCTAAAAGGACATCCAGACATTCCAGCAGGGGTGCTAGGATCGACGGCGGAGGCTTGGGCACTGGCATGGGGGCCGGTGGCACAGGCAGCTCAACGCTCTGAAGTGTCCTGAGCATAGCTGTCTGAACCCTGTGGTCCAGCTCCTCCTGAAAGTCAGGTGAGGCCAGGACTGAGGGAGGGGGACGAGGCATCACTGGTTCCTCCTCGGGTTTCCAAGGTGGCATGGTGCCCTGCACAGACATTGGTGGGGAACGCCTGGGACTCCCCTGGGCATCGGAGGATGGGACCTCCGATGGCCAGGGTCACTTTGGTGGCGGTAAAGCCACCACCAGTACTGCGCCGGAACTGGAATCATGCGCCGACGGTGACTGGTGGTGATGCTCGACCAGGTCTTTCACCGGTGCCAAGGAGGCGGAGGACTCCCATGTCCAGGATACTGGTGAGATCATGGAGGATCTGTCACTATCATCGCGATCCTTAGAAGTGGAGAGAGGAACAGCAAGAGGGAGTATACCAATGGGCTCCTTGTGATCTCTCGATGTCCCACACGGGAGTGGATGGAGCAGACTTGGACGAACTGAAACATTTCTCAAACTTATCAAGACGTGCCCGACGGCCTTTGGGGGTCATCTGGTCACACAGACAACATCCATGGACGTCGTGCGAGGCCCCCAGGCAAAGGATGCAAATCTCATTCGGATCCATGATGGACATAGTCCGTGAACACTGGGGGTATGAAGAAAACCGGACAACGCCATAAAAGCTACCTGGCGTGCGGTCGATGACTGGCAGGCACCGCGAGGTGAGGAGTCTGGAATCAATCGCAAAAGTAAAAAAACAGTAATTTAACCTACCACGCTGAGGAGGCACCGATCGTGAAGGGGGCCCAGATGATGGAAAAATGGGAAAACACAATACTTTCAAGAAAAATAAGAAAAAGAGTGGAGTTCCACAAACCATGAGGCAACTGCACCGCGGAAAAGAAGAGCCCGAAAAGGGACCTCTCGTGGACGTGTGGATATTGGTATGCTGGGCATACTCAGTGTGCTGGTCAAAGCTTCTAGAAACTTTGACAAAAGTTTTCCGTGCTGGACTCCATCGAATGATGTCACCCTCATGTGAGGACTACCATCCTACTTGCCCTAGGAGAACAAGACAGAGATCTGAACAAAGACATTAAAAAGGTGGGAAAGAAAGAGGAAGTGTTGATTGTTGGTGACGTTAATCTGCTGGATGTCAAACAAATGATAATGGAACCCTCGAGGGAGGGAGTTATACTCGACCTAATAAGGAGAATGTCTCTAATGTCTGGGTGGGTGCTCACCTCACCACCAGTGATCAAACTGTGGTCCTATTTGCGATGGTCTGACATCGCAACTAGGACATGGAGATGACACATGAAGACCCGAGTTTTGCAGTTTGAAAATACAGACTTTGCTGAAATGGGGATGAACCATGAGGAGGAACTTGAAGACTGGGAGAAAATGGGAGAGGTGGAACAACAGTGGGCCAAACTAAAAGAAGCAATTACAAAAGCAACAAATCTATGTTAGAAAAGTAAACAAAAGTAAGAGAAATAAGAAACCAATCTTGTTCACAAAGGAGGTGGCTGACGTAATAAAAGCAAGAGCAAAAGCAGCGTTCAAGAAATATAAAGGATCCCCAAAAGTGGAACACAGGGAAGAATAACTGGCGAAGCTGAGGGAGACAAAAAAGTAATCAAGAAAACAAAACGTCAGGCAGAGGAAAGGATTGCGGAGGTGGTAAATCAAGGTGACAAAACATTTTTCAGATACAGCAGAGAAAGGTCCGAAGATGTATAGTGAAACTAAAAGGTGACAAGGATCAAGGTGTGCAGAGAGATGAAGAAATGGCGGAAATATTAAAGAAATACTTCAGTTTGGTGTTCACTAAGGAAGACCTTGGAGAAGAACCGTCGCTAGTTAACAAGGAAGGCGGTAGAGTAGACGAAACTCCATTTACGGAAGAGAATGTATGGGAAGAGCTAGGAAAACTGAAAGTGGACAAAGTCATGGGGCCTGATGAGGTTCATCCCAGGATCCCGAGGAAGTTCAGAGATGTGCTGGCAGGTCCACAGTGTGACCTATTCAATAGATCCCTGGAAAAGGATGTGGTGCCAAGTGACAGGAGAAGAGCAGTGGTGGCTCCGCTTCACAAGAGTGGGAGCAGAGAAGAGGCTGGAAACTCAAGGCTTGTTAGCTTCACCTCGGTGATGGGAAAATTAATGGAGACACTGCTGGAGGAAAGGATAGTTAACTATCTACAATCTGGTGGTGTGCTCGATCAGAGGCAGCATGGATTCACCAGGGGAAGGTCCTGTCAGATGAATCTGATTGATTGGGTGACTAGAGAATTTGATCAGGGAAGAGCACTCTGATTTACTTGGATGTTAGTAAAGCTTTTGATACGGTCTCTCACAGAAGTCTCATGAACAAAATGAGAAGCTTGGGAGTGAGCGCCAAGGTGGTGGTGTGGATTACAAACTGGTTGACGGATAGAAGACAGCGTGTGATGGTAAATGGAATCTACTCTGAAGACAGAATGGTGTTACGTGGAGTGCCAGAGGGATCGATGTTGGGACCAGTTCTGTTCAACTTCTTTGTCGGCGACATTGTGGAAGGGATAGAAGGTAAAGTTTGTCTATTTGCAGATGATGCTAAGATCTGCAACAGAGTAAATATGCCGGAAGGAGTAGAGAAAATGAGATGGGATTTAAGGAAGTTGGAAGAGTGTTTGAAGATGTGGCAGCTGGTATTTAATGCCAAGAAATGCAGAGTCACACATCTGGGGTGGCAATCTGAAAGAACTATATGTGATGGGAGGGTGATGTGATGGGGGGGTGAAGGGCTGATGTGCATGGAGCAGGAGAGACACTTTGGGGTGATAGTGTCAGTTTTATTTTTTATCTTTATTCTAATCACTTTTTTTCCTATCTTCGTAACATAATTTAATTAATTTAGTATAGTTAATTTTAATTACTGAGAGATGTTTATTAGAGGTAGGGTTTATTTGAATTAATTGTATTTTCTGTTTTTCATTATTATTGCTTTTTCCTTCTTCTACTATATTATTTTTATTTTATTTTACCTTATTTACTTAATTTAGTTATTATTTAATTTTATTTTTATTTAATTTCTACTTTAATATTTGCTTATTTTGTAAACCGTTTTGGTGAGCGTTTTCACTTTTGAAAGACGGTATAGAAATGTTTTTAAATAAATAAATAATGATCTGAAGTCAACAAAGCAATGTGACAAGGTGATAGCTAAAGCCAGAAGAATGTTGGGCTGCATAGAGGAAGATCTAGTAAGAAAAAGGAAGTGATAATTCCCCTTGTACAGGTCCTTGGTGAGGCCACACCTGGAGTACCATGTTCAGTTCTGGAGACCATATCTCAAAAGGGACAGAGACAGTCCAAAGAAGGGCGACCAAAATAGTGGGTGGTCTCCATTAAATGACTTATGAGGAAAGGAGGAGCAGGGGTGATGTGATACAAACCTTCAGATACTTGAAAGGTTTTAATGATCCATAGTCAAAACAAAACTTTTCCGTTGGAAAGAAATCAGAACTAGGGTCACGATTTGAAATTCCAGGGAGGAAGACTCAGAGTCAGTGTCAGGAAATATTTCTTCACGGTGGTGGATGCTTGAAATGCCCTTCCGGAGGAAGTGGTGAAGATTAAAACTGTGAAGGATTTCAAAGGGGCATGGGATAAACACTGTGGATCCTTAAAGGCTAGAGGATGGGATTGAAGAAGAGAGACATGGGGGTGGGTAGCTTGCTGGAATGGTGGTTACTACCCTTATCCAATAAGCCTTCATACAGTTAATGCAACTCCAACATTGTTCTTTGCTTCAACGGCAAGGAGAAATATGAAAAAGAGGATTTACATTCAGACAACATCTAACAAGGACATTGAACTGTACAGTCTGGGAAAACAAATAGGCATGGGGGTAACTTGCTTGATGCGGTGATTACTACCCTAAATGTGGAATAGAGGAATAAGATTTGGACAACACCCAACATGGCATTGAACTATACAGAGCCTGGATAAACAAGCATGGGAGTTACTTGCTTGATGCGGTGGTTACTACCCTTAACCAATAAGCCTGATACTTCACTTTTAATGAAACTCCAACATTACTCTCTGCATCAATGGCAGGGGGTGGCAGGAAATTGGACTCAAACAGTAACCACCAAGGGCCCTGACCTTGGCACTCTGTGAAACTGATAAGTTTATTTATTTATTTATTTATTTTTGGTTTTTATATACCGGAAGTTCCTGTATACAATACATATCACTCCGGTTCACATTTAACAGAAATAACTATCGCCGGGGAGGCGGTTTACATGGAACATATCGAATTAATGAACGGATAATATATAATAAAGTACAATCTATTGGGAAAAACAACTAAGATCAACTTAGAACACACCTTGGAAACATATAACTGAAGTAATATAAACATTAGATTATTGCTGTAAGGCAAGGATGGTTGTTGTTCTTCTTGCTTTTAGCTCTCTGGGAAAGCTTGACGGAAGAGCCAAGTCTTGAGTTTCACTTTAAAAGTAGTATGGCACGGCTCAATGCGGAGATCCGGTGGTAGGGAGTTCCAGAGAGACGGGCCCGCTGTAGATAGAGCACGTTTCCTCAGGGTAGATTTTGCAGGTTGGGTGATCATTCTGTTCTGGTATGCCCTTCTGGTTGGTTTTTTAGAGGAGTGTAGTTGAAGCTGGAAGGTTAAGTTGAGTGGAGAGATGTTATGTAGGGCCTTATGAATCATCATGCAGGTTTTGAACTGAATCCTATATTTGATGGGCAGCCAATGGAGATGCTGGAGGATCGGGGTGATATGGTCTCTTTTTTTGGCGTTTGTAAGTATCCTTGCAGTGGCATTCAGTACCATCTGGAGTGGTTTGGTGGTGCATGCTGGAAGGCCCTGCAGGAGTGAATTGCAGTAATCTAGTTTAGGGAGAATGATGGCTTGGAGTACTGTGCGGAAATCCCTATAGAGTAGAAGAGGCTTTAGTTTCTTTAGCACTTGTAATTTAAAGAAGCATTCTTTTGTAGTGTTATTTATGAATTTATTGAGGCTGAGTCTGTTGTCTAGTAGTACTCCCAGATCTCTGACTTGAGGTGCGGTGGCATATCCTGAGGTGTCTGGAGAGTTGCTGGATGTTGGCGGGGCAGGTTGATCCGGTGCTATTATGAGTATTTCCGTTTTGTTGGTGTTTAGAACCAGGTTGAGGCTGGTTAGAAGATCGTTGATGGATGAGACACATTTTTTCCAGTAGTCCATGGTTTTGTGTATGGTCTCCGTGATAGGGATGAGAATTTGTATATCATCCGCGTATAAGAAATGGGTGAGCTTGAGGTTAGTAAGTAGATGACAGAGTGGGAGAAGGTAAATGTTGAAGAGGGTGGGGGAGAGTGATGATCCTTGTGGTACCCCCATCTTGGCTTGGATGGGGTGAGATTCCTTGTTGTTTATCTTAACTTTGTATGTTCTGTTCTCTAGGAAGGACTTAAACCAATTGAAAGCTGTTCCTGTGATGCCGATGTCTGTAAGACGTTGTAGTAGGCTAGAGTGGTTCACGGTGTCGAACGCTGAGGAAAGATCCAGAAGCGCGAGGAGACAAGGTTGGCCTTTTTCGAGATTGAAGATAATGGTGTCCGTTAGTGTGGATAATAAGGATTCGGTGCTCTTTTTCTTCCGGAATCCATATTGGTTAGTGGTGAGGATATTGTTGTCGTCAAGGAATTCAGAAAGTTGTCTGTTGACAATTTTCTCCATGATTTTAGCTAGCATGGGGAGGTTAGCTATAGGTCTGTAGTTAGCCGGGTCTGTGGTGGGAAGGTTGGGTTTTTTGAGGAGAGGTTTGAGCAATGCTAACTTGAGTTGGTCCGGAACTTGGCCTTGGGGAACTGATAAATATGGGAGCTTGCTGGGCAGACTGGATTTATTTATTTTATTTAAAAGTATTTATATACCGCCCCTCCCAAGATCAGGGTGGGTTACAATGTAACATACATAAATCTTTTAAATAACATAACTAAAATAATATACAGACATCTTTAAAAGAAATAAAATACAGGCAAGTCTTCAAAACAATAAATAAGTGAAAAATAAACTAAAAATATGACTAATTTGCTTGTAAGGTTTTGCATAGACCAGGAAAAGCCTGAATAAAGAGATAGTGTTTGATGGCTTTCTTGAACAGTTTTTTATCTGAGATTAAACAGATTTCTGTTGGAATTGAGTTCCAGAGTATGGGTCCAGTGATTGAGAATGCACGTTCTCTGGTGGAAACTAGTCTAGTAATTTTCGGTGACGGGACTTGAAGTAGGAGTTTGTTTTTTGAGTGAAGATTCTTGCATGGGGTGTATATGTAAAGAGAAGCAGAGAGCCAAGAGGTATTATTACTATAGACAATTGTGTGAAGAATCAGAGTTTTAAATTGTATATGCCACTTAACAGGAAGCCAGTGAAATTTGTGAAGGACTGGGGAAATGTGCTCCCGGAATTTGGTATTATGTATAAGTCGTGCCGCTGAGTTTTGTAGTAACTGTAATGGACGGGTAGTGATTTGCAATAGGCCTAATAACAAAGAATTGCAATAATCAATGCCAGAGAGAATTAGTGATTGAACAGTTGTGTGGAAATGAACCAGATCAAATAGAGGTTTAACATGTCTCAATAGCTTTATTTTCAAGACAGAATTTCTAAAGAAAGTTTTGGTGTGGATGATTCCTAAATTGCGTACCTGATTGACTATATTTATTGTACAGTTGTTATGTTGGATGAAAGAGGGAATGCTTTCAAAACGAGGATTTCCTAAGTATTTCTGTTTTATTGAGATTTAGACTTAATTTATTTTACGTTAACCAGCTTTTGATTGTTGTGAGGCATAAGGAGAGGAATGTTAATGTGTCTTGCCAGGTGTGTTTGGTGGGGAAGAACTGTATATAGTCTGCATAGATTCTGTAAGTTAGACCGAGTGTAGCTAGTAGTTAACAAATTGGGGTGAGATAGATGTTGAATAATGCGGCTAAAAGGGCAGAACCTTGGGGAACTCCAGTTTTTAGTGCAAATGAAGTGGAATGATTACGATTGATGAAAATTTGTGCTACATTTACTATCTTGTTTACTACAGCATAAAAATGGTCTGTGAACAAGCTTTAGGAGTTGAGCTAGCCCTAGTAGACATAGGGCTGATACCCAAGGGCTTCAACATGCCACAGTAAGGCTTGACTGCTTTCCCTGCAGGACTCTGCCCGGTTTCAAGGCCCAGAGAAGCAAAGCCTTCTAAGCTGAAAGGTTTCCGAAAATTCAAGACTCCTCAAAACAAATATATTTTTTAAAATTTATTTACAAACATTATCTCTGAGGGACAACAGCATCGCTGGTGTTTCTCTGTACATGCAATTTGTAGAAAATAACATTTTTTTCTTCTGTGTGTCTGGTTTTCTGCAGGAAGTTGTACAGGTAAATGACAGTACTGCAGCGGCACTGCCCAACAATATGTACACAGACTACAAGTGTAAAAAAAACAATTACATTGTTACATTACTCACAACGCAATCTCGCCGCTGGCTCACCCCACAGTCTACGGAAGTGGACTATTACAAATAGAAGAGTGGGAAATTCTGACCTGTGACATATTTACATTTATTTACATTCTCTCATATATAAGCATTACAAGGAGGGAAATTTACACTTTGAGACTTGAATCCACATACCACAGGTGTCAAAGATAATAAATAGATTATTTTCAATATTGTTGCTTTAAACTGTTGATTAAAAGGTCTCCATGCTAATACAGGTTAATTTGTGGTTATTTAAACAAAAAAGTGGAATAAAAAAGGCAGAATCTGAAAGTGTCACTTGTGGCCATACTGTGTTTTAATTAAAAAAAAATAAAAATAAAAAAATAACCGCAGCATTTCCAACTCAGAGCACAAAAAAAGTGATTGAAACGTTGGTCTCCACCTCTTCATGTGAAACCTGAGGCTGCACTTTAGGGTGGCTGTGGGGAAAGGCAGCCTGGGCATGAGACCACACCCAGAAAAGGCATCAGAACTTACCAGAACTCAAGTGATGAACTACCCCAAAATAAAAAGCCCCAGTAAATTCAAACGGATTCTTGATCTAGCCACAAGTAGTAAAAATACTTGCATAGGGCAGCACAATATTCTTTCATTTGCAAGAGAAGGGTAGTGCAGTGGGTACTCCAGCAACTGCAGCAGCAGACTGTTGCAAAGGAGAGGAGTCTGGATACAGTTCAAGTCACTATTTCCACAACTCTCATTCTGTTTGCAAACATGTGAAAACAAGTGTCCAAAAGCTAAAGCAAGACCAAGGCTTTATTTTATTGCCAATGGAGAAGACTCACAAGCTACACTGCAAACTCAAAACCCCAGACCAGACTGCTCATAAAATGAGATGCTGGGTGGATGAGGCCAGAGAAGCAGGCTGCCTCCTGCCTTGAAGAAAGGGTGCTGGAGGACAATTTCTCTATGCAGAATTTGAAAAAAATGCTGTTTATTCATATTTGAAAAACAGCACTCACCAAAGTGCAAAACAGAGCTCATGTCTCAGTATTCTGTCAGAGAAACCCCTGGCTAAATATGCTTTTAGTAACATTTAATCAATGAAATCTTCTTTCGCTACCTTCAAATGACTAACAAAACTCATATGCTGACTCCATGAGAAAAGTTGTTTGTTGCAGACTGAAGACTTGAGAAGCACTATTAACCCAAATGAAATTATATGGGTTAATCAGGCTGCTTAAGTACTGACCCTTATTTTTTCAGAAGCAAAATCTCAGCAGCTGAACTGTACTAGACAGTAAAATTTAACATCGCAGCCAGCCACAACAGAGAACTTTTGCAAGAGAGTACAAAAGATTAAACCTGGTTAATGACCTGCTAAAGTCCTGCTGTATTTCAAGCCAATCAATTCCTGTAAACACAGAAGAGAGCCTCTGCCATATTAATGCAGAATGTTTCAGGGAAAATTATGAACCTCAAGGATGGTACAATGTCATATGGCACTCTCCTAAATCCACATTCAGAAAACTAAATCCCAAATAGTAAGGCAAGGAATAATGCCAGAAAACCAAATCAGTAGCACTGCTACTGGAGTAGGATTATATCAATGAAGAGACCAATGGGAATTCAGTAGGAGCTACATGGAGTACTTTTAAAGCTGAACATTAAGGGAACTCTTTTAGAAATAAACTTCCCTATTTTTCAATCTGAGCTGCTGCTGCATGAACCTTGACATCAAGGCACAGAGAAGTGAGGAGTAGAAAGCTTTGCATATCTGACAACACTAAGGACAAGGGCCCAGGTGCAATATTTCCAACAGACACTATCCATTCTCAATGCAGGGAAACATGGTTTTTAGAAAGCAGTTTACTGATTATAGAGCCCTGACCTCAATAAGGCAGAGCCCATTAGTTAGAATCCTCTACATGTGAACAGATGATCATAGAAATGCTTGTGTGTGTGTGAATTTGGCTAGTAATGGTGTTCTGGCCAGTGCAGGCATAAAGCTCATGTAATCACATTTAGGCACAAGCTAACCAGCAATGCTTCATATACTTGAAAGATGCATTTTCAGTTTGAAGGCTCACCCTTCCTCCAGAAAACATGTGAAATTCTAACAAAGTGTAGGAAGGAATAGTGAAACTCCCAGAATGTAAAATTAACCATTCCTTGCACGATTAACATCTTTGTTAAACACCAATATTGCCACTAAAGTAAATACTCAAATATACACAATATTGTTCAGAGGACAGAGAAAAAGTGATAGGAGTAACTGTGGGCAAAGCAGGCTCCAAAAGTCAGGATATGCTGCAAAGATCCACAACAGTGAGCCGTGTCCCCTAGCTTTTTTTTCTAGCTGTTTACAATGCTCTGGGAATTCTACGGGGCATTATGCTGCACAGCAGAAATCACAGTAGAGGGGCAGGGTGCCATTACTTATGATTGCTGGGCATACTTCCACATTTTCAGCCTGGGGTTTCTTCTCTGCCTTCCTGGAACCAGTCAGCTATTTTCCTTTATTACAAGCCAGAACTACATTGAGTTTACTTCTGCAATAACATCCAATAAAGAAGGTATATCCAACCACCAGTGCCCTGGGGACCAATTAACAAAGCAAAAGAATTAGCCACCTGACATCTAGACTCCACAAGTCATTTTTGCCATCATGAATTACAGTGAAAAAATCAAAAGTTAAAAAGTTTAAATTCTTACATTGCTTGAAAAGAATAATGGAGTATAAGGAATAATTAGAACTCTCTGGCACTACAATTCACTCCTCCACTCGATCAAAAGATGATGATACCACCTCATTATTCAAAAGATTAGTTGCACTTGGTATTAAATATATTGATAAACAGAAGAATTTAATAAATGGCTCAGCCAGGCTTTGACATGTACACACCTGTGCTAACCTGGCACATGTAATCATTTGTGGTCTCCTTTTTGTTAGAGTTTACCAGTTCAGAACTGGTGCCACCTTGTTTCCTGTGTATTTGGATATTGTCATGTGCTCTTTGTAAAAGTGAAAGAATGTGTCATAGGGAGCTCATGTGCATCCATCCATCAGACCTGGTGTATGAGTGGCTCTCCATCTGTCTGCATGCTAAACAGCAGTGCAGACCGAGGAACACATGAAGCACAAAACACATTTGGAGTTTCTATGTACTCCAAAAAGGGGTACATAGATCTTTCCAAACCTGTTAACCACACTCAGAGTCCCACAAGTACACATTGCCTTACGTTTCACTGGAGGGAGGTAGATTATAAACCCCCAAGCCTTTTCCTGAGGGGTTTAGTGCCTGAGTGACAGCATTCACCATTGTACAGGAAACCTAAAGAGGGTTGAAAGCTGGGATGTATTGAAGGAAATGTCTATATTAAGGTCCATTTTGGTGACTAACCTGCGGCCTTCCCAGGCATGTTCTGGAGACCTGCTTTTTTTTTTTTTTTTTTTAAATACTGAACACTGCACAAGGTTTTGGCCCTTTTAGTTTCCCTCCTTCACCCCACCCTTATGGAAAAAGGGAATGTCCTGCCTATGGTGAAATATACATTATAAAGTTCATAAGAATTTATTTATTCCTTTACACAGAACTGAGGCTGAGGTTACCATACATATTTACAACTGTGCAGTAATGTCTGGCAAAATAAATTATCTAGAGGGCAGCAAAAGTACATTGGTTAATGTATATAAAAACTGTACAGCATTTACGGGTACTTTTTTTTTTTCTTTTTCTATGATTATTGGCTCTGTAGTGTTTCAAGTTATGTCCTCAGAAAGAGAAACCAAATGCCCAAGATTAAAAACAAACAATAATCCACATGAATTTTACACTCTTAAAATCCAGTTGGCGAGGTCCTTGCTTCAGGCTACCTGATCTCCCTCCAACTGTTCTGCAGCTACTTGGTGCAAGGCAGTGACAAATTTACCTGGACTTGAGTGAATAGGAGGCAAAATCAGTGAAGTAACTGGAGGGATGGGGGAAGGGCTACAGATAACATAAATCAGCTGATGAGAAGAACACCTCCATGTCCGCTGTTAGTCTTTGGCAGCTGCATCCAACTAATCAAAGATGGAGCTAGTGAACAAAAACTGAATTTTTAAACTGTGCCTTTATCAAGGTATTGAATCTGCAGCTGATAAAATAAAATCCCAAGGACCTGGGAATAAAAGGAAGAAAAAGCCTTGCCATTTCTTGTACGCACATGAATGGCGTATTTGCTGTTACCATGACACGCACAAACCTCGCTCTTTCTGTATGTATATATGTGCGTGTGTGTGTGTATATATATATACACATACACACACATATATATACACACAGTATCCCTGATCCAATTCCTTACATCTGTTTGCCTCGCACTGGCTACTGTGTGCAGGCCTATCCTGACACAGCGACTGCTTTAGATCGATGCATCCCCTGACTCCTGCACCCCTGGTCAGTCCGGAAGGCATAGATGCACTCTGAACAAAGTGCAGTTTCTCATTGATTTCTCCTCTGTTTTTCAAAAGTTTATAGATGCTTCCTCCTCTTTAACCAGTGGATTCATCAGCAAGCACTAGGGATGAATGTGAAAACAGAACATTCCTCCACCAAGGGGTCCTGCCCTTGCCAGATTCAGCTGCGAAAAATTCTCTCTTTTCTAAGTGTCATGCCGGCAAAAGCACAAAGTCATCATTGACGTCCACCATTGGCACATAGAAGGACGGCACCTCGCTCACACACAAGGATTTGTGTCCCGTTGGGTCGAGCTCCTGCACCTTCAGCTGCCACTCCATCCTCTGCACCGCATTCAGGGCAGCCGCTTCATGTTGCTGTCGCATTAGCAGACATGTCTGCAGCAGAAAACAGAGCAAGAGAGGAAGTCAATCAAGCTGTGAGGATCAATCTGCTTTAGTGACACTTAGGTTCATGCGTCTCCTGAGTGCCTTTCCAACTGCTGCTCACCAACACTCCCATAAAGAAACACTGGTCCTGCCAATATTCCTTTCTCCCCTCACCACCAGCATTAGCAATATAAATATAAGGTTTTGTATATTCAGCTCCTTTGTACCCAAGATGTGAAACAGAAGACCTCAAACAATGCATAGAAATTGCATACATTACCTTCTGGTTTTTTTAAATTATTTATTTTTTTTCATAAATTTACAGAACATAAATTGGAAAATATTATAACAGCATAAAATTGGTTTACATTTATACAAACACCATAAAAGAAACATCCAAAAGAATTAACTTCCAGCTATACTGTTCTACATTATAGGCAATCTGGAATACAAGATGTACATTTAGCAGTAATTAGGGGAAAAGAAAAAAAAATCAAATCCAATATTTGAAATATACTTGATAGCTTTGGAATTAACCAGTGTTATTCATATCTAATAACACCCCCCTCAGGGACTAATTGGAGTACAGTCAAGATATACTCGTAGATGTTCCGGTTCTCTAAAAATACCTTACCTTCTGTTAAAGAAAAAACAAACAAATAAATAAGTAAATACATAAACCAACTCTGCACTTGGCTGCTTTCAGGTCTCCCCCTAGTCCAGGGGTCAGGAACCTTTTTGGCTGAGAGAGCCATAAACGCCACATATTTTAAAATGTAATTCCATGAGAGCCATACAATATGTTTAAAACTAAATACAAGTAAATGTGTGCATTTTATGTAAGATCACACTTTTAAAGTACAATAAGTCTCTGAAAATATTACACCAGGCCTTAAGACACCAATACATCTCCTATTAGGAAAACGGACCAAGTCAGGCTGCTATAGAGTCCTACACAGAAACTACACGCCAGCAGAAAACCTCACCTGAATCACGTGCTGTCCCTCACCTAACATAGAATAAAGAGACCAAAACGCATAACAAGAAGCATGCAGACAAAAACTGAATTGGAAACTGCAACAAGCCAGAGTCTCTGTATGCAGTGTAACAAAGGAAAAAAGAAACATCACACATCCTTATAAAACAAATCAAGAAATATAAAATCATCAGCAGTAAAACTGTACTAACAAAAAGAACATATTTCGAAACAGCTGATGAGTGGAATATCCAATAATTAAAAACTCATATAAAACATTTCCAGATACCAACAAAATATTTCAAAATAGCAGACACAAAGATCCAGTAATGAAAAATAATAAGGATACAAAAATTTTTTTGCTCTGCATACCTGGGAACGTTTGATATCCAGGTGTCCTGAGATTGTTCTGAATTAGCAGGAGGTGGGGTGGTTTGCTTGGAACTTTCTCCTCTCTCAGTCACATACCAGCGCTCTCTCTCACACTGGCTCTCAATGACACACCTATACACACATGCTCTCAGTCACTCACATATACAAATGTTTTTTCTCTCTCACTTATATAGGCTCTTAATTACACATTTACACACATGCTGTCTATCTTTTCACGCTTACACACACACAGGCTTTCAATCACATAAATACATGCTGTCTTTTTCTCTCACACACAGACTCTCATTCACATGCTTACAAACATGTCCTCTCTTTCTCTCATTTACACACAGGCTCTCAATCACATACTCACATGCTCCCTCACCTAAATCAGCTCTCAATCACACACAGACACACATGGTCTCTCTCTCTCATTTAAACACAGGCTCTCAATCACATACTCACATGCTCCCTCACCTAAATCAGCTCTCAATCACACAGACACACATGGTCTCTCTCTCTCATTTAAACACAGGCTCTCAATCACATACTCACATGCTCCATCACCTAAACCAGCTGTCAATCAGACACAGACACACATGATCTCTCTCTTACTTATACACACAGGCTCTTAATCATACATACACATGATCTCTCTCACACACAAAGGATCTCAATCATACACACATACTCTTTCAAACAAACAGGTTTTCAATTACAAACTTACACATACAGGTTCCCAATGGTAAACTTACATTCATGCTCTCTCTCTCACAGGCAGGATCTCAATCACAGACATACTCTCTTTCACATATACAGGCTCTCAATCATTCACATACATGCAATCTCTCACTCACACACACAGGATCTCAAACACACATGCTTGCTCGCTCATTCACTCTCTCTCTCCCCCCCCCCCCCCCCCCCCCGGGAACTCGCGGCAGCAGCAGCCACCTCCCAACGCTAACCTCCTTCATTTTCAGCCCTCGCGGAGGCGAAGGCGGAGTCCCATCGGCCGCGGTTGAAGATTTTCATTTTCCTCCGAGCCGCGCTGCAGTCTTCTTCCCGTCGGACACTAGCGTGCCTGTGCGGGTCTTCCCGCGCAGGCACCCGATGCTCTCCACTTCCTCTTCCGGGCCGCGGGAAGAAGAGAGCACCGGCGTGCTCTCTTCTTCCCGCGGCCCGGAAGAGGAAGTGGAGAGCATCGGGTGCCTGTGCGGGAAGACCCGCGCAGGCACCCGATGACTCCAGCGCTGGCACCCGGCTGACACCCGATGACTCCCGCGCAGGCACCCGGATGACTCCAGTCGGCGTGCTCTCTTCTCCTCCCCCCCGCGGCCCGGAAGAGGAAGTGGTGAGCATCGGGTGCCTGCACGGAAGAAGAGACCACGCTAGTGTGGTCTCTTCTTCCCGCGCAGGCACCCGATGCTCTCCACTTCCTCTTCCGGGCCGCGGGGGGGAGGAGAAGAGAGCACGCCGGTGCCGCTGACTCCAGCTGTCCTGCCGCGTTCCGCCCGGGCTGACAGCATTTTAAGCCCGGGCGGCGGAGGACCGGGGAGCAGCTGGGTCAGCGGGGAACCGCGAAGTATGGCGACACTTGTCTGCGAGCCAGATGCAGCCCTCAAAAGAGCCATATCTGGCTCGCGAGCCATGGGTTCCCGACCCCTGCCCTAGTCTATTGACTAGGTCTGCCCCTAACTGTTGTAACTATCAGTACCTCGAGGTTCACCTCTACTCCTGCTGTCGCTCAATGTGTTTTACCTTATCCTGATCTAAGTATTTTACAACCTATTCATTGTTACTGTTCTCAATCTCTCTATTTTATGTAATACAATTTATGTCATACCCTAGGAAAAGAAGCAATATCAAATGCATATATAAGAAAGAAAACTGGCAGAGTTGTGTATGAGATCTCAATATTGGAACAGCAGTAGGTGCTGCAGGGCAGGAGTGAAGTGCACTGGCAGAGCTGTGTTTATGAATCTCAGTACTGAAAAAGCAGGGTGTGCTACAGGGCAGGAGTATGGCACAATGGCAGAACTGTCTGGGAGATAAAGGATCTGCACTTTATCACTTTCGTTACCATACAAGGCGGCCAAAAACAAAGTGCCAGCTGAAATATTGTATGAAAACGCCAGAGATTAAACTGCTCTAACCTTCATTCTGTCATACTTGTCATCCACATCTTGCAACCAGGAAATAAACTGGCGAGCGTTAAAACGATCTCTGACTGATTTATTTTCATCTCCCTGCAAAACAGAAAAAGGTAAAATTTAAATAAATTTGCTCAATCACTTTCTAAGAAACATTGTTAAATTTGTCATTTTAGGACCAGGCAATGCTGTTGTGAGAGGACAACTGGAGTCAGGGTACACTGCTAGAGGCAAGGAGCCCAGCTCTCTAGAGGAAGGCATTCCAGTCACTGTGCAATGGCAGAACCTAATGAGAGCAAAATGGGAGCCACAGTGTGTTCTGCAGCTAAGGATGGGTAGGACTGCTGGTGGGGTCAGAGGTAGGAGAAGGGAACACAATTTGAGAAAAAAATATTCTCGAGACTGAGAATGAAGATTCACCTTCCCTAACCCCAATAATAAATGGAAACTAGAGCTGCTGATATTGGGCAGGAAGTTTAAGACATTCCAGAATGGTCAGAACACCCTAAAATGCTATGTTCAATAAAAGTTCACATTTTTTCCTGTTTTATTCCAGAAGTGGGAAACTGCTTAATTCTTGGGTGGTTACATATCCTACACTGCCAAGTATCATTATAGATTATGGTTATCAATTATTGGATTCCGGCTTGAGAATTTGTTTCAAATCACAGAAAAGTCAGGAGACAGCAACATTCTGGAATGCTCAATGTATAAATCTTAAAAGCTACAAATTATCTTTACTGTGCTGGCACATCTCTATTAAAGAATTGATAATTTTCAAATTGCTATGTGCTTTATTAGATCCCTTATGGAAGATCCCAAGAATGGCAAGAATATTTTCTAGTTCATCCTGCTGCTATGGGAATTTAGCAAGTTTACACATCAAACATTTTTTTTCTTTTTAAGATTTTTATTGACTCAGACAGTTAGCCTCAGAATTACATAACAACCAGATAAACAGAACTTGTAATTGGCGTACAAAGAAGCAAATAGATAACATTGTGTACCAACCGTCTGGTTACCATTTTACAAAGTACAGAACCACCCCCCGGCAACGAGAATGTGTGTATAAAGATAAAAGGGTAACATATCCAATACACTCAATAATCAAAGTAATAGAATACTGAACTGTGAGGTGCTGGTTAGGGTAGTGTGTGCTGCTGTGATGGGTGGTAAGCGATAGAATTATCCACATGATGTGCCAGTACAGGTGCTACAAGAAGATATTCAAAAGCAAAACCTCAACTTGAAACAAATGGCATTAAAGTGCTTCTAGCCATTGACTATATGGAGCCCATATCTTGTAAAAGGCACTTAATCAATCGTGGTGGACAGCTGTAAGACGACTCAATTGGTAATAAGTGTGGAGACGAGATTGTACTTGAGCTATACTGGGAGGGTTACTCTTGTTCCAGAACCTAGCAAGCTCAGAGAGAGCAGCAATAAAGACTTGTTGTACAAACCGTTGCTGATCTTTATTCAACTCAGCTATAGCTAGATTCAATAGAGCATGCCAGGGTTTGACATGTATAGTGGTCTTAAGGACATCCGTAATCCAGTCTACAAGTAAGGGCCAATATTGAGTAAGACAAGGGCATTGCCACCAAATATGATAGCAGGTGCCAACCAATCCACAGCCTCTCCAGCAATGATCAGAGATAGATGGGGCAAAGCAATGTAATCTAATAGGGGGGTAGTGCCAGCGATAGATCATATTGTAACAGTTTTCCTGTAACCCAGATGAAATGGAACATTTATAGGCATTGAAAAATATAGAGTCCCATTCCTTGTCCTCAAGGTCGCGTTCGAAATCAGTAGCCCAGGCTACCTGCTGTCGGAATGGGCTCTGCTTCCTGCTATTTAAGAGTGTATAAATTTTAGAAATAACACCTTGTATGAGCATCCATGCAATAATTTTCAAATAAAGAGCCTGTAAGGCGTGCAGGGCCAGCTCTGGTTGCCCAGAACAGGAAATGAAAAATTTTGGCAGAGAGTAAGAAGTCCACTACTGGTAAATGATAATGAGACCTAAGGTCATCCTGAGACATCATCACTCCCTGTGACAAAACATGCTCTAAGCGAAAGATGCCAGTGTTAAACCATATGTGGGAGGCTTCTGTCAAGGAACAGAAGGTAATATTGAATTAGTGAAGAGGTGGGTCAATAGAGTATAGGTGCCCTCCCTGACTAAACATCAAAATCACAGAACATATAGAAAGACATGGTTTAATGGAACAAAGTCAGCATGGCTTTACCCAAGGCAAGTCTTGCCTCACAAATCTGCTTCACTTTTTTGAAGGAGTTAATAAACATGTGGATAAAGGTGAACCGGTAGATATAGTATACTTGGATTTTCAGAAGGCGTTTTACAAAGTTCCTCAAGAGAGGCTTCTAGGAAAAGTAAAAAGTCATGGGATAGGTGGCGATGTCCTTTCGTGGATTGCAAACTGGCTAAAAGACAGGAAACAGAGAGTAGGATTAAATGGGCAATTTTCTCAGTGGAAGGGAGTGGACAGTGGAGTGCCTCAGGGATCTGTATTGGGACCCTTACTTTTCAATATATTTATAAATGATCTGGAAAGAAATATGACGAGTGAGATAATCAAATTTGCAGATGACACAAAATTGTTCAGAGTAGTTAAATCACAAGCAGATTGTGATAAATTGCAGGAAGACCTTGTGAGACTGGAAAATTGGGCATCCAAATGGCAGATGAAATTTAATGGGGATAAGTGCAAGGTGATGCATATAGGGAAAAATAACCCATGCTATAATTACACAATGTTGGGTTCCATATTAGGTGCTACAACCCAAGAAAGAGATCTAGGTGTCATAGTGGATAACACATTGAAATCGTCGGTACAGTGTGCTGCGGCAGTCAAAAAAGCAAACAGAATGTTGGGAATTATTAGAAAGGGAATGGTGAATAAAACGGAAAATGTCATAATGCCTCTGTATCGCTCCATGGTGAGACCGCACCTTGAATACTGTGTACAATTCTGGTCGCCGCATCTCAAAAAAGATATAATTGCGATGGAGAAGGTACAGAGAAGGGCTACCAAAATGATAAGGGGAATGGAACAACTCCCCTATGAAGAAAGACTAAAGAGGTTAGGACTTTTCAGCTTGGAGAAGAGACGACTGAGGGGGGATATGATAGAGGTGTTTAAAATCATGAGAGGTCTAGAACGGGTAGATGTGAATCGGTTATTTACTCTTTCGGATAGTAGAAAGACTAGGGGGCACTCCATGAAGTTAGCATGGGCACATTTAAAACTAATCGGAGAAAGTTCTTTTTTACTCAACGCACAATTAGACTCTGGAATTTGTTGCCGGAGGATGTGGTTAATGCAGTTAATATAGCTGTGTTTAAAAAAGGATTGGATAAGTTCTTGGAGGAGAAGTCCATTACCTGCTATTAAGTTCACTTAGAGAATAGCCACCCAGTATGGCATTTTCTTATGTTCCTATGTTCCATTGAGTCCAGACCTTCATAGTGACATGTAGTGTTCGTGGGAAATACGGAAACAGTCCCCAAGTGGAGCAAGGCTGCCATGGCAGGGCTGATAAAGGCATGGTTCCAATTAAGGCTTGCTCCAACAAAACCTATTGTGATACCGCATATGACCTGTGCAGGACCACAAGTGCGCAAAGTTGCGCCACACAGAAGTACCAGCACAGATTGGGAACACTGAGGCCGCCCCTGATTTTCGGGAGATACAAAATAGATCTGGCTATCCTAGGAGGCCGTTTGCGCCAAATGAACCCAAAAATCATTTGCTGCCGTTTTAATATAGAGTTGGTAAGGTAAATGGGAATGGTAGTGAAGAAGTATAGCAAACGAGGTAAGACATTCATTTTAATAATGGCTATACGGCCTAACCAAGAATGTGTATTGCGAGATCAGGTATCTAAATTATCTTTAATAGATTGTATAAGTGGGACATAGTTCAATTGAAATAAGTGCTGGGAGTGACCTCCTATGCGGACTCCCAGATATTTGAGAGCCTTAATTGCCCACTTGAAAGGGTATTGCGGTTTCAGGGACTGCACAGCTTTGGGGGAGAGAGTGAGATTAAGAATCTCCGACTTGTCATAATTAACTTTAAGACCCGACACTATAGTGAAGCACTGGAGCTCTTGCATGACTTCAGGTAAGGAGATAGAGGGGTCTGACAGAGTGAACATAACATCGTCAGCAAACAGGGATATTTTGAAATGATGGCCACCGCTACGAATGCCTATATCATCATTCGCCTCCTGCACACAAGTTGTGAAAGGTTCTAAAAATAAAGCAAATAAAGGCAACAGCGGGCAACCCTGCCTTGTACCTCGTTCAACTGCAAAGGGTACCCCAATAACTACCATTAGTCTTGACTCGTGCCTGTGGCATACGATATAACTTTATAATCCAGTTGAGAAATTGAGGGCCAAAGGAGATGTGTGCTAGTGTTTGAAATAGGAATGGCCAGTGGACTAAGTCAAATGCTTTTTCAGCGTCGAGGGATAGTAGAATTGCAGGTGCGCCAGTATACTGGACAAGATCAATAATACCAATTATGCGCCGGACGTTATTGGCCGCTAACCTCCTCGGCACAAAGCCCACCTGGTCTGAGTGAACTAACAAGGGCAGGACTCCATTAAGATGAGCGGCAAGGACACGGGCTAAAATTTTCAAGTCTAAATTTATAAGCGATATGGGTAGATAGGACCCGAACTGAATAGGATCACGGCCAGGCTTAGCTATAACCGAAATCCCTGCCGTATTAGCATGCAAAGCTATCTGGTCATCCCCCCTTAAGGAGTTAAACAGGGCGGTAAGGTGGCCAACAAGAATGGGAGCAAAACTGCGGTAATAAGCTCCAGTGAAGCCGTCGAGTCCTGGTGCCTTTCCTGGTTTTAACGTTTTAATGGCCTCAAGCACCTCAGTGTGTTCTATGGGCTTATCCAAAAATGTCTGCTGATCTGGTGTCAAGGTAGGCAAAGTCACTGAAGCTGAGTAGGCATGGATGTCAGCTTCCTGGATGTGAGCGGCACCCTTATACAGCTGAGCATAAAAGTCTGTGAAAGATTGTTTGATGTCCTCAGAGGCTGTCACTAAGGTCCCCATGGAATTATGTACCTTAGAGACCAGGGTCTGGAATCGCGCTTCCCTCAATTTATGGGAAAGATATCGCCCTGCCTTATTACCACCCTCAAAAAACTGTTGTTTCAACATAGTAAGGTTATGACTGATAGCGGCATCATCAAGGGATCGTAATCCGTCCTTTGCTTTCAATAATTTCTGGTAAGTAGTAGGGGAGTTTAGACATATGTTGCTTAGTTAGCTGTGTGATTTCAGCTATTAGCGAGGATTGTGTCTTATCCCTCTCTTTGTTACAATGTGCCGCCCTGGCTATAAACAGCCCCCTGGCTACTACTTTAGAGCATTCCCAAATGGTGGAAGGCAGAACGTCATCAGTCTGATTATGTCGGAAGTACTCTTGGAGTTGCGTATTAATGCTATTCGTGAAAACCTTGTCTTTTAACAAGCTATCATTAAGTCTCCACGGTCAATAGCCCTTGTCCCAATCGCCGAGATGCACCTCTAGCCATATGGGAGCGTGGTCAGACCATGTCAGAGGATCTATATCAGCTTGTGCAACACGGTTTTGGAGATGGGTGGACACAAATAAATAATCTATGCGGGAGTATGTGCTATGTGGAGCTGAGTAAAAGGTGTAGGAGCGTGAATGGGGGAACCTTTGTCACCAAATGTCCACCAGACACCATCTGTCCAGAAAGTTGCCATTCCTTCCAGACACCAGAAGCGGGAGCAGCTCGTGAGGAGCTATCTAAGTTGGGCTCCCTTGTGGTGTTAAAATCCCCTCCAACAATGAGCTCACCCTCACCATGGGAGGACAGCAACCGATCAATGTCCTCTAAAAATGGGTTTTGATTGGTGTTAGGAAAGTATACATTCAGTAGAGTGAAGATACGAGTACCCACTTTCAGTTTAAGAAGAATACAGCACCCCCAAGGATCTGATAGGCAAAATATTAAATCATGAACAAAAGTGTTAGATATAAGTATGTCCACACCCGTGTAACACGATGTTTTTGTACTTGCTGCCCAGTGGGAGCTGGTATAAGAAGGAATCACTAAGAGGCGCTGCTCATGGTGTTTGCGCACATGTGTCTCTTGTATAAAAGCAATTGTAGCGTGTTGTGTTTGCAATTCCTTTTTTAGGAGCTGGCGTTTGCGTGGAGTGTTCAGTCCCTTAACATTAAGGGAAATAATACGTGAAGCCATCACAAGGCGGGTGAAACAAGGTCAATGCATATGGCAGAAATGAAGTCCCTGTATAGCTTAGCAAAAACAGAGTGATCATATTACCGCCCATACACCCAATATAGTGACAGTACAGCAGAAGTACAGTATATACAGTATATACCCAACAAACCGATAAATAAGTCTCGTTGCTCTGCCCAGTGGTCCAATTGTATTCCGCCAGTATCCTGCGGAAAACCATATTCCTGGGGGACTCACACATCCGAACTGGAGCAGCCGACATGCGTACAGATGTCACCTCTTATCCGCCAAGTCATAAGCAATGTAGTTAATTAAGGTAAACCCAACTTGATAGTCAAAGAGAACAGAAAAAAAAAAGAAAAAAAAAAAAAGGAAAAAACCATATAAACAGCCACGTTTAAAGAGCATGGCAAGAAAACGCCAGTGAAAAAGAACTTTCTGTAATGATAATTAGAACCTGAAGGTTCAGCAGACCATTATTGTAGATGGTCATGCAAAAGTCTCTCAGCCTTGCTATGACAAGGACGATGGAAGAGTATCCGGCTGATGCCGTAGACGCCTGCCACCTTTTTCGGCATGCTGCCATCTTGAAGCTCTGTCATATTTCGCGGAAGTCGTCGCCATCTTAGGAACTTGGAAGTTAGCGGTAAGTTGAGCTTGCTTGAAGGCCTTGATGGTTTCTGCCAGCATCTTCACTCGGTGGGTTACCCCCTGGTGTTGGAATTGCAGACCAAAAGGGTATGTCCATCTGTAGTGTATTGAGTAGGCACGCAGGTTACAAGTGACTTCTCTTAACTCATATCGCTTCTTTAAGGTGGTGGGTGCGAGATCTGAAATATAGCCAGTACATGATTGTGCCAGCGCACCTCCTTGATTTGCCGCGCTGCCTCGCAGACCAGGGTCTTCTGTTGAAAACTATGAAAACAGATCACAATGTCTCTGGGGCGTTGCTCACGGCGAGGCCCTAGTGTGCGGTGCGCCCGTTCCGTCGGATCATTGCTGGTGTGGTTACTGTGTCCTCAAGCGTGCCTTTATTAGTAGATATGATTTGAGAACAGTTTTGTTGAACGACCTGGGACACTTCCGCGTAATCTGAAGTGTCTGGGATCCCACGTATTTGGAGGTTGCAGCGGTGGCTCCTATTTTCTAAGTTCTCGAATTTTTCTGCTATGGAGGTTAATTCTGAAACGGTAGTTGTGTGCTGAGAGGTCAGGTGATTAATGGCCTCTCCATGCCCCTCCACCCGGATATCAATGTCGTCAACCTGGGATCCCATGGCTGCAATATCTTCTTTTAATTCTGTCACGGCGGCCAGCATGTCAGTTCTGAATTGTTTCATGTCTGACCTTAAGGCGATGAACCAATTGCGAGCGTTCCGCTTTGGTAAGTAGTTTGGGGTCCGAGCTCGATTCCAGTGTGGTACAGCTGCTGGACGAGTCATCAGGAGAGACCTCCGGCTCTAAATTTAGCTTGGTCTGCTCGTGGTCTGCTAGGCCCAGCTCCGGTGGAAGGTTTTCATAAGAAAACTGCTTCAAGTCTGTCGTCCTGCGTTTCGCAGCCATAGTTAGGAATCGGAGGGTTAGCAGTAGTCCCCCGCTGCAAACTGAGGCAGTTTAAAAGCTGAAACGGCTGTTTTAGAAGAGTTTATATGCTACGGGGATTGGAGCTCTATCATACGACTGCTGCCATTTGCTGCGCAACAGCGCCCCCACATCAAACATTTTAAATCAAGGGTCAGCAGACCCTGGTACCATGTAGCATGCAAAGTCCTCCCTCCTTGAATACCACTTCCTCTGTAATATTGTTAATATGTTAATTTTTGAAAATTTGATAGACAGTTCTAATAATCCATGGTGTCCAAGTTTTGAAAACATGGTGCCAGCATTACAAAAGCAGCAGTGTGCTATGTAGGCAAGCATGCTGGGTGGCTGGAAGAGACAAGGTTTTGCTGGTATCTCCTCTTCCCCTCAAGCAACGACATAAGGGTCAGGCAAGTTAACATCTCCTAGAGAGACGTGTCTTTTTTGATTCTTTGACAAAACATTGTTGACCCTGACCTACAAGTTAGATTATTTGCAGGGACTTCAGAAGACCTTTTCCAGATTAGAACATAAGAACATGCCATACTGGGTCAGAACAAGGATCCATCAAACCCAGCATCCTGTTTCCAATAGTGGCCAATCCAGGCTACAAGTACCTGGCAAGTACCCAAAAACAAAGTATATCCCATGCTACTGATGCTATTTTCTAAGTCAATTTGATTAATAGCAGGTAATGGACTTCTCCTCCAATAACTTATCCAAACCTTTTTTAAACCCAGCTACACTAACTGCACTAACCACATCCCCTGGCAACAAATTCCAGGGTTTAATTGTATGTTTTATTTATTTTTTATTCAACTTTATATACCAACTTTCAATTTAATATCAAGGTGGTTAACAATCATGGAATTTGCAGTAGCAAGTAGCATGTTGAGTGAAAAAGAACTTTCTCAGATTAGTTTTAAATGTGCTCATGCTAACTTCATGCATTGCCCCCTAGTCCTGTTTTATTTATTTTTTATTCAACTTTATATACCATCCGAAAGAGTAAATAACTGATTCACATCTACCCATTCTAGACCTCTCATGATTTTAAACACCTCTATCATATCCCCCCTCAGCCATCTCTTCTCCAAGCTGAACAGTCCTAACCTCTTTAGTCTTTCCTCATAGGGGAGCTGTTCCATCCCCTTTATCATTTTGGTCAACCTTCTCTGTACATTCTCCATCACAAAGATATCTTTTTTGAGATGCGGTGACCAGAATTGTACACTGTATTCAAGGTGTGATCTTCACCATGGAGTGATACCGATAGATCCAAGAATCAACCCCACTAACACAAAGTGACAAACATGAGCCCAACAACACACTGCCCCAACTGAAATTACCAATTCAATAGGTGCAATTCAACAAACAGCATTAGTCTTGGTTAGACTTTTCAGTTTGCTGTCCTACTTAAACCTCCTTAGTATGACTGAAGGAAGGAATGGTACAATTCAGAAGGGACTTTCGTGTAAGGAGAGGGGCTCATCCAGACTGAGCTCACTAGCCATATTGGAGGATAGGAAAAGCAGGCAATAGCTTAAGATAGGATACTTATAGGAAAAGCCTTTTAAAATTAGGACTTTTGGACAGCAGCGTGCACAGTTCCCCTGTGGGAAACAGAATTCTGTTCTTAGTTAAATGCAGTACCTTGAAGCTAGTATGTTCTCTGAGGACAAGCAGGATGGTAGTCCTCATGCATGGGTGACATCAGATGGAGTCTGACACAGAAAACCTATGTCAAAGTTTCTATAACTTGGACTTGGCACACTGAGCATAGCCATGCATGATCTCTATCCAATCTCTCTTTTTCCACAGAGCTGCAGCATCACAGCTGGTGAGCCTTTCTTGGCCTTGTCGGCCTATTTTGGAAAACGTTTTCTTAATCACTTCTTTTTGTGGTTTTTCGATGCCAGGTCCCTCTCTCAGTCCATCCATCCCCAATAGCGGCTTCGTCCTCTACTTTTCTTTCACGATTTTCGGACTATACTTCAATCACTCATCTTTTCTGGGCTTGACTACTGTAATTCTCTTTATATAGGTCTCCCAGATAACACACTTCACTCACTTCAACTGATCCAAAACGCAGCAGCACGTATCTTAACAAACTCTTCCATAAAAAATCACATCACTCCGATACTTCAATCATTACATTGGTTACCAATTAAATACAGAATACAATTCAAGATCCTGTCATCTACACTCCTAATTCAATTACCTTATGTTCCATTCTCCGGATTTACAAACCCACCAGACATCTAAGATCACTGGACAAAAACCTCTTAGACATCCCATCACCACGACAGGCCCGTCTTGACATCACCAGAAAAAGATCATTCTCTGTCACTGGACCAATCTTATGGAACGCATTACCAGACTCTTTAAGATCCATATCCAACTCCAAACACTTAAAAAAATCCCTAAAAACACATTTATTTCAATCTGCTTTCCATATATCACACACTAAATAACATAACTACTTCTCCATCACACAGGGCACAACATTATTATATATTGATTTATTTTTTATGTAAACTATTCATTGTTTTAGATTTTTATTTTTATTATATATTTTTGTAATTTTGAGCTTTCATAATTTGATAATCTTTATGTTCTTTTAAATTTAAATCTTTATTTACATTTGTTTTTTATTTAGTTATGTAAACCGTTTTGATTAAACACTGTTTGTAAAGACGGTATACAAACACTTTTAAATAAATAAATAAATAAATAAATAAATAAATAAATAGCGTTCCTAATCAGGGTTTTATCTTTTATTGGTAAGTTTCCTTTTGTGGTTGATTCCCCTGCAGCAGGGGTGCTTCGGTGCCTGCTGCCATCAACACCCACCATTGATTTTGATTTTGCGTCCTTTTCATTTTGTCCCGTCAAGGGACAGTGGGAGCACTGAGAGGAGGACTGAAAGGAGAGGATCACCTTGCTGGTGGCTGAAAGGAATCAGTAAGGTTTTGCTTGGGACACTGTCTTTTTTAAAAGTATTGGGGCAAAGTTAACTATTTCGTAATATTATTTAGTGTGTTTGTGCTTTTAATAGTCAGTAAGGCAGCAAATAAACAGAAGTTAGGCTGTTTGTATTTTTAAATAGTCAGTCGGTAAGGCAGCTAGTAAGCAGAAGTTAGAGTGTTTGTATACTAAACAAAACAAAAAAAAAAAAGTAGCCAGAAGCTACAAACAAGCTAGGAGCAGTGTATACCTAAATAAAAAGGTTGAAAAGTTCAGTTCAGTTACTCACCTTGGAAAAGTGCTGAGGTAGTGTGATTTGGTTTGATTAGGTACCAACATTTGTTAATCAAGAGAGCAGTGAGTCACTCTAGCTCACTAAGTGAAGTTAGACTGGCATAGAGTCCAACAGGATAAACATCCTGCATGAGACTAAATGCACAATTGAATCTTTATGGGTAGAAATCCCTTGTGTGTCGGGGAAGACTATAGTGATAGGAGTATATTACCGTCCATCTGGTCAAGATGGGGAGACTGTGAAATGCTAAGAGAAATTAAGGAAGATAACCAAATTGGTAGTGTGGTAATAATGGTAGACTTCAATTACCCCAATATTGACTGGGTAAATGTATCATCGGTACCTGCTAGAGATATAAAGCTCCTGGATGAAATAAATGACATTTGTATGGAGCAATTGGTCCAGGAACAGACAAGAAAGGGAGCAATTTTAAATCTAATTCTCAGTGGAGGACAGGATTTGGTGAGAGGGGTAATGGTGGGGGGGCTGCTTGGCAATAGTGATCATAATATGATCAAATTTGAATTAATGACTGGAAGGGGGACAGTAAGCAAATCCACGGCTCTGGTGCTAAACTTTCAAAAGGGAAACTTTGATAAAATGAGAAAAATAGTTAGGAAAAAACTGAAAGGAGCAGCTACAAAGGTAAAAAGTGTGCAAGAGGTGTGGTCATTGTTAAACAATACCATCCTAGAAGCACAGTCCAGATGTATTCCACACATTAAAAAAAGATGGAAAGAAGGCAAAATGATTACCAGCATGGTTAAAAGGGGAGGTGAAAGAAGCTATTTTAGCTAAAAGATCTTCATTCAAAAATTGGAAGAAGTATCCAACAGAAGAAAATAGGATAATGCATAAGCGTTGGCAAGTTAAATGTAAGACATTGATAAGACAGGCTAAGAGAGAATTTGAAAAGAAGTTGGCCGTAGAGGCAAAAATTCACAATAAAAACTTTAAAAAATATTTCCGAAGCAGAAAGCCTGTGAGGGAGTCAGTTGGACCGTTAGATGATCGAGGGGTTAAAGGGGCACTTAGAGAAGATAAGGCCATCGCGGAAAGATTAAATGATTTCTTTGCTTCGGTGTTTACTAAAGAGTATGTTGGGGAGATACCCGATCCAGAGAAGCTTTTCATGGGTAATGATTCCGATGGACTGAACCAAATCACGGTAAACCTAGAAGATGTGGTAGGCCTGATTGATAAACTGAAGAGTAATAAATCACCTGGACCAGATGGTATACACCCCAGGGTTCTAAATGAACTCAAAAATGAAATTTCGGATCTATTAGTAAAAATTTGTAACCTATCATTAAAATCATCCATTGTACCTGAAGACTGGAGGATAGCTAATGTAACCCCAATATTTAAAAAGGGCTCCAGGGGCGATCCGGGAAACTACAGACCGGTTAGCCTGACTTCGGAGCCACGAAAAATAGTGGAAAGTGTTCTAAGCATCAAAATCACAGAACATATAGAAAGACATGGTTTAATGGAACAAAGTCAGCATGGCTTTACCCAAGGCAAGTCTTGCCTCACAAATTTGCTTCACTTTTTTGAAGGAGTTAATAAACATGTGGATAAAGGTGAACCGATAGATGTAGTGTACTTGGATTTTCAGAAGGTGTTTGATAAAGTTCCTCATGAGAGGCTTCTAGGAAAAATACAAAGTCATGGTATAGGTGGCGATGTCCTTTCGTGGATTACAAACTGGCTAAAAGACAGGAAACAGAGAGTAGGATTAAATGGACAATTTTCTCAGTGGAAGGGAGTGGGCAGTGGAGTGCCTCAGGGATCTGTATTGGGACCCTTACTTTTCAATATATTTATAAATGATCTGGAAAGAAATACGATGAGTGAGGTAATCAAATTTGTAGATGATACAAAATTGTTCGGAGTAGTTAAATCACAAGCAGATTGTGATAAATTGCAGGAAGACCTTGTGAGACTGGAAAATTGGGCATCAAAATGTCAGATGAAATTTAATGTGTACAAGTGCAAGGTGGTGCATATAGGGAAAAATAACCCATGCTATAGTTACACAATGTTAGATTCCATATTAGGTGCTACCACCCAAGACAGAGATCTAGGCATCATAGTGGATAACACATTGAAATCGTCGGTTCAGTGTGCTGCGGCAAAAAAGCAAACAGAATGTTGGGAATTATCAGGAAAATGTCATAATGCCTCTGAATTGCTCCATGGTGAGACCCCATCTTGAATACTGTGTACAATTCTGGTCGCCGCATCTCAAAAGAGATATAATTGCGATGGAGAAGGTACAGCGAAGGGTGACCAAAATGATAAGGGGAATGGAATAGCTCCCCTATGAGGAAAGACAAAAGAGGTTAGGACTTTTCAGCTTGGAGAAGAGACGGCTGAGGGGGGGGGATATGATAGAGGTGTTTAAAATCATGAGAGGTCTAGAACGAGTAGATGTGAATCGGTTATTTACTCTTTCAGATAATAGAAAGACTAGGGGGCACCCCATGAAGTTAGCATGTGGCACATTTAAAACTAATCGGAGAAAGTTCTTTTTCACTCAACGCACAATTAAACCCTGGAATTTGTTGCCAGAGAATGTGATTAGTTCAGTTAGTATAGCTGTGTTTAAAAAAGGATTGGATAAGTTCTTGGAGGAGAAGTCCATTACCTGCTATTAATTAAGCTGACTTAGAAAATAGCCACTGCTATTACTAGCAACGGTAACATGAAATAGACTTAATTTTTGGGTACTTGCCAGGTTCTTATGGCCTGAATTGGCCACTGTTGGAAACAGGATGCTGGGCTTGATCTGGACTTGGTCTGACCCAGTATGGCATGTTCTTATGGCCAGATCTGATTTCTGGCTATGCCCTTGGTTCCTGAGGACATGTCCATTATGAACCCCCTTGAGATGTGCCCTCTGTGAGGGGGCATCTCATGACATCCGGGGTTGCCACCAATGTGCACAGATGACCCCGAAGGGATGTCGCCTTCAGCTCGACAAGATGGAGCAACTTTTCGGGTTGAGGAAGACTGAGCCATTGGCATCAAACGACATTGGAGCCGCACCAATGGACACCTCTCCATTGACATCAACGGGAACATTGGTTCCATCGGCGGATTGGGGCGCTGGAGACCAACTAGCATTGACCTCCTCCAGCCGAGGACATTGGTTCTTCGTCATTGGTCTCAGCGAAGGACTGGGCCAAGTATCGAGGGAAGCTGAAGAAGCATCGGCATTGGTCCCCGTTGATGCACGGTGCCAGGCATGGGGATGCACCGGTGCATGCTGTTGTGCCCCTGCAGAGACCCCACAGTGAGGAGCACCAGTCCTCCATCACTGCCAGAAGTCTGTGACAGTCTCCACCGATCCTGATGCCAGTCACCGATCCCCCTTGCAGGTCTGAAGAGGATCTGGTCACTCCTTTTTCCTCCCAGTGGTGTTGGCATTGGCAGTTTTCAAGGAGCAGCTGGAGCGGCAAGTCCAGCTAGCGATGGAAGAAGCGCAGCAGGGCATCAGTCCTGTGGCATTGATCCAGTACTTTCTGTCCTGGAACCTCTGCTGAAGAAACTCAATATGCTCATCAGAGTGTTACTGACCCAGTTGGCATTGGTTCCTGGACCTGTGTCAATTGGCACCCTCAGCCTCCCCCAATCAATACAGTCGTTGCTGGTTCCTTGGAGGAGAAAGCTCTGCCCAGGCCGACAGAGAAGCTGAGGCCTGTAGCCCCACATCCAGCCCTACTGGTGCCTGCACCTCTGAATAAAGGCCGGGCAACTAGGGCCCCATCTCCTGTTGGATACAATGAGGATGAGGGTTTCTATGACCCCTGGGAGGGAATCTCTTCTAATGGCTCTGAGGGTCTCCCCTCTGACCCTTCCTCTCCAGAAGAGCGAAGGAAGTCTCCACATGAGGACTTAACCTTTGCAGGGTTTGTGAGGGTGATGGCAGAAACTCTCTCATTTCAGTTACTGATGTAGGATGCCAGGCACAAAATGCTTGAGATCCTACAGTTCGTGGAGCCTCCCAAGGAGATCATGGTGGTCCCGATATATGATATCCTTAAGGATGTGCTGCCTCCCATAAGCAAGAAGGCTAACGGGGTCTACCTTGCCCAGAAGGCTGCCAGATTCAATAAGCATCAGCTGCCCCACCAATTGGTGGTGGTCGAATCCGCTCTCAAGAGAGCTAAGCACTCTCAGACCCATTCCTTGGCGCCCTTGAGTAAGGAACACAGAGTGATGGATGCTCTTGGGTGAAAGGTGTTTCCGGAAGCCATGCTCATTGCCTGCATTGCTTCCTATCAGCTCTGTACTCGCCAGTACTTGCAGGACTTCTGAAAGCAAGTGTAGGTGGTGGCTGAGCAGATGCCTCAGCAGCAGCAGGATACCCTCATGTCACTGGTGCATAAGTGCCTGGAGTGCGGAAAACCACGAGGTCCAAACGATTTAATGTTTCTGAGATAGCACTGAAGGTCCCTACAGTGGGAACTGGCATCTGCAGAAAGCAGAGTTGCTTACCTGTAACATGTATTCTCCGAGGACAGCAGTCCTCACACATGGGGTGACATCATCAGATGGAGCCCCGATGTGGAAAATGTATGTCAAAGATTCTAGAACTTTGACTAGGCACACTGAGCATGCCCAACACTCCCTATACCGCGCATCCACGGGGGGGTCTCCTCTCCAGTCTTGTATCATAGGAATTATAATTAAAATAAAAAATAGGAGAAACCCAACTTTGCAGGCTGGCGTGCGGGTTTTGCAAGGACTAACATCCTGCTGTCTTTGGAGAACACCTGTTACAGGTAAGCAAATGCTTTCTCCAAGGACAAGCAGGATGGTAGTCCTCACATTTGGGTGAATCCCATGGCTGATCCCCAACATAAAAAGGGACCAAAAGACACCCAACCAGGGGCCAATGGGCACAACAGTGCTATTAATTACGGGGGGTGGGGGAGACAGCCTGAACACAAAACAACAAGCCCTAGTTGGGGGAGAATTGGGTTCTACATCTCCGAAGAACTGAACCTTCTGTAGCGTCGGCCATACCTATCCAGACAGGAATGAGATATGAATATATGGAGAGAACTCTACATTGCAGTCTTGCAGATCTCCTCCATAGGAACTGCTCACAAAAGGACCTTTGACGCTGCCATGGCTCTGACAGAATGAGTCTTGACATGAGTCCCAAGATGCAGTCCCACCTGGGCATAACAGAAGGAGATGCAATCTGTAATTGGATAGTGTCTGTCTGGCAACGCAATGCCCAATCTATTCTTGTCAAAAGAGATAAAAAGATGGACTGTCTATGGGCTTCTGTCTGCTCCAGAGTCCAAACTGTGCAGTGCTCATTGGCATTGGGGTCTGGGAAAGAATACTGGCAGGATGACTGACTTGTCATCATCTTAGGCAGGAACTTAGGGTTCGTACGCAAGAACACTTTGTCATGATAAAACTTAGTATAAGGTGGATAAGTCACTAAGGCCTGGAGCTCACTGATCCTACGCGCCGAAGTGACCATCACCAAAAATATGATCTTCCAGGTCAGGTACTTCAGGTCACAGGTGTGCAGTGGCTCAAAAGGAGCTTTTGCCAGCTAAGCTAACTTTACGTTGTGGTACCAAGACACAGCAGGAGGCTTCAATTTATTTATTTAGGCATTTTATATAGTGTTGTTTCATGTAAAGATCACAACAGTTTACAAAAGTAACATTCATAGTTATAAATCAGCAAATAATGACGGATTACAACGGTAGTATTCATAAACAGGCATTAACGACTTTCAAATGAAATGTTCCAGAACATTAACTAAAGAACTAGGTCATCAAATAAAATAAATTTACATATTTCACATATTAGTCAGTACATCATGTTGAGATTCTTACATTCTCCCATTGAATTTATTCTTCATGCTTCAATTAGTACCTCTTGAACTTCTTCTTTTTGTTGCTCTCAACATTCTGATGTTTTTAATTTAGATTATATGCATTTTTGAATAGCCATGTTTTCAGCTCACATTTATTTAGAAACAGTTTATTAAGAAAACATTTGCCAACATTTGACACACGACTCTGAAACATGTCAAATAGAGTATATAACGTAAACCGGTCTTGTACAGAATTTTGTTTCTGCGTATACCCCGTATGCTTACAATAAAACCTGTTCTAATACCTGTAAAACCCCCTTCCCCCCTCCGATAGCTAAAAAGGAACATAAATTTGAGATCTCTGTTATCTAGTGTGCTCTAGTGTAATATCTCAGGTAGAGTTTTCCAAAACTTTGGACCCGCTATGTAAAACACACAATCTCTTACTTGTGTGGATATGTGATCCATATTGTAGGAACAGTCAATAGTCCTTTATTTCGAGATCTTAGTGTTTACTGATTTTGTATTGCTGTAATGTCATGCCAATCATTCCAGTGTTACTGGAATGAATGATTTTGAATATTATCATTAATACTTTATAAAATATTTGGGATTGTACTGATAGCCAGTGCAGTGAAATCAGCGAGACTATAATGTTATCAAATTTCCTAGTTCCTAACTAAAGTCTTGCTGCGGCATTTTATAATTGTAATGGTTTTAAGAAACATGCAGGAAGAAAGAGTGGGAGCACTGAGAGGAGAGGATCACCTTGCTGATGGCTGAAAGGAATCAGTAAGTTTTTGCTTGGGGCATTGTCTTTTTTAAAAGTATTGGGGCAAAGTTAACTATTTGGGAATATTATTTAGTGTGTTAGTGTGTTTGTGCTTTTAATAGTCAGTAAGATAGCGAATAAACAAGTTAGACTGTTTGTATTTCCCAACCCTCCCACCCCTAGCTCATCCTTTAATTTATAGGCAGGTGCCACTTTCACAAAAAAAAAAAAACTTTATTGAGAGTTTGATCAGTCCCCTGTAGGCCACTACCAGACGTATAGTAAATTCACTAATACATTTAAAGGACGTTAATTAGACACATTCCTACTCCTATAGCAACCTAAAACTTAACTAGGAACTGAACAAAATTGAGATGAAGGCAGCAGTCCAGCAGCAAGAGGGGGGCTTTCCAGTCTTTTGCATCGAGTGTCACATGTATGATTTTTTACCCACCAGTGAGAAGTTTATTTTATTTATTTATTTAAGGTTTTTATATACCGGCATTCATGAAATGATCACATCATGCTGGTTTACAAATAAACAGGGGTGCAATAAATACATCAAAAACAGAAATAACGTGTCGAAGAAAGCAGTTACAATTAACAAGGACTATTGAACTGGGATCAGAGGAAATAAAGATAGTTTAGCAGAGACTAAATTATATACAAGGAGAAGAGGTATAGCTGCTGTGCTGGATATGTTGATGGCGAGGTGCATTAATTTAAGTCCGGGAAAGCTTGCATAAACAGCCAAGTCTTGTACAAGTGTACAACTTGTACATGCGTACAAGTTGTACATGTGCATGCGATGCAAAGAGCTCCTGGCTCTCAGAGAATGAGTACGATCTCTAGAGGCTAGAGTGGCAGACCTGGAGGAGCTGAGGCAGACAGAGAGGTATATAGATGAGACCTTCAGGGACATAGTAGCCAAGTCCCAACTTCAGACTGGCGGCCCTGGTGCTGCCTTGGAGGAAAAAGGTCTCATGATTGGAGAGCATCAACCTGGTGCAGCAGGAAAGGATCCTGTAGCAAGGACCTGCTCTCCAGGTGATACATTGTCCTTTAGCACCGAGGATATCTCCCCAAGGCCTACAGCCCAGGAGGGAAGAGTTAGGTTGGCCATCATAGTTGGTGATTCGATTATTAGGAATGTAGACAGCTGGGTGGCTGGTGGTCGTGAGGATCGCCTGGTAACATGCCTACCTGGTGCGAAGGTGGCGGACCTCACGCATCACCTAGATAGGATTTTAGACAGTGCTGGGGAGGAGCCAGCTGTCATGGTACATGTGGGCACCAAAGGACATAGAAAAATGTGGGAGGTAGGTTCTGGAAGCCAAATTTAGGCTCTTAGGTAGAAAGCTTAAATCCAGAACCTCCAGGGTAGCATTCTCTGAAATGCTTCCTGTTCCACGTGCAGGTTACCAGAGGCAGGTAGAGCTCCGAAGTCTCAATGCGTGGATGTGACGATGGTGCAAGGAAGAGGGATTCAGTTTTGTAAGGAACTGGGGAACCTTTTGGGGAAGGGGGAGTCTCTTCCGAAGGGATGGGATCCACCATAACCAGGGTGGAACCATACTGCTGGCGCTAACCTTCAAAAAGGAGATAGAGCAGCTTTTAAACTAGAACAAAGGGGAAAGCAGACAGTCGCTCAGCAGCGCAAGATTCGGAGAGAGGTATTTTCAAAGGATACTAATGATGCATTAGAATTAGGGCATCCCGACAGTGAGGTTCCAATAATAAGAAAAGTAGCCCAAGTGCCTGTAACTAAAAACTCACCTGAGCTAAAAAATTCTAACTTATCCCTATCAATTAAAAAGCAGAATGAAAATACAAACAAAAAACAAACTTTGAAATGTTTGTATGCTAACATCAGAAGTCTAAGAAGTAAGATGGGAGAATTAGAATGTATAGCAGTGAATGATGACAGACTTAATTGGCATCTCAGAGACAGGGTGGAAGGAGGACAACCAATGGGACAGTGCTATACCGGGGTACAAATTATATCGCAATGACAGAGAGGAGCACCCGGGAGGCGGTGTGGCGCTTTATGTCCGGGATGGCATAGAGTCCAACAGGATAAACATCCTGCATGAGACTAAATGCACAATTGAATCTTTATGGGTAGAAATCCCTTGTGTGTCGGGGAAGACTATAGTGATAGGAATATACTACCATCCATCTGGTCAAGATGGTGAGACTGACAGTGACATGCTAAGAGAAATTAGGGAAGCTAACCAAACTGGTACTGCGATAATAATGGGAGACTTCAATTACCCCAATATTGACTGGGTAAGTGTATCATCGGGACACGCTAGAGAGATACAGTTCCTAGATGGAATAAATGATAGCTTTATGGAGCAATTGGTTCAGGAACCGAAGAGAGAGGGAGCAATTTTAGATCTAATACTCAGTGGAGCACAGGATTTGGTGATAGAGGTAACGGTGGTGGGGTCGCTTGGCAATAGTGATCATAATATGATCAAATTTGAATTAATGACTGGAAGGGGGACAGTAAGCAAATCCCCGGCTCTCGTGCTAAACTTTCAAACGGGAAACTTTGATAAAATGAGAAAAATAGTTAGAAAAAAACTGAAAGGAGCAGCTACAAAAGTAAAAAGTGTGCAAGAGGCGTGGTCATTGTTAACAAATACCATCCTAGAAGCACAGTCCAGATGTATTCCACACATTAACTGACGCTGAATCTGCACTTAACTCTTGGAAAGAAATATGACGAGTGAGATAATCAAATTTGCAGATGACACAAAATTGTTCAGAGTAGTTAAATCACAAGCAGATTGTGATAAATTTCAGGAAGACCTTGTGAGACTGGGAAATTGGGCATCCAAATGGCAGATGAAATTTAATGTGGATAAGTGCAAGGTGATGCATATAGGGAAAAATAACCCATGCTATAATTACACAATGTTGGGTTCCATATTAGGTGCTACAACCCAAGAAAGAGATCTAGGCGTCATAGTGGATAGCACATTGAAATCGTCGGTTCAGTGTGCTGCGGCAGTCAAAAAAGCAAACAGAATGTTGGGAATTATTAGAAAGGGAATGGTGAATACAACGGAAAATGTCATAATGCCTCTGTATCGCTCCATGGTGAGACCGCACCTTGAATACTGTGTACAATTCTGGTCGCCGCATCTCAAAAAAGATATAATTGCGATGGAGAAGGTACAGAGAAGGGCTACCAAAATGATAAGGGGAATGGAACAGCTCCCCTATGAGGAAAGACTAAAAAGGTTAGGACTTTTCAGCTTGGAGAAGAGACGGCTGAGGGGGGATATGATAGAGGTGTTTAAAATCATGAGAGGTCTAGAACTGGTAGATGTGAATCGGTTATTTACTCTTTCGGATAGTAGAAAGACTAGGGGGCACTCCATGAAGTTAGCATAGGGCACATTTAAAATAATCGGAGAAAGTTCTTTTTTACTCAACTCACAATTAATCTCTGGAATTTGTTGCCAGAGGATGTGGTTAGTGCAGTTAGTATAGCTGTGTTTAAAAAAGGATTGGATAAGTTCTTGGAGGAGAAGTCCATTACCTGCTATTAAGTTCACTTAGAGAATAGCCACTGCCATTAGCAATGGTAACATGGAATAGACAGTTTTTGGGTACTTGCCAGGTTCTTATGGCCTGGATTGGCCACTGTTGGAAACAGGATGCTGGGCTTGATGGACCCTTAGTCTGACCCAGTATGGCATTTTCTTATGTTCTTGTGTTCTTAAGCTTTGCCCAATGCAGTCGCACGTGATCGACCCAGCTAAAAGGAAAAAACAACCCTGGTATTCCACTGAGCTAAAATCCATGAAACGCCACCTTAGAAAACTTGAGAAACTGGCGCAAAAACCCCACCCCTGCGCAACTTACTACTTTCAGATCTTACCTCTTTACATACAGAACAACCATAGATAAAACAAAGAGACTTCTACGCTCGCAGAATCCACCACCTCCAATTCAATCCTTGAGCTTTATTCGAATTGGTAAACAGTTTAACTAAATCCAACCCAAACTTCACACAAGATACAGATGAACAGGGCAAATGCGAAGACCTAGCTACTTTTTTCCCACATGAAAATAGTAAACATTATGTCTCGATTCGCCTCCACTGACTTCCATTTGGAAAACAACACTGCAAGGCTCCCCGCTCTCGAAACCATATCCTCAATGGAAATTGAATCCATCTTAAAAAAAAAAAAGAGGCCTTGCACTCACCCATCTGACACCATACCTTCTAAAACCCTCCTCAACATCCCAAACATCATCGCCAAACCTATTTCGAATATCATTAACAGATCCATCACTCTCTGCATCGTTCCCAAACATCTTAAACATGCCATTATCAAACCCATTTTAAAAAAACCTACACTTGATCCATCTGACCTCACCAATTTTCGCCCTTTATCGAACCTGCCCCTCATAGCTAAAATCCTTGAGAAGTCTGTCAATCGGCAATTAACTGATTATCTAGACGATCACAACATTCTCTCACAATCACAATTCGGCTTCAGACGACATCACAGCACTGAGACTTTACTTATCTCTATGTCTGATTACATCCTCAAAAGCCTCGACAAAGGTCTCTCTCATATCCTGGTACTCCTTGACATTTCATCAGCTTTTGACACTGTCAACCATAAAATCTTAACAGAGCGCCTCACCAATATTGGCATTACAGGATCAGGCCTTCAATGGTTCCATTCCTACCTGCAGGACAGGCAATATAGTGTCCAAATAGGCAACTGTACCTCCAAACCCATCTCCCTTGCACAAGGTGTTCCTCAAGGTTCCTCCCTATCTTCTACATTATTCAATATTTATCTCCTTCCACTCTGCAACCTACTATCCAACCTAGGCCTCCCGCACTTCATCTATGTCGATGATGTGCAAATCCTTATACCTGTAAATGACACACTTCACAAAGCAACTGAGACCTGGAACTCCACCCTTGCGGTCATTAATACACTCCTGACAAACAACTTCCTTGCACTCAACACTGCCAAAACAGAGTTACTCTATATTGCACCACAAAACATATCCACACCCATTCAGCTAAACAATACTCCCCACACCTCCAATGCCGCCAACCAACATGTACGCAGCCTTGGCATCACTATCGATAAACACCCTTAAAGCCTGTTATTTCAAACTACACTCCCTCAAAAAACTTAAAACCCTCTTACACCTCAGCGACTTTCGCACCATTCTACAAGCCTTCATTCTATCTAAAATTGACTACTGTAACGCCCTGCTCCTAGGCTTACCCAATAGCACGTTGCAACCGCTTCAATTACTACAAAATGCGGCTGCCCGGATACTCACTAACGCACACAGAAGTGATCACATAACTCCTGTACTAAAACATCTTCATTGGTTACCAGTCACTGCTAGGATAACTTACAAATCACTCACCCTCATCCACAAAGCCCTCCACAACCAAAATATGCACTGGTTCAACGAACACCTCAGCTTTCACAATTCAAACAGACCCTCTAGACTGCAACACAGAGCAACACTACGCATTCCCTCACCCAAACAGTCTAAGCTCTGCTCCACCAAAGCTCGGACACTATCCTTAGCGGGGCCCGCCCTATGGAACAAGCTCCCATCCTCCCTACGGCAAGAAACATGCCCAAAAAAATTTAAACAGAACCTGAAAACCTGCCTCTTCAAACAGGCATACTCCTAACAGCCCTCTTCCCCCCCTAACGCCTAGTTACCTCTGACTTTTATGACATTCCTCCTGTAATTAGTTATATTTTTCGACCGCATGTTTTGTATTCGTTCCGTTTTATCCTTGTACCTTATGGCCCTTAGTTCTCTGTTATTTAACCTATTTAACCTTATGCGCACTGTTCTCTGTTTACTGTAAAGCTCTTTCAGCTGCATTGTGTTTATTGTGAACCGATGAGATGTTCCCAACGTTCATCGGTATATAAACGTTTCTAAATAAATAAATAAAATAAAATTAAGAAAGGTGGAAAGAAGGCAAAACGATTACGGGCATGGTTAAAAGGGGATGTGAAAAAAGCTATTTTAGCCAAAAGATCTTCATTCAAAAATTGGAAGAAGGATCCAAAAGAAGAAAATAGGATAATGCACAAATGTTGGCAAGTTAAATGTAAGACATTGATAAGACAGGCTAAGAAAGAATTTGAAAAGAAGTTGGCCTTAGAGGCAAAATCTCACAGTAAAATTTTTTTAAAAATATATCCGAAGCACAAAGCCTGTGAGGGAGTCAGTTGGACAGTAAGATGATCGAGGGGTTAAAGGGGCACTTAGAGAAGATAAGGCCATTGCGGAAAGATTAAATGATTTCTTTGCTTCGGTGTTTACTGAAGAGGATGTTGGGGAGGTACCCATACTGGAAAAGGTTTTCATGGATAAAGATTCAGATGGATTGAACCAAATCACGGTGAACCTAGAAGATATGATAGACCTGATTGATAAACTGAAGAGTAGTAAATCACCTGGACCGGATGGTATACACCCCAGAGTTCTGAAGGAACTAAAAAAATGAAATTTCAGACCTATTAGTAAAAATTTGTAACCTATCATTAAAATCATCCATTGTACCTGAAGACTGGAGGATAGCTAATGTAACCCCAATATTTAAAAAGGGCTCCAGGGGCGATCCGGGAAACTACAGACCGGTTAGCCTGACTTCAGTGCCAGGAAAAATAATGGAAATTGTTCTAAACATCAAAATCTCAGAACATATAGAAAGACATGGTTTAATGGATGTTGTGACTGTAACTGCCCGTCTCGACTATGCCCACCTTTCCTCTTTGGCGACTCCCTCTTTGCCTGTTGGAAGTTTGGCTGCCGCGGCGTCATCTTACCGTTCCCCTCCGGCATCCCCAGACCGGCTGGACGCCGCCATTTTTCCCAGCAGCCTAAGGGCGCACGCGCTGTGCGGCCCCCGACTCAAGTACCAGCAGTGATGCGAACCTCATGGGCGTCCCCCTAAGGTGACGTCATCCTCACCGGATATTTAAGGTCTCTGAAATCGCTAACAAATCGAGTTAGCAAGGGCTTTCCTCCAGGTATCGGCGGATGGGATTCGCTCTCCACATACCTTGCTACTCTGCCTCCTCGGACTTACCAGGGATACCCGATTCTCGGGGGCCTCGCTTTCTCTTTGCTTTTCAGATCAGTCTGGAATCGGTACTCGCTCCTCGAGGGCCCTCGTTCCTGGACTTGCTACTGAATACCACATCTGCCAGGAAGTCATCGCTGCCTACAACACCAGTGAGTTACCATTGTTCTCTCAGAGCGTTCCCTGGAACCAGGTACTCGCTCCTTGAGGGCCTATTTCATTCCAGCTCCTGGGCTGCTTCTAAGAGACTATTGTGTGAGTATTAGCATCAAGGTTTTGCTCCTGAACTCTGCATACTCTGCCTACTCACTATATTCAGTTTCTCTACAGTTCAGCTATCCAGGATCGATGTTCCAGTATCTGAGGGACTACAGCCCAGCCAGGCACTTCCAGCTCACTACTGCCACCTCTGGTGGTTCCATATACTGTTTAATAAAAGAACTAGTGTGTGACTGTCTCCATACTCTGAGCCTGACCGGTGGTCCCTCTCGGGATCTTCCCCCGGGGGTGTGGTCATCTGTCACCAGCCCAAGGATCCACCCACAACTACCACGAACACTAACAATGGAACAAAGTCAGCATGGCTTTACCCAAGGCAAGTCTTGCCTCACAAATCTGCTTCACTTTTTTGAAGGCGTTAATAAACATGTGGATAAAGGTGAACCGGTAGATGTAGTATACTTGGATTTTCAGAAGCCTTTGACAAAGTTCCTCATGAGAGGCTTCTAGGAAAAGTAAAAAGTCATGGGATAGGTGGCGATGTCATTTCATGGATTACAAACTGGCTAAAAGACAGGAAACAGAGAGTAGGATTAAATGGACAATTTTCTCAGTGGAAGGGAGTGGGCAGTGGAGTGCCTCAGGGATCTGTATTGGGACCCTTACTTTTCAATATATTTATAAATGATCTGGAAAGAAATACGAAGAGTGAGGTAATCAAATTTGCAGATGATACAAAATTGTTCAGAGTACTTAAATCACAAGCAGATTGTGATAAATTGCAGGAAGACCTTGTGAGACTGGAAAATTGGGCATCAAAATGGCAGATGAAATTTAATGTGTATAAGTGCAAGGTGATGCATATAGGCAAAAATAACCCATGCCATAGTTACACAATGTTAGGTTCCATATTAGGTGCTACTACCCAAGAAAGAGATCTAGGCGTCATAGTGGAGAACACATTGAAATTGTCGGTTCAGTATGCTGCAGCAGTCAAAAAAGCAAACAGAATGTTGGGAATTATTAGAAAGGGAATGGTGAATAAAACGGAAAATGTCATAATGCCTCTGTATCGCTCCATGGTGAGACCGCACCTTGAATACTGTGTACAATTCTGGTCGCCGCATCTCAAAAAAGATATAATTGCGATGGAGAAGGTACAGAGAAGGGCTACCAAAATGATAATGGGAATGGAACAGCTCCCCTATGAGGAAAGACTAAATAGGTTAGGACTTTTCAGCTAGGAGAAGAGACGGCTGAGGGGGGATATGATAGAGGTGTTTAAAATCATGAGAGGTCTAGAATGGGTAGATATGAATCGGTTATTTACGCTTTCGGATAATAGAAAGACTAGGGGGCACTCTATGAAGTTAGCATGTGGCACATTTAAAACTAATCAGAGAAAGTTCTTCTTCACTCAACACACAATTAAGCTCTGGAATTTGCTGCCAAAGGATGTGGTTAGTGCAGTTAGTATAGCTGTGTTTAAAAAAGGATTGGACAAGTTCTTGGAGGCGAAGTCCATTACCTGCTATTAATTAAGTTGACTTAGAAATTAGCCACTGCTATTACTAGCAACGGTAACATGGAATAGACTTAGTTTTTGGGTACTTGCCAGGTTCGGCCACTGTTGGAAACAGGATGCTGGGCTTTATGGACCCTTAGTGTGACCCAGTATGGCAATTTCTTATGTTCTTAATGTCGGGTGAGGGCATCAGAGGCTGGTTTGCAGTCTGACCTGTACAGGGAGCAGAACTGAAGAACCTTCCTGTTGCAGGGGGACGCAAACAGATCTATGTCTGGGCTCCCACAGAGGCAGAATATCTGATTCACTATCCCCTAGTCCATGGACCACTCGTGTGGTCTGAAGGCACGACTTGGCCTATCCACTACAACATTCTCCATCCCGGCCAGGTACATGGCCCTGAGCACTATCCCATGGAACAGGGCCCATGACCAGATCTGGACCTCTTCCTGACACAGGAGGTGCGATCCCGTGCCTCCCTGCTTGCTGACATAAAACATAGCTACTTGGTTGTCAGTGTGGATCAGGACACTTTGTTGGATAGCCGATCTCTGAAAGCCCATAGTGCCCATCGCCCGAAGTTCCAGGTATTTAATTTGACAAGAGTGTCACTAGGTGAGCAAATCTACATGAACTCCCCACCCCAGGGTAGATGAATCCATGGTTAGGACAATGTGATAGGGGGATTTTGAAACAAGATCCCCCATTCCAGATTTGAAAGTACCCGCCACTTAGAACATGAGTCCCAGACAGACGGGGTAACTCGGATGCAATCCTGGAGGCTCTGAGTGGCCTGCCACCACTGTGACCTCAGGGTCCATTAGGCTCTGCGCATGTGTAAACATGCTAAGGGAGTGACATGGATGGTTGCGGCCATATGGCCTAACAACCTCAACATGCACCAGGTTGACAACTGCTGGCTCTGTTGTATCTCTGCCTTGATGGTTGTCAAATGTGACAGCCTTTTGGCAAAGCGGGAAGGCCTTGGCCTCAGCTGTGTCTAGCAGGGTTCCTATGAAGTCCAAATGAAGTGCATGCTGAGATGGGACTTTGGGTTATTGAGAACAAACCCTAGTGACTCCAACACCCGGATGGTCAAGCACATGGACCTGTTGACCCATGCCTGAGAAATGTACTTGATTAGCCAATCGCCCAGATACAGAAAATTTTGCACTCCAAGCCTGCGGAGGTGTGCCGCCACCATGGCCAGACATTTTGTGAAGACCTGTGGGGCTGACAAGCCTCAACAGCAACACCCGGTACTGCAAGTGCTGTTTTCCAATGAGAAATTGGAGATACTTTCTGTGACTGGGGAAGATTTCGAAATGAGTGTATGCATCCTTTAGGCAGAGGGAGCATAGCCAGTCTCCATGTTGTATAAAAGGGATCAATGTGCTCAGGGAAACCATCTTGAACTTTTTTCTTAGAAACTTGTTCAAGGCCCTTAGGTATAGGATGAGACAGAGTCCTCCTGATCTCTCTGGAATCAGAAAGTACCTGGATTAGAATCCCTGCCCTCTTTGCTCTGGTGGTACGGACTTGACCGCTCTGGCCATTAAGAGGGAGGACAGCTCCGCTAGTAGTATCTCTTGATGCACTACCGGACCCCAAAACAGGCACAGAGAGCAATTTGGCAGGACACCCAACAGGTTCAATTGGTACCCCTGATGGACAGAACCCACTGGTCCGAGGTTATATTGGGCCACTCATTCACAAAGAACTGCAGCCTTCCCCTGATCCGAGGGTCCATCATCCCAGGTATGAGCAACTGGTGTACACTCCCTACAACTCATTCAAAACCCCCTCCCCGGAGTTGATGTTGTTGAACATAGCGAGGATGTGGAGGATAGTACTTCCTTTGGGAAAAGAAAGACTTCCTTGACCCCAGTCTTGCCAGCCTCCTAGAAGAGGATAGGTCCAGAGAACTGGTGGAGAGATGTTAGAGGGTTTCATGGTGGTCCTGAAGTTGGGTCATAGCATCTCTCACCCTATCTCTGAAGGGATTCTCTCCAGTACACGGCATGTCAGTTAGTCATTCCTTCCTGTACCTCTGGTCGGAGATTCGGGGCCCACAACCATGCCATTCTGTGGGCACCAATTCCCGCTGCAGAGATTCTTGACGTCATCTCAAAAACACCGTAGGTTGCATGGACCTCATGTTTTCTGCATTCCAGGCTATTATGCACTAGTGACAACAGGTGTCCTGCTTCTGTTGAAGCAGCTGCTCAGCCACATCCTGCACCTGTTTCCAGATGTTCCGTGAGTACTGGCTCATGTAGAGCTGATAGGCAGCAATGCGGGCAATGAGCATGGTGCCTTAAAACACCTTCCTCCCAAAAGTATCCGTCGCTCTATGGTCCTTCCCAGAGGGTGCTGAGGAATAAGTCCAAGAGTGCTTAGCCCTCTTGAGGGCAGATTCGACCACCAATGATGTGGGGCAGCTGATGTTTATCGAATCCGGTAGCCTTCTGGTCTAGGTAAACCCTGTCTTCCTTCTTATTAATGGGAGGCACTGTGAGGGGTGAGGGGGTGTTTCCATATCCTCAGCAGCAACTCCTTAAGGATCTTATGTACTGGGACCAGCACAATCTCCTTAGGAAGCTCCACAAACTGGAGGATCTCAAGCATTTTGTGCCTGGCATCCTCCTCTGTCAATAATTGAAACAAGATGGCTTCTGCCATGACCCTTACAAAACCTGTGAAGGTCAAATCCTCAGGCGGAGACTTCCTTTGTTCCTCTGGAGGAGAAGGTTCTGAAGGAAGACATTTGGAGCCTTCTGAGAACTCTGATGCATCATCCCCCCCAGGAGTCATAGGGTTCCCTCATCTTCACTGTAAGCCACAGGGGATGGGTCCCTAGGTGCTTGGCCTTCGTCCAGGGGTGCAGGCACCGGTAGAACTGGATTGGGGATGGCAGGCCTCGGTGCCCCAGCAGGCACCGATGCTGTCCAGGGAACCAGCGCCAGCTGGGTCGGTAACAATCATTGAGCACAATGAACTTCTCCAGAAGCGGTACGAGAAAGGTTGGCATCGGTTCTGGTGACATAGGACCCAAAGCCCTGCAGCGACTGCCAGCTGGACTCGGCACTCAGATCCTCCTCAAATGTTGCCTATGCCGAAACCAACTGGGAGGAAGGAGGGGATGGCTAGATCCTCTTTGGACCCACGAGGTGGCTCAGTGACTGACAGGACCAGTGGAGACCATCACGGACTCCCAGCATCGATGGAGGATTGGCACTCTTCACTGCTGGGTCGTTTTGGAGGCAACACAGCAAAAGCTGGTGCAAACCCGTGCCCAGCACTGTTCATCAACGGGGACCGGTGCTGATGTTTCTTCGGCTTCCCTCGATGCTCAGTCCAGTCTTTTCCAAGTGCTGAGGTGATGATGTCCTTGGCCTGGAGAACATAGACTATGGCCAGTCTGTGGAGCCCCTGCCCACTGATGGCATCGATGGAACTGTCTGTTCTGCCAATGTTGATGGCTTGGTGTCCATCGGTACGCATCTTTGGTTCTTCAATGCCGATGGTTTGGACTTCTTCAACCTGAAGAGCTGTTCCATCTTGTTGAGTCGAAGGCGACGTCCCTTCGGAGTCATCTGGGTGCATAAGTGAAATCCTGGATGTCATATGATGCCCCCCAAGCAGAGGACACATATCTCATGTGGATCAGTGATGGACATGGGCCTCGGGCATCAGGTGCATTGCAGAAAACGGACACGGCCATGTCGGACAAAAGAAAAGTGGCGCAAACCGAAAACAATGGCAGCGATGGCTGGCGGGAACCGATGCAGCACCACCCCTATGGGATTGGCACCGAGAGGGTCCCGGCGACAGAAAAGCATGGAAAAAAAATACAAAAACGCGAGAAAAAGGAACATTTTCCATAAGGACAAAGAGCCAAAAGTGAGCTCACTCACACTGCGAGGCTTCCAGTTCCATGGAAAACGAGATTGGAGAAGGGCCCCGCTCAGTGTGCCTAGTCAAAGTTCTAGAAATTTTAACCTAAGTTTTCCGCATTGGGGTTCCATCTGATGTTGTCACCCTATGTGTGAAGACTACCAGCCTGCTTGTCCTTGGAGAATGGCATGGCTGCAGGCGTCGGATCTCTGACTGGAGTTACAGGAACGACTTGCTGACGTGTTGTGTACCAGGGAGAATCTCTTTGGAGATAGAACAAAAGTACATGCCATACTGGGTCAGACCAAGGGTCCATCAAGCCCAGCATCCTGTTTCTAACAGTGGCCAATCCAGGCCATAAGAACCCGGCAAGTACCCAAAAACTAAGTCTATTCCACACTACTGTTGCTAGTAATAGCAGTGGCTATTTTCCAAGTCAACTTAATTAATAGCAAGTAATGGACTTCTCCTCCAAAAACAACGCTTTATTAAACAGATTCAGTTTGATAGAAACAAAACATAACCTGAGGTGAAACATTTCTTATACACCCCCAGTTACAACAGATACAGAGAAACTGTGCATAGTGCAGCAATTGCTATAGCCTCCCTCCCACTCCCATCCCTCCCCCTTCCCGCAGGTACCCCATCTCCCCCCCGCAACCCATACTCCTAATACTATGACTCAAATCTACCCAAACTCTAGTCCATGATGCGCGCTACTCGAGTGCTACTGTATAGTTCTCCACTCCAAACAGGTCCAAAAGCGCCAACTCGCTCAGTCCAATCCTTTTTTTAAACACAGCTACACTAACTGCACTAACCACATCCTCTGGCAACAAATTCCAGAGTTTAATTGTGCATTGAGTGAAAAAGAACTTTCTCCGATTAGTTTTAAATGTGCCACATGCTAACTTCATTGAGTTCCCCTAGTCCTTTTATTACCCGAAAGAGTAAATAACTGATTCACATTTACACATTCTAGCCCTCTCATGATTTTAAACACCTCCATCATATCCCCCTTCAGCAATCTCTTCTCCAAGCTGAAAAGTCCTAACCTCTTTAGTCTTTTCTCATAGGGGAGCTGCTTCCATTCCCTTTATCATTTTGGTCCCCTTCTCTGTACCTTCTCCATCGCAACTATATCATTTTTGAGATGCGGCGACCAGAATTGTACACAATATTCAAGGTGCGGTCTCACCATGGAGCGATACAGAGGCATTATGACATTTTCCGTTTTATTCACCATTCCCTTTCTAATAATTCCCAACATTGTTTGCTTTTTTGACTGCCGCAGCACACTGAATCGATGATTTCAATGTGTTATCCACTATGACGCCTAGATCGCTTTCTTGGGTGGTAGCGCCTAATATGGAACCTAACATTGTGTAACTATAGCATGGGTTATTTTTCTCTATATGCATCACCTTGTACTTATCCACATTAAATTTCATCTGCCATTTAGATGCCCAATTTTCCAGTCCCAGAAGGTCTTCCTGCAATTTATCACAATCTGCTTGTGATTTAACTACTCTGAACAATTTTGTATCATCTGCAAATTTGATTACCTCACTTGTCGTATTTCTTTCCAGATCATTTATAAATATATTGAAAAGTAAGGGTCCCAATACAGATCCCTGAGGCACTCCACTGCCCACTCCCTTCCACTGAGAAAATTGTCCATTTAATCCTACTCTCTGTTTCCTGTCTTTTAGCCAGTTTGTAATCCACGAAAGGACATCGCCACCTATACCATGACATTTTACTTTTCTTCAAAGCCTCTCATGAGGAACTTTGTCAAACGCCTTCTGAAAATCCAAATATACTACATCTACCAGTTCACCTTTAACTACATGTTTATTAACTCCTTCAAAAAAGTGAAGCATATTTGAGAGGCAAGACTTGCCTTGGGTAAAGCCATGCTGACTTTGTTCCATTAAACCATGTCTTTCTATATGTTCTGTGATTTTGATGTTTAGAACACTTTCCACTATTTTTCCTGGCACTGAAGTCAGGCTAAGTGGTCTGTAGTTTCCCAGATCACCCGTGGAGCCCTTTTTAAATATTGGGGTTACATTAGCCACCCTCTATTCTTCAGGTACAATGGATGATTTTAATGGGCTCCTTGCACTTTACCAGCTATGTGCGTCCTTTATGGTCACTGTAACATTGATGCAAACTGTGCTGAGGGATTCCTCTGATGTCATCAACCCAGCACCTATTAAAACGCGGCATATGCCAACGGAGGTGGGAGAGAGTCTGAGGGCTCCTTGCGTCCTTTACTGCATCTACATTTGGCTTTTCCGTCAAGCCTTCCCCTAACTCCCTAAAACCGTCAATATACTACATATTCAGACTCTACTTCCTGACCAGACAACACGCCTAATTTGGCAGTCTCTATATTTCTCATTTATTTAGTTCCACTGTCCTTTGCTTCTGGCTACCCTAGCCCCCAAGTTTATATTTCCTTGTTTGATGTAACTTTTGCTTCTTTGTTAAATAATTTATTCTGTTAACCCCCTTGTTCTATGTAAACCGATTTGATATGAACCTATTCATGAAGGTCGGTATAGAAAAGTATTATATAAAATAAATTAAATAAATCTATAACATCAAGGCAAGCTGTGCTGAGGGATTCTTCTCTGTTGTGATCAACCCAGTGCCTACTAAATGCGGCGTGCTCCTTTGCATGTTTTTGCATTTTGACCTTCAGCATTTTTTTTTTTTGGAAGACTCACTCGATGGGGAAGATGAGAAAAGGTAGGTGAGATCCTACCCACCCAGTTGCTCTTGTGCTCCCACTTCTTCCCAGCCAACGTTTGAGGCTTTCCAATTTATAAGCCAAATGTTGGGCTCTGCTGAACTTGGAGCAGATGCCCATTCAATATAAGGCTACGACCTTACTCAGCCCTGATGGACTGAATCCTTCAAGAGCTTGGAATTCAACTCAGATGGGATTGCAGGATGGAGAGAAGGTTTTTTTCTTTTGCCCTTGAATGGATCATCCCAATCTGGTGGGTTGAATTCCTCTATGCCCTTGAGTTATCTGGACAATAATGCAGGATGCTTTATGGATTGTCATTTCCAGGTTAGAGACTACCCTATCTTCTAGAATTGACTCTATGTTGAGTTCCACTGGTAATATGTCTGTTCAGCTTAATGAGCAATCCCAGAAAATACAAGAGCAAACTGAGAAATTGGGCTCTTCAGATAATAAGATCTCAGCAGTGACTGAACATAATACTATTATGAGAGAGAATTAAAATTTACAAAGAAAGTTGGAAAATCTGGGCTATTTTTTTTTAAAAGAAATATTTTAAGGGTGTTAAGCTTTCCTAGATATTCTATTATTTCTTCTTTGGAGATGCCTGGGAAATTTCTTGTAGATCTCCTAGGCTTCTCCAAAGAAACTATTCCTTCAAGTTTTAAAACTTACTATTTACCCCTTACAAACTTTGATATGGGAGATAGTAACAAGAGAGAGGACCCTTTTGATCTTGCTAGTTTCCTAGATAATTCAGATTTTCTTATTAAAGATATGGATACTCTTTTGGTAGAATTTCTTAAAGAATATGATAAACAGTATTGAAGCTTTTCTTTCACCTAAAGAATGTATTTTTTATGGTAAAAAAAAGTCCATCTTTCCTGATGTTGAGATACACAATGCTGCCAAAAGCTACTTTTGGCAAGAAAGCAAAACGTTTTGGATGGGGGGAGGGGGGGGGGGGAGTTTTTCAGTAGAAATTTCCATATAAGGGTATACTTAAATTTCAAGGTAATGTTTTCTATGATGTAGCTCAGCTGGATTTATTTTCTGGCTAATAGGTCAGTCCCCCCTGATATCAGTACTATTCCACAGTTGATTTAATTAAAATAAAGCCAATTAGAAATATTGGCTTTATTTTAATTAACTATGTTTTTTCTCTCTCTCCAAATTGTGGTTTATGCTCTGCAGTTTCCTGAACTATCTTTTTCTAAATTTGTATTTTCTTTATATTTACTAGGTAATTTCAGATTATCTGCTATTATTTGAAACCAAGTTTACTTGGATATTAAAATGAAAATTAAACAAACAAATTAAACATAGCAAATTGTTATAATCTGCCTTTCCTGACTAGTCAACCACTTCAAAGAGGATTACATTCAGGTACTTTAAGTATTTATCTGTCCCCAGAGAGCTTACAATCTAAGTCTGTACCTGAAGCAACAGAGTGTGAAGGGACTTGCTCAAGGTCACAAGAAGCATCAATGGGAGAAGCTATTTACAATCTGCTGTTCTAACCACTAGGCTACTCCTCCATTCTGTGTAATGCTTGGGGACTACAACAATTTAGTGGGATAATGGTTGACAGAGCTGATCCCACAGGCTTCAGAGGGTCCACTGAATAAATCACATATGCAGGCAAAATATGATACTATATATACTGCTGCAGCCATGTGTTCTAGAAGAACCAGGGCTGATCTCGCTAGTTCTGCGCAGAAGAGAGCTCACTTGGCACATCAGTAATGTAGCTCTTCCAAATGGAAGAAATGCTTTCTCTTCGAATCTTATGTATGTTGTACTGTACCCTGCCTCGAACTTTGAAGAGTACATCTTTTAAATAATAAAAAAACAAATCTAGGCTCCTATGAACTGAAACCTTTCAGATAGCAGTCAATTTGAACTCAGAGAAATTTACCAGAAACTCCAGTGATTGGAAAAGTTGAATGGTCACTCCAAGGGATTCCAGAATGTCTGCCAAAGGTGGACCAGTCACCAACCAATTGTGAAGGTAAAGGAATTTGCAGACTCCTTGCCAAAGCAGATGTACAGTCACTACTGAAAGGCATTCTGTGAACACTCTTGGTACCGCTAAGAGGCTGAAATGAAGTAGCTCTTAGTGGTAGTGCACATTCTTCACAACAAACCTAAAGAACTTCCAGTGGGAGGTATGAATAGAGATGTGCACATAAGCATCTTTCAGATCCAGAGTGCATATCCAATGCCCTGGTTGAATGAAAGGAAGAATTGTCTGGAGGGAGTTCATTTTGAATGTCTCCCAAAATGACAGTTTGTTCAGCTTTCACAAGTCCAGAATAGGTCTCAATCCCACTGACATTCATTCAAATATTGTACTACATACAGGTGATGAGCCACAGTCCGGGCACTAGGCACGGACTCCTGGAAGACCTTCTTCCCAAATGTGGAACATTTTTGGGTCCTTGCCAGGAAATGTGTTAGAGTGATCACGAGTGCATTTAGCATGCTTCAATGCCAACTCAAATACCACTAAATGATGCAGTAGCTAAAGCATCTCAAAACCTGGGGAGGCCTGTATCCTATATATCAAATTCAGCTTTTGGGTCCCCAGAAGGCATATTATTGGTGTCTTCAACATCCTCATCTGTAGAACTTTGAGGAATATAAGTACCAAAATAAATGCATCTGCCAGAAGCTGAAGCAGGCAGAAAACATCCACCTTAAAGTCTATTTCTTTCCAGACACTGATAGAAAGTATCTTTGCTTCTTTATCCAGGAAATGTGAATAGTAGAAAACCTTCTCTACTAGTAGAGATCTTTCATGCGAGATATAAGTTATGGCAAATCTGATAAAGAGGCAGAAATAATTCCAATGAAATCTCTCTCCTCTCCAGACCACAGTGGTTTGTTCAGCCATGACCTGTTGATGGAAACCAGGGAGAAAACCTTCACTGCTCTGAAGGGGAAGCTTCTTCTACTAGAAGATCTTATCATTCTAAATGGAAAAGGTTTTCATTATGGTGCACTTCAAATGAGTTAGATCCATTTACCTGCCCCACCATGAAGTTTCTAGACTGCCTATGGCACCTCTCGGAGTCGGGTCTACAAACTTCCTCGATTAGAATACATGTCAGTGCGGTGGCCGCCTTCCATAAGGGTACAGGGGATGCCTCTATTTCAACACAACCTTTAGTAGTGCGCTTTATGAAGGGCTTGCTTCACCTCAAGCCTCCTCTCCGTCCCCCGGCTCCTGCTTGGGACCTTAATGTAGTATTAGCACGACTCATGAAACCTCCATTTGAGCCTCTGCACTCCTGCGAGCTACGACATCTCACTTGGAAGGTACTCTTCTTTCTTGCTTTGACGTTCACTCGCAGGATCAGTGAGCTACAGGTGCTGGTTACTTATCCCCTCTACACAAAATTCCTTCATGACAGGGTGGTCCTTCACACTCATCCAAACTTTTTACCAAAAGTAGTCTCTGAGTTCCATTTAAATCAATCCATGGTTTTGCCTACTTTCTTTACAAAACCCCATTCACATCCAGGTGTGCAGGCTCTACATTCCTTGGACTGCAAGCGTGCATTAGCTTTTTATATGGAACGAACTGCAGGCCATAGGAAGTCCACCTAGCTATTTGTCTCCTTTGCTAAACTTAAGCTGGGGATCCCAGTGGGCACGCAAACGCTATCCTCCTAGCTGGCAGACTGTATTTCTTTATGCTACCAGCAAGCAGGCCTTCCGCTCCAGGGCCGCGTTAAAGCGCACATAATTAGAACAATGGCAACATCGGTGGCACACCTTCGTTCTGTACCTCTTGCTGACATCTGCAGGGCTGCTACATGGAGTTCCTCCATACCTTTGCAGCTCATTATTGCCTGGACAAGGCTGGCACACAAGATTCTATTATTTGGCCAGTTTGTTCTGCGCAATTTATTCTCAGCCTAATACCCAACTTCCTTCCAACGGCCCGCTGGAATTTTCAGGCTGCCCACTTATCCAAAGCCACCCCTGTTGTTGTGCCTGTTGCATGTCTTTGGGTGCTTTTGGTACATGGCACGGGCATCCTCTGCTCGCTATTCACCCATATGCGAGGACTACCATCCTGCTTGTCCTGTGAGAAAGCAGACCTGTAACAGACCTGCTTACCTGTAACAGGTGTTCTCACAGGACAGCAGGATGGTAGTCCTCACGAAACCCACCCGCCACCCCAAGAAGTTGGGTGCGCTTGCGATTTGTTATTTTATTTTTTGCACGTACTTTTTACTATACACGAGACTGGAGGAGACCCTGCTGGATGCAGGGTTGGTACCATGCTGGGCATGCTCAGTGGTGCCAAAGTTCTAGAAACTTTGACAAAAGTGTTCCGTGATTGGGCTCCATCCTGTTGATGTTACCCATATGTGAGGACTAACATCCTGCTGTCCTGTGAGAACACCTGTTACAGGTAAGCAACTCTGCTATCCCCATGGTGTTTGAGCCACCTTTTCTATCTAGATCCAGCACAGTTCAGGGCACAGTCTCATCTTTTCAGTGTGGAGCTCCTCCACAGTGCACTGTGCTAAGGCCCCATCCAGGTTGGGGCAGAGTACCTTGATGCTGAAGTGCAAAAGTCCTGCTCTGGTGCAGAAGGAGATATCTCTGGTGCCATCTGTCAGTCAGAGTGCTCTGGAACCAGCTCCGGCTAGAGCTACCACTGTAGTACCAAGCTCCCACTCGGCACCGTCAGCATCAGAAGGGCCTTAGTGAAGAGGATCCAATCTGAGTCTCTGAAGAGGATGCATCTCCTCCAGGACAGAGGGTCCCTCAGCCAGTGGGAGCCCAGTTGTCAGAGCCTGTGAAGTATTTATTCACCTCTTTAGACTCTGAAACCAAAGAGGAAGGTTGGAGTCTCTTGTTCAAAAGGGAAGAAATCTTCCCACTTAGGGGTGCTGCTAGAAATCCCCCAGGAGCTTCCAACAGTGAGAATAAGTCCCATGTAGATTTGTCTCCTCCAGGGGACTGACTTCATGGATCAGATGGGGAAGAAGTGGCATCAATGATCTCTGTTTCTCCCAGAAGCTTCCCCTTCAGAGCAGTAAAGTTTTTCTCCCTGGTTTCCATCATCAGGTCATGGCTGAACAAACCACTGTGGTCTGGAGAGGAGAGAGATTTCATTGGAATTATTTCTGCCTCTTTACCAGATTTGCCATAACTTACATCTCGCCTGAAAGATCTCTACTAGTAGAGAAGGTTTTCTACTAGTAGAAGAAGGTTTTCATGAAGCTACTAGGACTTGGGATACAGAGTCTGAGAGAGGTTGAGAGGCCGCAAAATTAGCCTTTCAACATCCAAGCTGTCAATGCCAGAGCCTGGAAGGTTGGATGTCGCAGATGCCCGGCTTTCTGAGAGATCAGGGACAGACTTGCACCCAGGCGAATGTGTGGGTGGACTGAGAGGTCGTGAAGGATGGGAAACCACACCTGACGCGGCCAGTATGAGGCTATGAGAATCATGAGACCCTTGTCCTGACGTAGCTTCACAAGAGTCTTGCTTATGAGTGGAAGCGGGGGATAGGCATACAGGAGACCTGTTGCCCAAGAGAGGGCAAAAGCATCCCTCGGTGGAGTCCTGGGACTGCGACATACGGAGAAGTTGTTCACCTTGTGATTGTGGATCGACGCAAAGAGATCTATCGTTGGATATCCCCACTTCCGGAATATGCGTTCCGCCACCGTAGGGTCCAGAGACCACTCCTGGGGTTGAAATTCGCGACCGAATTTGTCCCCTAGTACATTGTTCACACCTGCCAGGTAAGTTGCTCTTAGTAGCATGGAATGATATAGAGCTAGAGCCCAGATTTGCGCTACCTCCTGACACAGTAGGTAGGAGCCAGTTCCACCCTGCTTGTTGATGTACCACATCGCTACCTGATTGTCTGTTTGGATCAAGATTGCTTTGTTGGTTAAGCAATCTTTGAAGGCTAAAAGGGCATATCTGATTGCCCTGAGCTCCAGAAAATTTATCTGATGTTGTGCTTCTGCTGCAGACCAGGTTCCCTGAGTCTGCAGGTTGTTGACATGTGCACCCCAACCTAGAGTGGAAGTGTCTGTAGTTAGAATTATTTGAGGTTCTGGAGCTTGGAAAGGTAGTCCTAAAAGCAGGTTGGACTCTTGGCTCCACCAAGCCAGGGAGAGACGAAGCTGCCTGGTGACATGGACAATGTTGAACATTGGATGGTGGGCCTGAGACCACTGGGATTTTAATGTCCACTGTGTTACTCGCATGACAAGTCGAGCCTTCGGTGTAACATGGACCAAGGACGCCATGTGGCCTAACAAGACGAGAACACGATGAGCAGTTGTGGTTCGGTGAGGCCGTATAGTGCGTGCAGGAACTGCAAGCGTATAAGCTCGTTTCCTGGGAAGAAAAGCCTTTGCTTGAATAGTGTCGAGATCCACTCCAATGAAGGAGAGGGATTGAGACGGAGTCAGATTGGATTTCTGATAATTTACCAGAAATCCCAGGGACAGAAGTAGACGCAAGGTGAGGTGGAGGGACTGAAGAACCGCCTCCGCAGACTGAGCCCTCAGTAACCAGTCGTCTAGGTAAGGATAGACGTGAGTGCCCAGTCGCCTTAAGTATGCGGCTACTACTGCCAGGCATTTCGGAAACACACGAGGGGCTGAAGCTAGGCCGAACAGAAGCACTTGGTACTGGAAGTACTTGTTTCCGACGAGGAATCAGAGGTATTTCCTGTGAGACGGGGGTAATTGCTATGTGCATGTGTGCGTCTTTTAGATCTAGAGAGCAAAGCCAATCTCCCTGTTGGATCAGAGGAAGTAGAGAGCCCAAGGTTACCATTCTGAACTTTTCCTTTTGAAGATGTTTGTTTAGGGCACGGATCTAATATCGGCTGAATGCCTCCCGACTTTTTTGGTATCGGGAGTAGAAACCCTTTCCTCTATGCAGAGGGGGAACTTGTTCTATGGCATTGGCTAGTAGAAGGGAAGTTACTTCCTGTTTTAGAAGAGGAGAGTGATCGGTGGAACTCCATGTCTGATGAGGTGGAGAGTCTGACAGGATTGAAAGAAAGTTGAGATGGTAACCTTGAGTTATCACCGAAATGACCCACTGGTCTGTGGTGAGAGTGTGCCACATGCTGATGAAGTGGCTGAGACAGCCGCCCACTGGTAGATGTGGCAGTGGTGGACAATTGCTCTCTAGTGGACAGTCAAAAACCGGAAGAAGGCCCAGTCTGTGGAGGGGGCTGCGCCTTCTGAGGCCTAGGCTGGCGAGGTTGAGACATTTGATACGGTCTAGATGGGCGAGACAGAGTCTGAGGTGGGTAGTATCTGCATGCCTTAAAGGTGGTTCGCTTAGCCTCTCTTCTGAATGGGTGTTTAGAAGAGGTGGAGAACTCCATATGCCCAGCCGAGAGTTGTTGCAATGACTCGTTATGGTCTTTAAGCTGAGCTACAGTCTCCTGAATCTTCTCACCGAAGAGGTTATTCCCTGTACAGGGGAGGTCCACTAACCTCTCCTGATCCTCTGAACGCAGATCCAAAGACTTGAGCCAGGCCCACCTCCTAGCACTTATTCCAGCTGCTGAAACCCTGGTGGTAGTGTTGAAAATGTCATAAGCCGTGTGCACCTCTTACTTACCAGCATACAGATCTTTTTTAAGAATGACATTGAGCTGGTCCTGGAACTGGTCAGGAAGAGAATGAGAAAGATCCTGAAGCTGCTTGAACAGGTTCCTGTTGTATTGCGAGATGTAAAGTTGGTAAATTGCAATACAGGAGAATAGCATGGCCCCATGGAAGACCCTACAACCAAAAGCGTCGAGGAACTTCTGATCTTTTCCAGGAGGTGTGGATGCATGAGGCCGTGGCCTTCTGGCCTACTTCTGGGCGGACTCGACCACTACTGAGTGGTGGGATAGCTGAGTTTTTTGGAAGCCGGTTGCTGCTTGGACTAGATACGTAGCATCAGTCTTATGGTTAACCGGTGGGACTGTCACTGGATGCTCCCAATTGCGTTGAAGAAGGTCAAGGAGGACCTCATGGACATGTATGGACATTACCTTCTTAGGTGCATCGACAAACTACAGGACTTCTAACATTTTGTGCCTGGAGTCCTCTTCAGTCTGGACTCTGACATCTCTTTAATGAAACTTATAAAAGAGAGGTCCTCTGGTAGAGACTTCCTTCTCTCTTCAGGAGGGGAAGGCTCAGATAGGATATCACCGGTATCCTAGGAATCAGATGAGTCATCAGACCAAGGATGATAGGGCTGATCCCAGCACCCAAAGGTTCTCCAGAGGGTAAAAATGGACCCCCTCCAGCTGGAGGAGGTTGGGGCACCGAAGGTATCGGTGGCGAACCGGCAGCAACGGTATTGGCATCAAGAAAGGATGATGCGGCATCGATGGCAGAAGCAGTGCCAAAGGGCTCGGTGGCCTTGGTGGACGCCTCAGTGGCAACACTCCAGAAGGGCCTGGCATCAGGTCCGGCATCTGTGATTCCCCTTCTTCAGAAGAGAGATGGATGGGCGTTGATGGACCAGGCAGTATCGGTGTTTTCCTCGGTGCCGAAGGCAGAGCACCGATGAGGGCATCGATCCTGTCAAGCAGCGGTGCAAGCATCGACGGCAATGGGTCTGGTGTCGGAATTGGAGTCTATATCAGTGCCGATGGAAGTGGACGTCCATGGACAGCCTGCACCACCGCCTCTTGAACCATCCGGTTCAATTCCTCACGGAACGCTGGAATTGTCAAGACCAGGTCTGGAGTGAGAGGCTGGATGGGTGCTACCGGAATAACCAACGGTTTCAGTGGAGCATCGGCTGCTGCTCCCGCCGAAGGCGGGGAACACCTCAAAGTACCTGGCACGGTACTTTCTCGGTGGCTCGATGGACTTTGGAGAAATCGAGGCCACTGGTGCACCTGGATCAGAATGCAAGGTCTTTCGATGCAGATGGCGATGCTTTTCCCGATGGTCGCCTTTACTGATGTCCGGTGCCGAAGAAGTAGAAGCCGAAGTCTTTGATGTCGATCGAAAGTCATCGGTATCCGACCGGTGACGGGACTTGGCTGGCGACTGTGTCGATGACTTTGAAGCTTTTGCTGAAGTAAGTGGTTTGGAATGAAATAGTAAAGCCATCTTTTCCAAATGAGCCCGACGCCCCTTAAGGGTCATTTGGGCACAGTTGGAACATGTATCTACATCGTGCAAAGGGCCCAAGCACAACACACAAACCTGGTGGGGGTCGGTGATGGATATCATCCTAGGATAGTCCGGGCAACTACGAAAACCCGTCACCATCGTTATCATCGAAAATTTAGGCCGCGGCGCGGTCGGTGACCTCCGGGCCTAAAAATCGGAACTGTCGGTAACCGACCGAAAAGTTAGTAAAACTTACTGGATGGACATGGGCATCGACGGTACACAAGGGGGACCCCAGCCGAGGTGAAAATGTTTGAAAACTTGAGACTATTTCCTGAAGAAAATTTTCCTGTCAGGAAACCGTGGAAGAGCTCCTCACTCCACGTGGCAAAAGCTGCGTGGAAAAAGAGAGACTGGGGGGCCCCTGCTGGATACAGGGTTGGTACCATGCTGGGCATGCTCAGTGGTGCCAGTCAAAGTTCTAGAAACTTTGACAAAAGTGTTCCATGATTGGGCTCCATCCTGATGATGTCACCCATATGTGAGGACTACCATCCTGCTTGTCCTGTGAGAACATCCGTTTCATGTACAAGGATGGTACTTGCACTAGGCAGGTCCTAGCTTGCCTCAGGGTAGAGGATGGTGCTGCTCAAGTGGAGGACTGTATTGATGACGCAGGCTTGTTCAGCACCAAGACAGACGGCCTCAGAGAAGATGCCTTGCACCTCTTAGGCGCTTTTCTCTGTGCCACAGTTGGCACCTTGCTCCTATGCTCCATGCTCAACTCCTGACCTGAGACAGTTCTGAAAACTGCACCACAAGGATGAAGGGAGCAATTCCTAACTTCTGGGAGGCAGAAGGGAGAAGCATCCTGCTTATGTTGAGTGTTCATCAAAAACTCACATTGGGATGAAGAGCTCTGCTGAAGCTTCCGCAAGGCCACTATTTACCAAGCGTGGTGTTGTTGCACCCGTGGGGGACATTCTATCACAACAGCTGGCAGATATCATTCAGCCCCAGGACGTAATAGGAAACTGAATGAGAATCTATGATGTATATCAGACCTGCAGTCTTCTTGGCCTTGAACTTCTCCATTTCACACATTTTTTTTTGTAGAATTTAAAAGTTCTGTTGAGGGGCTGTCAAGGTAGCATCTTGGAAAAGACAAATAATGTAATGAGGCAAAAAACCTGGGCCAGAAAACTGATTGTAGAAAGACTGGGAAACATCCATGTGGTAACATGGACAAAGTAAGACTGAGGGGTTCATGAGGCAGTGCATGCACAGGGACTCCTGCGCATATTCAGTAAAGTCTTTATTGTGCTCTGACAGCTGGGTCCATGTCAGTGTCATCAGATGTCAGCTACGCATTATGACTAATTCGTGCTTGCTTGTCAGAGAAAAAAAAACCATGTCTGTAAAAACAATTTCATATAAGAAAAAATGTAATATATGATGGAACCTGATATATCTCTGGTGCTGTGGGCTCAGGTTCTGCAAGGCTGTAGTACTTGGGTGGTGGCTATATCTTGGTACATAGAGGGGTGAATCTCACCATAGCAAGACCAGCTGTGCACAAATTGGCAATAGTAAAACATACATCCTTAAAGTTAAGATGGCAATAAAAATAGCAGAGTTGCTTACCTGTAACAGGTGTTCTCACAGGACAGCAGGATGTTAGTCCTCACATATGGGTGACATCATCAGGATGAAGCCCAATCACGAAAAACTTTTGTCAAAGTTTCTAGAACTTTGACTGGCATCTACTGGGCATGCCCAGCAGAGCACCAACCCTGCATCCAGCAGGGGTCCCTCTTCAGTCTCGTCTTATAGTAAAAGTACATGCGAAAAATAAGAAAATGTAATGAACCCAACACCGTGGGGTGGCGGGCGGGTTTCGTGAGGACTAACATCCTGCTGTCCTGTTAGAACACCTGTTACAGGTAAGCAACAATGCTTTCTCACAGGACAAGCAGGATGGTGGTCCTCACAAATGGGTGAGTACTGAGCTGAGGATGCCCGAGCAATGCACCAAATGTACCCAAAGATGTGCAACAGGCACAACAACTGGGGTGGAAATTTGGTTAAAAGGGCATCCTGAACCCTAATGGGTCGGTGGAAGGATGTTGGTACATTAATTGGCAAATAAGTTGCGTAGAACAGACTGGCCGAAGATGGAATCTTGTCTGCCAGCCTTGTCTAAGCAATAATGGGCTGCAAAGGTATGGAGAGAGCTCCAGGTAGCAGCTTTACAAATGTCAGTAAGTGGCACCGAGGAGAGGTGCGCTACTGAGGTCGCCATGGTCCTGATAAGAGTGTGCCTGCCTGTTGATAGCAAAAGGAAATACAGTCTGCTAACCAGGAGGAGAGGGTCTGCTTTCCCACAGGTTTACCCAATTTGATGGTATCAAAAGAGACAAACAATTGAGTGGACTTTCTGTGGGCGGTTGTACGGTCTAGGTAGAAAGCTAGAGTACGTTTACAGTCGAGAGTATGCAGAGTCTGTTCTCCAGGACTTGAATGGGGCCTGGGAAAGAAAGCGGGTAGTATAATGGATTGATTGATTAATATGAAACTCCGATACTACCTTAGGTAAAAACGTAGGGTGAGTGCAGAGTAGTACCCTGTCATGCAGAAGTTTAGTGTAAGGCAGGTAGGTGACTAAGGCCTGCAACTCACTAACTCTGCAAGTGGATGTGATCGCCAGAAGAAAAATCACCTTCCAGGTGAGATAGTGGAGATCACAGGATTGGAGAGGCTCAAACGGCGGTTTCATGAGCCGCCCCAAAACCACGTTAAGGTCCCAAGAAGGGGCTGGAGGGCGCAATGGAGGTTTTAGATGCAGCAAGCCCCTCAAAAAGTGTGTTACCAGGGGTTGTACCGATATGGAGACATCCCCGACACCTTTATGGAAGGCGGCCACCGCACTGACGTGTACCCTGATAGAGGAAGGTTTCAGGCCTGACTGACAGGTGCCAGAGATAGTCAAGAAACTTTACTGTGGAACAAGTGAAGGGGTCGATGGACATGGAAGTACACCATACTGTAAACCTGTTCCATTTATAGCGATAATACTTGTGGAAAGCTTTCGTGAAGCTACCAGGACATGGGAAACCAGCTCTGAAAGGTTAAGAGGCTGAAGTATTAACCTTTCAACATCCAGGCAGTCAGAGATAAGGCCTGGAGGTTGGGGTGATGTAGGCATCCGTCGTTCTGAGTGATCAGAAGCGGGTCCTTCCCCAGAGGAATGTGCTGGCGAATTGATAGGTCCTGAAGTATTGGAAACCACACCTGGCGTGGCCAGTGAGGGGCTATCAGAATCATCAATCCTCTGTCCTTTCACAACTTCATGAGAGTCTTCGAAATGAGTGGAAGTGGAAGGTATGCAAAAAGGAGACCGCTAGTCCACGAGAGGGAGGAGAAAGCGTCTCTTGGCTGCAATTGTTGGCTGCGAGTGAGGGAACAGAAGTTTCCTTCTTTGCGGTTGTGAATTGATGCAAAGAGGTCTATGTGAGGGTAACCCCAGCGTTGTAATATTGAGTCCGCTACTGTGAAGTTGAGGGACCACTCGTGCGGTTGAAAAGTGCGACTCAGCTTGTCTGCCAACACATTGTCCACTCCCGGCAAGTAGGTGGCCCTAAAGCACATCGAGTGGGAAAAAGCCTCCGCCCATATCTGTGCAGCTTCCTGACATAGGAGGAAGGAGCCCGTTCCCCCTTGTTTGTTGATGTACCACATGGCCACCTGGTTGTCTGTTTGAATCAGGATGACCTTGTTGGTGAGGTAATCCTGAAAGACCCTGAGAGCATATCTGATTGCACGAAGCTCTAGGAAATGTATCTGGTGTTTGGCTTCCTCTGGAGACCAGATACCCTGAGTTTGCAAGTTTGCAACATGTGCTTCCCAGCCGAGGCTGGAGGCATCTGTTGTCAAGGTTATTTGAGGTTCTGCAACCTAAAATGGAAGGCCTTGAAGAAGATTGGATTGGTTTATCCACCAAGCCAGTGATAAGCGGAGCTGGTTGGTGATATGGACAATGGTGGACCCTGGCTGAGAAGACTGAATCCACTGCGATTTTAGAGTCCGCTGCATTACGCTCATGGCAAGACGGGCCATCGGAGTGACATGCACCGAGGAGGCCATATGACCCAGTAAGATCAGAAAGTGACATGCGGTTGAGTGTTGTCGAGACTTCAGTTGATGGGCCAGAGAAGCGAGAGTGAGAGCCCAATCCCGGGGTAGGAAGGCTTTCACTTTTAAAGCGTCCAAGTCGGTCCCTATGAATGATAGGGAGTGCAGTTTGATGATTGGGAGCCCTGATCAACCAATCGTCGAGATAGGGGTAGACGTGGACACTGAGTCCTGAGATAGGCTGCTACCACGACGAGACACTTGGTGAAGACTCGTGGGGCAGATGCTAGGCCGAATGGCAACACTCGATACTGGAAGTGCTTTGGGCCTACTAGGAACCACAGGAATCTGCGATGTGACGGAGGATTGAGATGTGCGTGTAAGCGTCTTGGAGGTCTAGAGAGCAGAGCCAGTTTTCTCTTTGCAGAAGTGGAAGTAGAGAACCCAAGGTCACCATCTTGAACTTCTCTCTTTGTAGGTATTTGTTTAAGGTGCGAAGGTCCAGAATTGGGCGAACGCCACCTGACTTTTTTGGGATTAGAAAATACCGGGAATAGAATCCCTGGCCCTGCCAGGAGAAGGGTACTGGTTCTATTGCCCGGGACTCGAGGAGGATGGAAACTTCCTGATCGAGAAGGTGAGAGTGGTTGGATGTTCCCCACGTCGGCCGAGGTGGGGAATCCGGTGGAATAGTAAGGAAGTTGAAGTGGTAACCTTGAGTCACTACAGCTAGTGCCCACTGATCTGTCGTGATCGTGTGCCACATGCTGGTGAAGTGGCACAATCAACCTCCTACGGGTACAGAAGAAGAGGAGGCTGGGCACTGCTCTCCAGGAAGGAGTCAAAAGCTGGACGCTGGGCCCGGCTGAGGGGCTGGCTGTGTCTTTTGGGTCCGAGGTTGTCTGGATTGGCCTTTTTGGTAAGGCCTAGAGGGATGACCTCTGGAAGCCGGAGGGTAATATCTCCTTGGTTTATACGCAGGCCTCTTGGAGTCTCTTCTGAAAGACCTCTTGGAAGAGGAAGAGTAATCAGAAGGTACTAAGGAGAGTTGGCAGAGTCTCTCATGGTGGCCCTTGAGCTGCGCCACTGTCTCTTGAATCTTTTCCCCAAAAAGATTATCACCAGTACAGGGTAAGTCAGCTAACCTATCCTGTACTTCTGGTCTGAGGTCTGAAGTCTTGAGCCAGGCCCATCTTCTTGCACTTATTCCTGCTACAGAGACTCTAGAGGCAGTGTTGAAGATGTCATATGCAGCACAGACCTCATGCTTGCCAGCATCCAGACCTTTTAGAGCAAGGGTATGAAGCTGGTCTTGAAACTCTTCTGGTAGAGATTCAGAAAAATCTTGGATCTTTTTGAACAGGTCCCTATTATACTATGTCATGTATAACTGGTAGGAAGCAATGCGAGAAATTAGCATTGAACCATGAAATACACATCTTCCCAATGCATCCAGGAACTTTTGTTCTTTTCCTGGAGGTATAGAAGAATGAGGCTTGGACCGTCTTGCTCTTTTCTGGGCTGACTCCACAACCACTGAGTGATGATCTAGCTGTGATCGTTGAAAACCAGGAGCTGACTGTACTAAGTAAGTAGCATCTGTTTTGCGATTGACAGGAGGTACAGAACCTGGATGCTCCCAATTTCTTTTCAATAGATCAATAAGGATCTCATGTACTGGAATAGACACGATTTCCTTAGGAGCATCAATGAACTGGAGTACTTCTAGCATCTTGTGCCTGGAGTCCTCTTCTGTCTGAAGCTGAAATGGAATTGTTTCAGACATATCCTTTATAAAATTAATGAAAGACAAATCCTATGGAGGAGAACATCTTCTTTTATCAGGAGGAGAGGGCTGTGAAGGTAGATCATCAGTGTCCTGGGACGTGTCAACGGTCCAGGGATCATAAGGCTAGTCACCAGCTCCCATGGGATCATCAGATGGGAGAATCGGTGCTAATCCTGAAGGTCCAGGCCTAGGCATCAATGGAATCGGAGGTGGCACCGAAGGCATTGATGGAATCTGAGATGGGACCAAAGGCATAGATGGAGGCATCGTAGGCATCGACGGGAGCACTGATGGAATCGGTGACATCGATGGTCGAGTCGGTGGCAGCACTCCAGAGGGCGGAATGAAGATCGGTGTTTCTTATTCATCTGACGATAAGGGTATCAGTGTGAAAGGAATTGGGGCCACCGGCTCCCTCGGATCCACCGGTGGAAGGGCACCGATTAATGCATCCATTCTAGCCAATAGCGGTGCAAGAGCCATGGGTACTGGGTCAGTGACCGGCTCCGGAACCGGCACCGATGGAAGTTTGAACCCCTGGAGTGCTTTTCCGATGGCCTCTTGGATCATCTGATCCAATTCCTCGTGGAAACCTGGAGCGTGCAGCCCCGGTTCCGGAGTAGGAGGCAGCACTGGTGTAGCTGGAGGGTCCACCGGTGAAAGTGGAGTCGCGGTGGGGGAATGCCTTGGTGATCCAGACACAGAAGAGGATGGGATCTTTTCTGGACGGGATTTCTTTGTCAGTGGCTCAGACGACGTCGATGCCAAGGGCTTGCCTGTATTGGTGGCCTGAGCTTTTCGATGGCGGTGTCGACGTTTTTCACAGTGTTCTCCCGATCCTTTTCCCGCGGAGAGACAGGAGTCGACAACCGCGGAGTCGTCGAAGCCAGTCACACAGCAGCGATTTCACGGTGCTGGTGCGTAGACGGCACTGGTTCAGACGACGTCGAAGCTATCGATGGAGTCGGGGTTTTAGACTGAAAGAGAAGTTCAATGTTCTCCAGTCGAGCCTTGCGATCTTTTGGTGTCATTTGGGCACATTTGGTTCAAGTTAGGACATTATGGTCGGACCCCAAACACATCACGCAGACCGTATGAGGGTCAGTGATAGACATTGTTCGAGTGCAGTTGGGGCACTGACGGAAACCTGACGTCATGGCCTCAACAAAATTTAGCTGCGGTGGGGTCGATGGCCAGTAGGCCGCGAGGGAAAAACTCAATGGGAATCGATCGCAAGCAGATAAACTTACCGTTCAACCGCAGAGTAAAGTTATCGATAGGGGGACCTCTGTGGGGTAAAAATTTTGAAATTTTCTTGAGGTTCCATGAGGAGAATATCTGAAGAACTGCTTAACCTGCGTGGCTACTGCTGAGCGGAAAAAAGAAGACTGAAGGGGGACCCCTGCTGGATGCAGGGTTGGTGCTATGCTGGGCATGCCCAGTAGGTGCCAGTCAAAGTTCTAGAAACTTTGACAAAAGTTTTCTGTGATTGGGCTCCATCCTGATGATGTCACCCATATATGAGGATTAGCATCCTGCTTGTCCTTTGAGACCTAGTGGACCTTCAGTGAAAAACGTTTTCATGAGTGAGCAACCCAGCTTGCAACCCTTACTGGCATAACCTTTCTTCAGAGAGGATTAATGACTACATTAACTAGTAGCCAGGATTAAAATGCTTGGGTTCCTCTGATATATAGCCACATTATCAATTGAGATAATACTTGTGAGACATACTTAAGACACTTGCCAATATATACTGCCAAGCTAATAAATCTAAACAGACTGTGAGTCAGAAGCATAGCAATGGGCTTTCCAGTGAATCATGGGAGAAGGGTGTAGCTAGAAAGCTTGTGGCCAAGCAGGTAGAGGTGATGCAGGTTAAGTAAAGACACTTAAGGAAGTAGTATATGAACCATGCGCCGATGGTTCTAAAATTTTCACAACATGATAACGTATACCAATGGTCAAACATCCACACGCCAGTGGATTTATTTTTATATACCAACAAAAGGTACTCCTGTTCACCACCAGGAGGTGCCTCAAATATCAACATGCCAGGGGATTTACTTCTAGTTACTCCTAGACACCACTAAGAAGTGCTCCTTGATGTCATCGGGAGCTAAGAGTAACTGAGGGAGATACAGAGTAATGGCCAAGACCATCTCCAACTACCTCCTGTACTTGCACGGGGCATGCAGCATCAAATCAGTCAGAGAAGATGCAGAGGAAAAGGAATCCACAGAAGGAACATGATGAGCACGGAAACAAAACAGAAAGAAAAGACAGTCATGAGGAATGCAGAAAGGAGAAATACTGTAGTATGAACAGAGGGCCCCGACTTCTAGGGTCTGGGGATACTGATATGCAGACAAGGGAAAAAGCACAGGACTGCTTCTACGTCCAAGTCCTAAAGGAAATGAAGAAAATGTGCATGGGGATACCTTGCTGGTGTGGCAGTTACTATCCTTAGCAGAAGGCATGGAGACCATTACTCTTAACCAATAAGCTTTGATGCTTTTAATGCAACTGCAACATTGCTCCCCACTTTGACAACAGGGAAAAAGATGAATTGGATTCAGACAACAACCAAGGGCCCAGACTTCTACGGTCTGGGGTACTGACGCGTAGTCATAAGAGAAAAAGTACAAGACTGCTTCTACGGCTAAGCCCATAAGCAAAACATATCAAGCAGCACTGTCTGAATTTTCAAGAAAGCTTATCACCCTGTAAAAATTGTTGCTAGCTGCAGTTTTTATGGGTTATCTTAAGGTTTGGGGATAATTGCATGGCGTGGCATTTACTACCCTTAAGAGAAACATGGAAGTAACCTGCACAAAGTGGCAGTTACTACCTTAAGAAGCTTAATGGGCAAACTGGATGGACCATGTGGTCCTTTTCTGCCATCATTACTATGTTAGTATGTAAGAGAAAAAAAAATGCAGAACCAGAAAGACTACCAGAGGGAGAAAAGGGAGTCAGGATGCAGGGGAGAGGACAGTAAATCAGCTGGCATGAGAAAAAGGCCATAACTGCTCACCTGACCTCCAATCAGCTTCCACAGTTTATCAATGCACCAAACTGTTGAACATGCACTCTACCTGACTAGGTGCATTCAGACAATAACCAAATCTAGTGATTCCGGTAATCACCTTTTTTTATTTAGCAAGGTGTATATGCATGTAAGGAGACAGCATAACCCTATGCTAATCAGAAGAAATCAGACCAATATATTATTTCAGTTACTCAATATTAAACAGTAGCTAATTATTTAATATGCAGTTACTAATTGGAACTCTGCACTTTTGGGTGGTCTTACAACATGCTGAGAGGAGGTGGTGAGTTGCATAAGGAGGAAGGCTCACCTCAAACTAGGAATCCATCAAAGAAGGTAAGTTATCAGTTGATAACTTGAATGTAATCGTCTTTTGATGCTGTTGCCTAAAAATTATTAAAACATTCTACTTTGATGGATTCCTAGTTTGAGGTGAGCCTTCCTCATTAAAACTCTCCTCTCAGCATATTGCTGTGTTTGCTAGCCTCCACCTCCTATTTTGGTTACTTACTCACAATATGACATTTCCATATAAGGTAAAATTCAGCTTCTGACCAGTAAAATCTGTATTAGTTTATATTTGCAGCTGATTCTGTATCTCATGAATAATAATTTCTGCCTTCTTACAGTCTATTTTTCTAAACATTTTACTGCTGACAGTAAGCAAATTCTAATTTGTAACAATTCTGGTCACTGTAGTTCACTGAGTTCTGGTCAGTGTAATTCTATGAGACCTGCGCAGTAGTTAGCTTGGTCTTGGAAAAAACACAAAAAGGGCAAAGGCCAACTTTCTAAGCTACATGGTCACATCAGTCTGGATACAAGAATATGTGCCCTTGCTGTCAAGGTCAATGCATGAATTATTGATGATTCCCACAACAGATAATGCGATTTAAGGAAGGCATTCCCGCTTTAGCATTATGGACCCTGCTGAGTAACTCAGCTTTCTGGTGTTAAAGAATACAAATGTGCCCAAACCTGATTTTCTAAAGGCATATTGTAGACTTCTGAATCCAGCAGCATTGTGCAGGCACTGAAAGGCACAGCCTGGTTAGCGATTGTTCTTGCTGCCCGACAGTGAACACGCAGGATTTCCTGTTCACATGAAACAATAAGCTTCTCCTGGAAAGAGAATGCATGTAAAGTAACTAGAAACGTACACTTCTGTAGTGCACCTTCAAAAATTCTGATGCAGTAATATCAAAGCAGAAACATGAGCAAAGCAAACTGCTGTCCTTCAATTATAAGCAAACAAGCTGTTGGGCCCGTAAAACGGGCGAGATGTTTGTGGCATGTCCATCAGAGCTCTCTGGTCTGCGCATGCGCAGCACGTCGGTCAGAGTTCTCTGTTCCACACATGCGCGGCACGTCAGTCAGAGCTGTTCTCTTCTGTGCATGTGTGGCACGTCGGTCAGAGCTCATTTATCTATATTGATGAAAATGGCAGAGGTGAAGACATACCCGCTCTATGCTGTGCTGGAGCCGTAGCTTCCCTCTCACTGCTTCCTGCTGTCTGAACAAGTCTTTCAATGGCTCGGACAGTGATGGAGGAGGTGCAATCTACAGAAACAACATAGCACCATTTAGGAGAATTATGCCCTTTTATTGCACTGACACAGGTACATGTGCAGTTTAGAGACCTTTTCTTTATCTAACACTTTCAACCACTGATATAGTATTACAGCATCCAGGCAGCTGTCAATAGCTTTTGTTGTGACAAAGGGAATTGGGAAGCCAGGTGTCTTGCCAAACCAACATTGTCTTAGAAAGGCAGAACATCCATGACAAGATAGAAAGCGCAACTGCTTACCTGTAACAGATGTTCTCCTAGGACAGCAGGATGTTAGTCCTCACACATGGGTGACATCATCAGATGGAGCACGGTACGGAAAACATCTGTCAAAGTTTCTAGAAACTTTGGCTGGCACATGAGCATGCCACTATTCCTGCGTCCACGTGGGGTCTCTCTTCAGTTCTGTATGTAGATACGATAAAAGGACAAACCAACCAGGAGAACCCAACTCTGCGGGACAACATTCTGCTGTCCTAGGAGAACACCTGTTACAGGTAAGCAACTGTGCTTTCTCCTAGGACAAGCAGGATGGTAGTCTTCACACATGGGTAAATCCCTAGCTACAGGCGGGACCAACAGACACCAAAACAGGTGCTGATGGGTACAACAGAGGTGCTGTTGGTAACAGCAGGGACAGCCTGAATTAAAAACCAGGGGCCCACGGTGGAAGAATTGGGTTCACAGCTGAAAGAGGTTTCTCAGGATAGACTGGCTGAATCTGCTATCCTGCCAGCCATCCCTGTCCAGACAATAGTGCACAGTAAAAGTGTGGAGAGAATTCCAAGTCGCAGCTCTTCAGATCTCTCCCAATGGAACTACATGCAGTGCACCACAGAAGCCGCCACGGCCCTTACAGTGCGCCATGGCACGGCCCTCCAGGTGCAGTCCTATCTGGTCATAGTACAAAGATACAGTCCACTAGCCAGGTGGAAAGAGTCTGCTTAGTAACGGCCCTGCCCAGCCGATTCAGGTCAAACGAGATAAACAGCTGGGTGGACAGCCTGTGGCTCGCCATTCGGCCCAGGTTGGAGGCCAGGGTCCTCTTACAATGCAGCGTGTGCATAGCCCTCTCTCGCGGGCTGGTTTGAAGTCGGGGAAAGAAGGTACGTAGGACAACAGACTGGTTAAGATGGAAGTCTGTAACCACCTTTGGCAGGAACGTAGGGTGCATGCTCAGAACCCCCTTGTCGTGGTAGAACCTCGTGTGGGGTGGATAAGTCACTAAAGCGTGCAACTCACTGACCCTGCACGCTGACGTGACCATCAAGACGACCTACCATGTCAAATGCTCGAGTGCGCATGAGTGCAGCGGCTCAAACGGTGTCTTTATCAACTGGGCCAGCACCCGTTCAGGTCCCATGAAACCGCAGGGGGCTGCAGTGGAGGCAGCAGCTGAAGCAGCCCCTGCATGAACACATCTATGACAGGCTGCACAGAGATGGGCAAACCATCCACCTACTGGTGGTATGCATCTATGGCACTGAGGTTCACCCAAATGGAGTTGGTTTTAAGTCCCACCTCCAAGAGATGCAGTAGATAGTCCTGGAGTTGTCGGACAGGGCAAGAGAAGGGATCAAGACCCTCCTGCTTGCACCATATGGTGAACCTCCACCACTTCAAGGTATAAGACTTCCTCGTGGATGGTTTCCTGGAAGCCACCAGGACCAGAGCCACATCCTCTGAAAGGTCCAGAGGCTGCAGGGATCAACCTTTTAACATCCATGCCGTGAGAGACAGAGCACGGAGGCTGGGATAGCACAGCCTGTCCTGATCCTGGGAGAGGAGGTCTGGAGCCATCCCAAACGGATCAGGTTCTGTCTGAACAGTTGCTGCAGAAGTGAGAACCATACCTGCCATGGCCAATGCAGGGCAACAAGGATCATGGACCCCTGGTCCTGGCGAAGCTTCAGAAGAGTCTTCAACACTAATGGAAGAGGCGGATAGGCATACAGCAGGCCCATCCCACAATAGACGGCAAAGGCATCCGTGGGTGGCACACCATCCGAACTGGAAAGAGACCAGTACTGGGGCTGCTGGGGCAGGCAAACTGGTCCATGTCCAAAGTCCCCCAGAGATGGAAGAGTCAATCTGTTACCTCCTGTTTCAGGGACCACTCGTGGGGCTGGAAGGTGCAACTCAGCCGGTCTGCTAGGGTGTTCTCTGTGCCCACCAAGTACACAGCCCAGAGAAACATCCCTTGTGCCAGGGCCCAGCTCCAGATTTGCACTGCTTCCTGATAAAGGAAGGACCGACCTGGTACCCCCCTGCTTATTGATATACCACATGGCCACCTGATTGTCTGTTCGAACAAAGATGACCTTGTTGGCTAAGCGATACCAGAAGGGCCGTAGGGCATACCAGATCGCCCTCAGTTCCAAGAGGTTTATCTGAAACTGCGATTCCTGCACGGTCCAGAAACCCTGGGTATGGAGGCAATTGCCATAGGCTCCACAACCCAAGTGGGACGCGTCCGTGGTCAGCACAATCTGAGGCAAGGCTGCTCAAAAGGGAATACCCTGCTCCAGGTTGAGTGGAGATGTCTACCAAGTCAGGGAAGTCCTGAGTAAGGGGGACACTTGGATGTTGACCTGAAGGCTCTGGGTGGCCTGTCACCACTGTGAATGCAGGGTCCACTGGGCTCGGTGCATATGGAGATGGGCAAAAAGAGTGACATGCACGGTCACGGCCATGTGTCCCAGAAGCTGCAGCATACGCCGTGCCAAAACTAGCTGGCTCAGTTGAATCTCCCTCGCCAGGGAAACCAGGGCACACGGTCCTACGTGTGGCAGGAAGGCCTTGGCCTATGTCGAATCCAGGACGGCCCTGATGAAAGTCAGCCACAATGAAGGGCGAAGATTTGACTTTGTGTAGTTGATTAAAAACCCTAGATGCTCCAGGACCTGAATGGTACTGCGCAGCACCCACGGTGCCCCGGCCCGTGTGTCGCTCTGAACCAGCCAGTCGTCCAGGTGTGGAAACACCTGGACTCCTAGCTGGTGCAGGCAAGCCCCTACACCATGACTAGACATTTTGTGAAGACCCATGGTGCAGAAGCGAGGCTAAAAGGGAGCACATGGTACTGAAAATGCTGGAGCCCCACCACAAAGCGAAAATACCTCCTGTGACTTGGGAGGATCACGATGTAGGCATACACATCCTTTAGGTTGAGGGAGCAAAGCCAGTTCCCCTTGGTTCAACAGGGGGATTATGGTTCCCAAGGATACCATCTTGAACTTTTCCTTTTTTTAGGAATCTGTTCAAGGCCCGCAAATCCGGAATGGGATGCAGGCCTCCTGTTTTCTTTGGAATCAGAAAGAAATGGGAGTAAAACCCTCGACCCTGCTGCCCCTGAGGAACAGGTTCCACTGCTCTGGCTTGCAGAAGGGCTTTGAAGCAGTTCTGGTTGAGAGATGGAACTCCACTGTGGGCTCGGGGGAAAATCTGGTGGAGTTTCCACGAGATTCAGCCCGTAGCCACGCTGGATGATGGACAGGACCCATCGATCTGACGTCACGACCAGCCACTGGTGGAGCCAGCCTCAGATCGGCGAGTTTCCAGGCACAGGAAGAGACAACTGGCATTCGCCCCCTCGCTGCCAGTCAAAACCCTGTAGCGGGACTGGCATGGGGGGCTGGCTGTGGGTGGGGACCCCACTGCTGACGGGATCTACCTCTGGCGCTCACCTGCTGCGGCCTGGAACAGGGGGCCAGCAGGAAGTACTTCCTTAGTCTATAGAAAGGTCTCCTCGGCCCTGTCCAGAATGATCTTTTGGAAGAGGCTGGTGAGGCCGAGGAGTCGGCAGACAAGTGCTGGAGGGTCTCATGGTGGTCCTTCAGCTGCCTGATCGCTTCCTTGACCTTGTCACTGAAAAGATTATCGTTGGTGCAAGGCAAGTCAGCCAGCCAGTCCTGAACCTCAAGGTATTTCTGCCAACCATCTAGCCTAAGCCAGGCCAGATGGTTGGCAGAAATACCCGCCGGTTACATGCCCCGACATCTCGAAGACGTCATAGGTAGCATGCACCTTGTGTTTACCACATTCAAGGCCCTGCCGGACGAACGCCATAAAGGCCTCCTGGGGCTGCTGCACCAGGCCATCCGCCACCTCTTGGACTTGCTTCTAGAAGTTGCAGGTATACTGGGTCATGTGTAAGAGGTAGGAGGCAATAGGGGCCACCAACATAAAGCCCTGATACACCTTCTTTCCCATGGCATCCCATGCTCTGGGGCTGACGCATGGGTTTTTGATTGCTTCGCCTTCTTAAACGCTGACTCAACCACCACTAACTGGTGGAGAAGCTGGCGCTTTTTGAAGCCCACCCCACTGAGGCGACAGAGAGGGGGTGTTCCCATAGCTGGAGAAGCAGTTCCCAAAAGTCTCATGCACCGGCACCGCCACGACCTCCTTCAGGGCGTCGATGAACTGGAGGATCTCGAGCATTTATGGCGGGCATCCTCTTCTGTCATGAGCTGGAAGGGAATAGCCTCAGCCATCACACTGATGAACCCAGCAAAGGTCAAGTCCTACGGTGAAGAATGCCGGCATTCCTCCGAAGAGGAAGGATTTGATGGAAGTTCATTGGAGTCCATCGACAAAGTGTCTGAGGTATCCTGATCCCAGGATTCGTAAGAGCCCTCGGCACTTCGAGATCACCCAGAGAGCAGGGTCGTGGAGCTCCCAGGCATATCCTTACGCGCAGGCGCTGGGAGGCCCGGGGGGGGGGGGGGGGGGGGGGGGGGCGGGGACCATGGGCCCCAAAGGGCTGGGCCCTGCCCCAGGAAGCGCTGGATGTGGCATCAAGGGACCTCGAGGTGCAGATGGCACCAACGGGCCCTCATCTCCCTAGAAATCCCCTCTGAGGACCAACTTGGATGCCTTGCAATTTGTTACCTGATAAGTCACTGAGGGATCGCAAGGCGCCGGCATCAACTGCGTTGGGAGAACATCAAGGATGACAAGGCGATTCAACAATGTTTCCAACCTAGTCGGCATCGGCGGGGGGCTCGAAGGCGTCGGCGAGGGCCCAAGTATTGGTGGTGAGGGTGCTGGCTCCCGTTCGCATAAAGTGCGATCCACTGCCAGGGACACCCGATGCTCCAACTCCGCCTCGAGGGCAGGCTGAGAGGGGAGGGTTGGGCCCAACTCCTTCTCGGAACCCCGAGGAGGGTCGATGTCTGGCACAGGAATCTGTGTGGATGGCCCTGGGCCACCAACATCGAGGGAGGATGTGGCCTCCTCGTGTCAAGACCACTTAGGTGGCAGGGTGACAAGCGCCTTGATCCTCACATGCTCAGTTCCGTGCACAGACAAGGACCAGTGCCGATCTTTGCAGGATCTCCCACAGTGCTCGGCCTGGTCCTTCCACGGCGCAGAGGATGAGGAAAACTATCCTGGTCTGGGACTTTAAGGAAACCAAGACTGGCCGATCCTTGGAGCCCCCTTGCCCTGAGAGCTTCAGGGGAGGACTGGTGACCGAGGGATTGAGGGTAATCGTTTCCCCTCAGTTCCTAGGAGTCGACGGTGCTGACACTAGAGTAGAAGGCTTGGACTTGTCCGACCCAAACGCTTTCTCTATTTTGTCCAGCCTGGCCTGACGGCCCCTCGGGTCATTTGAGCACACAAGTCACAGCCGCGGACATTGTGCGATGACCCCAGGCAGAGGATACACACTTCATGTGGATCCATTAGGGACATAGTCTGGGGGCACTGGCAAAAGCCCGAGGCAGCCATGAGGTGCACAGAGATCGCAAGGGCATGACAACCAGCAGATATGGGAGGAGCGAAAACACTCACTGACTGAGAAGAACCTGAGGAGAACTGAAGAGAGACCCAGCGCTAGAAAAAGTATGCGAAAAGATCGCAAAGAAAACACTCACATTTTCCAACAAAAATATCAAGAGCTCCACCTCTGTGGAAAAGAAAGGACTGGAGAGAGACCCTGCGTGGACATAGGGATAGGGGCATGCTGGGTATGCTCTGTGTGCCAGACAAAGTTTCTAGAAACTTTGACAAAAGTTTTCTGTGCCCAGCTCCATCTGATGATATCACCTATGTGTGAGGACTACCATCTTGCTTGTCCTAGGAGAAAAAATATTGGAGTACTGTCACAACAGTTGAAAGAAGAAAGACATAGTACATAGCTGAACATAGTTCTGTCATCCAGGCAATAGCCTCAATACTAGAAAAGAACAGAGCACAAAAGACAAACACCAGAATAATCTTTGTTTTAGGTGCCTGGGATTCCCATTGGCAGAAGATGACCCACTATAGATAAGTTTGGTATTTGTGTATATCACCAGTTATCAAACTCAGCAATCAATATCAGCTTCTCAACAAATGAAAAACAAAGATTACATTACAAAATGCTTACGTATTTTCTAGAAGCAGAAACACAAAAATATGACTGTCATTACAGACCATATAGCCTCTTTAGTCTGCCCATCTCTGCAATACCTTGCACTCCTACAGAGACTCCTGTGCTTGCCCCATGCTTTAATTCAGATACTGTCCTTGCTCCACCATCATTACTGAGAGACAGTAGAGTTGCTTACCAGCAGGATATTAGCCTTCAAGCATGGGTGACATCAGATGAAGCCCGATATAGAAAAATTGTGTCAAAATTTCTAGACACACTGACTAGACACACTGAGAATACCCAGCATGCCCTATACTTCGCATCCACTCAGGGTCCCTCTTCAGTCTCATAACATAGAATTATGATTAAAATAAACCAGGAGAAACCCAACTCCATGGGGTAGCGGGCAGGTTTCGTGAGGACTAACATCCTGCTGTCCTCGAAGAACACCTGTTACAAGAAGCAACTCTGTTTTCTCAGAAGACAAGCAGAATGGTGGTCCTCCCCAACACAAAAGGGGACCAACTGACACCTAACCAGGTGCCAATGGGCACAACACCAGTGTAGTTGGTAACACAGAGGGAAACATCCTGAACTTAAACAACGGGCCATAGGTTGGGAGAGTTGGGGTATACACCTCAAACAGGTTCCGGAGGACAGCCTGGCCGAACCTACTGTCGCGTCGGCTATCCCTATCCAGACAGTAATGTGATGTGAATGTGTGGAGAGAACTCTGCAGCCTTGCAGATCTCCTCTCCAAGGGAACTGCTCACAAGAGGGCCACCGATGCTGCCATGGCTTTGACATATTGAGCCTTGACATGACCCCCAAGATGAAGTCTGCCTCAGCATACCAGAAGGAGATGCAGTCTGCTAGCCAACTGGATAGTGTCTGTTTGGCAATGGCAACGCCCAACTTATTCTTGGGTGGATTATCTATGGGTTTCTGTCCGCTCTAGATAGAAGGCTAAAGCTCGCTTGCAGTCCAAACTGTCCAGTGCTCATTTGCCTTGGTGCGAATGGGGCCTGGAAAAGAAAACTGGCAGGATGATTGACTGATTAAGTTGGAAACCAGTCACCACCTTAGGCAGGAACTTAGGGTGCATATGCAAGACCATCCTGTCATGATATAACTTAGTATAAGGTGGATAAGTCACCAAGGCCTGGAGCTCGCTGACTCTGCACGCTGAAGTGATTGCCACCAAAAATATAACCTTCCAGGTCAGATATTTCAGGTCCCAAGTGTATAGCGGCTCAAAAGGAGCTCTCATCAGCTGGGCTAACACCATGTTGAGGTACCAAGACACAGCGGGAGGCCTTAGGGAGGTTTCAATTGAAGCAGGCCGCATATAAAACATACAACTATAGGCTGTACAGAGATGGGTGTACCATCTACACCTTGGTGGTATGTGCCAATTGCACTAAAATGAACTCTAATGGAGTTGGTTTTTAAGCCAGACTCTGATAGGTGTATAAGGTAATCAGAAGGTAATCAGTGCCAGGAAAAATAGTGGAAAGTGTTCTAAACATCAAAATCACAGAACATATAGAAAGGCATGGTTTAATGGAACAAAGTCAGCATGGCTTTACCCAAGGCAAGTCTTGCCTCACAAATCTGCTTCACTTTTTTGAAGGAGTTAATAAACATGTGGATAAAGGTGAACCGGTAGATGTAGTATACTTGGATTTTCAGAAGGCGTTTGACAAAGTTCCTCATGAGAGGCTTCTAGGAGAAGTAAAAAGTCATGTGATAGGTGGCAATGTCCTTTCATGGACTGCAAACTGGCTAAAAGACAGGAAACAGAGAGTAGGATTAAATGGACAATTTTCTCAGTGGAAGGGAGTGGGCAGTGGAGTGCCTCAGGGATATGTATTGGGACCCTTACTTTTCAATATATTTATAAATGATCTGGAAAGAAATACGAGTGAGATAATCAAATTTGCAGATGACACAAAATTGTTCAGAGTAGTTAAATTACAAGCAGATTGTGATAAATTGCAGGAAGACCTTGTGAGACTGGAAAATTGGGCATCCAAATGGCAGATGAAATTTAATGTGGATAAGTGCAAGGTGATGCATATAGGGAAAAATAACCTATGCTATAATTACACAATGTTGGGTTCCATATTAGGTGCTACAACCCAAGAAAGAGATCTAGGCGTCATAGTGGATAACACATTGAAATCGTCAGTTCAGTGTGCTGCGGCAGTCAAAAAAGCAAACAGAATGTTGGGAATTATTAGAAAGGGAATGGTGAATAAAACGGAAAATATCATAATGCCTCTGTATCGCTCCATGGTGAGACTGCACCTTGAATACTGTGTACAATTCTGGTCGCCGCATCTCAAAAAAGATATAATTGCGATGGAGAAGGTACAGAGATGGGCTACCAAAATGATAAGGGGAATGGAACAGCTCCCCTATGAGGAAAGACTAAAGAGGTTAGGACTTTTCAACTTGGAGAAGAGACGGCTGGCGGGGGATATGATAGAGATGTTTAAAATAATGAGAGGTCTAGAACAGGTAGATGAGAATCGGTTATTTACTCTTTCGGATAATAGAAAGACTAGGGGGCACTCCATGAAGTTAGCATGGGGCACATTTAAAACTAATCGGAGAAAGTTCTTTTTTACTCAACGCACAATTAAACTCTGGAATTTGTTGCCAAAGGATGTGGTTAGTGCAGTTAGTATAGCTGTGTTTAAAAAAGGATTGGATAAGTTCTTGGAGGAGAAGTCCATTATCTGCTATTAAGTTCACTTAGAGAATAGCCACTGCCATTAGCAATGGTAACATGGAATAGACTTAGTTTTTGGGTACTTGCCAAGTTCTTATGGCCTGGATTGGCCACTGTTGGAAACAGGATGCTGGGCTTGATGGACCCTTTGTCTGACCCAGTATGGCATTTTCTTATGTTCTTAGTTTGTGTGGGGCAGGAGAACTGATATAGAACCTTCTGCTCACAGCTCATGGGAAACCTCCTTCACTTCAGTCTATAGGACTTTCTAATGGAATGCTTTCTAGAAGCCACCAGGACCAGAGACAAATCCTCAAAAAGATCAAGCGGCTTCAGGATTAACCTATCAACATCCAGGCTGAGAGCAACAGGGCCTGGAGGTTGGGATCCCACAGCCTGTCCTGATTTTGCATGATGAGATCTGGGAAAGTCTCCAGACTGATCTGTTTCTGGATGGACAACTCCCTCAGGAGCGGAAACCAGACCACTGGTCCCTCTGTCCTCACAAAGCTTCAAGAGATTTTTCACCACTAAGGGAATCTGAGGATATGAGTACAGAAGTCCCTTGCCCCAATGACGGGCAAGGGCATCCAAGGCTGGTTTGCCATCTGACCTGTACAGGCATCTTCCTGTTGCAGGGGAACGTGAACAAATCTACACCCGGGCTCCCCCACAGGCAGAATATCTGATTCATTACCCCCTGGTCCAGAGAACACTCTTGGGGTCTGAAGGCTCGACTCAGCCTGCCTGCTACCACATTCTCCATCCTGGCCAGGTGCATGGCCTGAGCACCATCCTGTGGTTCAGATCTGGACTGCTTCCTGACACAGGAGTTTCAATTTGTGCCTCCCTGGGATTGTTGACAAACCACATGGCCACTTGGTTGTTGGTCTGGATTAGGACAACTTTGGACAGCCGATCTCTGAAAGCTCATAGAGTGTACTGATTGCCCTGAGCTCCAGGAAGTTGATTTAACAAGAATGTTCCCGAGCAGACCACTGACCCAGGATGCTGAGCCCTTCTACATTAGCTCCCCACCTCAGGGTAGATGCATCCTTGGATTAGCACAATTTGAGTAGGGAGACTCCGAAAGGAGATTCCCTGTTCCAGATTGGAAAATACCCGACACCAGGACAATGAGTCCCTGAGAGACGGGGTGACTTGGATGCAATCCTGGAGGCTCTGAGTGGCTTGGCACTGCTGTGACCTCAGGGTCCACTGGGTTCTGCGCAAGTATACAAACGTGCCAAGGGAGTAACATGAACATTTGTGGCCATGTGGTCCAATAGCTTCAGCATGTACCAGACTGACACCTGCTGGCTCAGTTGAACCTCTGCAGCGAAGGCAACGGCCTTCTGGTGTGTTGCATCCGTCGGACCTCGATGGCTTCGCCCTGTTTGCCTCACCTTATTCACCGTTCCTCTAGCTTACCTGGGAAAGATGGCTACCGCAGCGTCGACAAGCCAACCTCTCTAGCGCCCCCAGAACGGCTATAGTGCAGCCTCCCGTCATTGCTCCTCCCAGGTACCTACTAGGATGCGCGCGTGCAACCCATGTCTTTGTACCACCCTTGGCGCGAACCTAGAGGGTGTTCCCTCATGCTGTCATGCCATCCAGGTATATTACCTCCACAGATTTGCTAGCTCGTTGAGTTAGCAAGCACTCGAATCCGTTCCTGTCTACACTACTCTGCCGCAGGAAGCTCTCTCTCTGCCCTTCGGGGTAATCGCTAACCTGGGTATCCGCTCCTCGGGGGCCCTCTGCTTTATTTCAGGTGTCTTACAGGGAACAGGTACTTGCTCCTCGAGGGCCTGCTTTCCCTGCCTCTGTGCCTGTACATTCTACAACAAACCTGGTGGAATCGCATACCAACAGCTACATCTAACATAGAAACATAGAAATGACGGCAGAAGAAGACCAAACGGCCCATCGAGTCTGCCCAGCAAGCTACGCACTTTATCCATTTTTTTTTCCCTTTTTCTCTCTCCCACCTGTTACTATTGGCTTCCAGTACCCTCCAGCCCTAATTCCCCTCCACCCAATTTAGAGAGTAGCTCTGTATCTGCATCCAAGTGACATCCAGCTCAATTAGGGGAAGCGACCACTGTAACAAGCAGGCCACCCCCTTGCCCCATACTCTTACCCACCCCTGTTTTTATTTTTTGTTTTGTTTTATTTTTTTTTTTGGAAATAGCAGCCCTCCATCCTTCTGCTCTGTGAAGGTGGAACACCAACTACTGGCCACTGGCATCCCGCTCCGTGAATGCCGCTGTGGCTACTGCCGCTCCGTGCAGTGTTTGAATGCCGCTGTGGCTACTGCCGCTCCGTGCAGTGTTTGAATGCCGCTGTGGCTACTGCCGCTCCGTGCAGTGTTTGAATGCCTCCACTTTATTCACGCCCTCTAGGCTTGATGGATCCACTCTAGTGAGTACTCTCAGTCTATCTCATCCACAGTATCTCCTCACTGGGAGACCTGCTGCGGAACCTCCTGACATCAAGGAGAGAAGGGCTTCCCTTCTGCCGAGGTCCCTGAGAATACAGACTGCCTCACTACTGCCACCTCTGGTGGAGATTTTCAAGCTGTACAATAAAGAACTATCCTGTTTTGTGTGTATGAGTCTAGCCCAGTGCTGTGGCTCCTCCCCGTGGGCATGGTCATCTCCACAGCACCCAACGATCCACAAAACACACGTTATCATAACAGATTGCTAACTCCATGGATCCGGCTCAGCTCACTGCGTTGCAGGCCATTCCAGGCCTGCCTCAGCAGATCTCCGAACAGCAGACTGCGCTGGAAGGACTGACCGCTGCATTTAATCTACTGCACACACAGATGAACTCGCCTTCCACCTCAGGTAAAGAAGCTAAACCGTCTGAGGTGATGGTCAAGACTACCGTGCCACTAGCAGCTCCCACCCGCTTCTCAGACGTATGGAGATGCAGAGACTTCATTAACCAGTGCTGCATGCACTTGCATTACAACCTGGACACTTTCCCACAGCCTATGCCAAGACTACCTACATTCTGTCATATCTAGATGGACGAGCATTGTCTTGGGCCTCTTTGCTGTGGGAGCACGAGGATCCAATCTTTCAATGATCCTGCCCGGTATACCATTGCAGGATCTTCTTTGGGTCACCTGAAGCAAGGGAACAAACCACTTGCTCACTTCGCTATCGAATTCAAGACACTGGCGTCTGAATTATCCTGGGACCTGAGATGCCTGAAGACCCTCTTCTTTGAAGGACTGAACCCTCGTCTGAAAGATGAACTCGCCGCTCGTGAGATGCCTGAGACCTTGGCTGAACTAGTGAAATTGGCAACAAGGAACGATCGCCGACTTCCCGATAAGGTTCAAGAGACCAAGACTCCCAGAAGACACTTCCTGAGGGATGCTCAAGTTAAGTCTACACCCAGGCCTGCTCCTCCGGTCCCAGCAGCCAGCAAAGAAGAACCTATGCAGTTAGGCCACAGCCATCTGACTTCAAAAGACAGAAGAACAGAAGAAGACAGAAGACAGAAGAACAGAAGAAGACAGAAGAACCAGCCGCTACGATCACATATCACCAATTCTCAGGAATCTACACTGGTTACCAGTAAATTACAGAATTCTATACAAATCAATTACCTTAATCCATAAAACCATCCATCATCAACTTCAACTTGACCTGGAAATACCTTTCAAACTCTACTCTTCTATCAGACCAACTAGAGACATTTACAAAGGCACTCTTAATGTTCCCCCCACTAAAGCCACACGCCTTGCTATGACCAAAGACAGAGCCTTTTCGATAGCAGGCCCATCGATCTGGAACAGTATCCCATCAAACCTCAGACTGGAGCCATGCCTTTTATCTTTCAGAAAAAGACTTAAAACCTGGCTCTTTCAATAAGCCTTCCCTGAACCACCAGACAATCACTAGTTGGCCTTCATTCCACCCAGTCTGGCACTCCGTTTCTCAAAGAAAATAAATGGACTCTGAGACATTCAGGTTAAAGCACCATCCTTAAGTTTTTAACTTGTACACTCTATGGTAAAATCTCTTTTACCGGCCTATCTTCTTTCCAGCTTGTTGCAAGCTTCCAAGTTCTCTCCCCCTGTTGATTGTAACTTTGACTTATTCCTACTTGTTGTTATCTTTCGTTTACTTGAATTTGTTACTCTAGTTTTTCCCTTTGTTAAACTGTAAACCGATCCGATATGGTAATTTACTATGAAGGTCGGTATAAAAAACTGTTAAATAAAATAAATAAATAAGAACGCGGAAGAAATTGGGGCTGTGTATGTACTGTGGACAAGCTGGTCATGCTGTCTAAAATTGCCCTATATGTCCGGGAAACTGGCAGACTTAAGTCCTGTGGGAGGATTCTTCTTAGGTCTTACCACTCTTCCTCCGCTCTCTCTTCCTGTATGCTTGATCTGCGGACCTTTAGAGTACCAGACTCTTGCCCTAGTGAACTCTGGGGCAGGAGGCAATTTCATTCTTCAACGATTAGTGGAGCACCTACGGATCCCCACCTTCCACTATGAAGCCTCCATTACTTCTTTCGTCCATCCATGGAGAGCCCTTACTGGGTGAAGTAACACTATGTACTGAACCAGTGTGTCTACGGACCGGTGCCCTCCATTCTGAGACCTTCTTTGTTTTAGAGAAGGCCATGCACCCTATAGTACTGGGATTACCTTGGCTGCAGCAGCATATTCCTCAATTCAATTGGGCTACATTGGAACGGTCTAGATGGGGTCCAGACTATCATGATAAATGCCTGATGGAGTAGCTCCGATACCTTGTATGCCTACTACCCCAGTGATGCCGGGTTTGCCGCCTCAATATGCATCTTTCCAAGATGTCTTTTCAAAAGAAGCTGCAGATGTACTGCCACCTCACAGACCCTATGACTGCACTATTAATCTAAAGCCTAAAGCCTAAAGTCCGAATATATTCAGGAGAATCTCCAAAAAGGCTTCATAAGACCATCCAAGTCCCCTGCAGGCGAAGGCCTTTTCTTTGTGGGCAAAAAGGACGGTACATTATGTCCATGTATAGAATGCAGGGGCCTCAATGAAATACCAATAAAGGATCGTTACCTCCTGCCTCTGATTTCAGAGCTATTCGACAGACTACAAGGAGCTCAAATCTTTTCCAAACTGGATCTGAAAGGAGCCTACAATTTACTTCACATTTGAGATGGCGATGAGTGGAAGACGGCCTTCAACACTCAGGACGGTCACTCTGAGTATCTAGTGATGCCCTTCAGCCTGTGCAACGCCCCAGCTGTCTTTCAAAATTTAATGAACTAAGTTTTCCGGGGTTGGACGACATACTGATATTCTCGCAAGACATGACCACCCATCAAGAGGATGTTAAGAGTACTACAGAGACTCCGGGAGAACCATCTCTATGCCAAGCTATCCAAATGTGAATTTCAGAAGGAGTCAGTGCCTTTCTTAGGCTACATCGTTTCCAATCAAGGCTTCCAAATGGACCCACAGAAGCTGGAGAGTATCAAGAAATGGGTGCAACCCACCAGGTTAAAAGCTCTCAGACGCTTCTTAGGTTTCACCAACTATTACAGGACCTTCATCAAGAATTACTCTTCTCTTACAGTACCGCTTACAGCTATGACAAAGAAAGGTGCCAATGTTGCTAATTGGTCTCCAGAGGCTATAGCTGCATTCCAGAAACTAAAAGATGCCTTTTCCAGCAAGCCGTGTCTTCGACACCCAGACCCCTCCAAGCCTTTCATCGTGGAGGTCGATGCCTCAGACGTTGGTGTAGGGGCCATATTAAGCCAGGCTGGTGATTCAAAAGTTCCACAACCATGCTCATTCTTCTCCTGCTGCTTCTCTCCTGCAGAGAAAAATTACGGAATAGGAGATAAGGAGCTCCTGGCTATAAAGATGGCATTCGAAGAATGGCGCCCTTGGCTCGAAGGAACGCAACATCAAGTAATGGTCTTCACAGACTATAAGAATCTGGAGTACCTCCGCCACGCACAGCGCCTGAATCATAGACAAGCGAGATGGTCTCTGTTTTTCAACAGATTCAACTTTGTGCTCAAGTACCGCCCTGGAGATAAGAATATCAGAGCTGACGCTCTATCTCGCTCATTCCTCTCTGAGGACATACCTGAAGAACCGCAACACATCATTGACCTAGAGAAGGTCATATTGGCAGCTACCTGCAGGAAAGACTAGCGTATCCAAGAACCTCAGAAAGAAGTTATTGACTTGGGCCCACGACTCTAAACTTTCAGGACCATCCTGGTCAACGTAGAACCCTGTCTAAACTTCAAACTTATTACTGGTGGCCCACCATGAAGGAAGACACTTTCTCTTATGTCGCTTCTTGCGCAAACTGCGCTAAACAGAAGACACCGCCGGGTTGTCCATAGGGGTCTACTCCAACCCTTGCTAGTGCCAGAAGAACCATGGACACATATTGCCACAGACTTCGTGGTAGATTTGCCATCATCAAGAGGAAACACCACCATTTGGGTAACCGTAGATCGGTTCTCGAAGATGGCTCATTTTGTGGCTCTCCCAAGCTTACCCACCACCATGGAGCTCGCCAAGCTATTCATTACGCACATTCGCCTGCATGGCTTGTCTAAGCACATAGTCTCCGATCGAGGAGCCCAATTCACAGCTAACTTCTGGAAGGCACTATGTAAGAAGTTTGATATTTCTCTCGACTTCACCTCCGCATACCATCCTCAATCCAATGGACAAACAGAGAGGATGAACAGGACTCTTAAGCAGTTCATTCGTGCCCTCATGAACACTCGCCAGAATGACTGGAGTGAACTGTTGCCCTGGGCAGAATTTGCCATTAATTCTCATCCAGCAACATCCACTGGATCAACACCATTCGAAGTGGTCTACGGATGACCACCACTGCCACTTCCGTTATCAGTGTCGTCCCTGGAAGCTCAATCTACTGCCAAAGATATCCAACAACTTTGGACTCAGACAAAAGAGATGTTTACTAAAGCAGGACTTCGAGCAAAGGCAGCATTCGCAATGCTCATCACTGCAAGGCTCCAGACTTCAAGCCTGGTGATAAAGTCTGGCTTTCCACGAAGCACTGGAGAAATTACTTACCTGATAATTTCATTTTCCTTAGTGTAGACAGATGGACTCAGGATCAATGGGTATAGTGTGCTCCTGATAGCAGTTGGAGACGGAGTCAGATTTCAATCTGACGTCATGCACGAGGCTCTGATCCTCACTTTTCTCCTCGAAAAGCAATTATGGATATATGTGTGTTTGGATAATTTTGATTAATTTGGTTAACTTGATTAACTTGAAACTTGATTACTCGGATTGGATGACAAGTTTCCTAGCTGGAGACTGCTAGAGCATTCAACCGAGAAGCGCAGACACCTGGTAATATGAAGTAGAAATAAGGGTTGGCTTACCCGTGCTTGTGTTGCACTCGGGGAGAGGTTCCCCTGGGGCTTCTTGATTGAGAGGCAGCCATGGGCGGGGTGCTGAGTCCATCTGTCTAAACTAAGGAAAATGAAATTAGCAGGTAAGTAATTTCTCCATTTCCTAGCATGTAGCAGATGGACTCAGGACCAATGGGATGTACAAAAGCTACTCCCGAACCAGGTGGGATGTTGCCAGTGGCCCATTTAGTACTGCCTTTGCGAATGCTGTTTCCTCCTTGGTTTGAACATCCAGGCGATAGAATCTCGAGAAGGTGTGGATGGAGGACCACATTGCCGCCCGACAGATCTCTGCAGGTGACAGCATCTTGGTTTCTGTTCAGGACACTGCCTGGGCCCTTGTGGAATGGTCCTTGACTTGTAGAGGCGGGGGCTTGCCTGCCTCTACGTAGGCCGCCTTGATTACCTCTTTGATCCAGCAGGCGATGGTTGCCCACGAGGCCGCTTCTCCTTGCCTCTTTCCGCTGTGAAGAACGAACAGATGGTCCGTGTTTTGTACAGGCTCCGATCTTTCCAGGTATCGGACTAGAAGTCTGCCGACATTCAGATGGTGAAGAAGGCATGAGTCTTCTGAGTCCTTATGCTCGTCTGGAGATGGCAGCAAGATGGTTTGGTTTAAATGGAAGTGAGAAACCACCTTTGGTAGGAAGGAGGGTACAGTACGCAGCTATATGGATCCCGGCCTGAATCTGAGGAACGGCTCCTGGCATGATAGTGCTTGAAGTTCGGAGATTCGACAGGCTGAGCAAATTGCCATGAGGAACGCCATCTTCAAGGACAGGAGCTGTAGGGACAGACCGCGAGTTGTTCTGAACGAGGATCCTGCTAGGAAGTCTAATACTAGAGATTGAGATTCCATAGGGGCATCGGCCACTTTAGAGGTGGTCGAATGTGCTTGACCCCTTTTAAGAAGTGGCCAGTTGTACCTTGATGGAGTTGAGAGACAACCCTTTTTTCATGCCGCCCTGCAGAAATTCCAGGATCATGGGGATTTTGACTGTCCGTGGAAGGATGTCGTGGTCCTCGTACCAGGCTTCGAATATTCTCCATACTCGTATGTATGTTAAGGAGGTGGAGAACTTGCGCGCTCGGAGCAGTGTGTCAATCACTGGCCCTGAGTATCCCCTCTTTATCAGGTGAGACCTCTCAATGGCCAGACCGTAAGTGAGAATCTCGCTGGGTCTTCGTGGAGGATCGGTCCTTGCTGGAGTAGATCCTTGTGTGGAGGTAGGCGTAGAGAGTTTCCCGCCAGAAGTCTTCGCATATCTGCGTACCACGGCCTTCTTGGCCAGTCTGGGGCCACTAGAAGTACCAGTCCTCTGTGGTGTTCTATCTTGCGGATGATTCCGCCCAGTAGTGGTCATGGAGGGAAGGCGTATAGTAGATCCTCCTGAGGCCAGGTCTGGACGAGGGCTTCGATTCCCTGGGACATCGGTTCCCGTCTTCAGCTGAAGAATTTGGGAACCCGGGCATTGGACCCGGTTGCCAGAAGATCCATGGCTGGTTTTCCCCAATGGTTTACTATCTGCTGGAAGGCTATTGTCGACTGTGTCCATTCCCCTGGATCCAGACTCTCTCTGCTGAGGTAGTCTGCCGTGATACTGTCTTTTCCCACGATGTGGGCAGCTGATATCCCTTGTAGGTTTGATTCTGCCCACGTCATTAGGGGTTCTATTTCCAGGGACACCTGCTGGCTCCTGGTTCCCCCCTGGCAGTTGATGTAGGCCACTGTTGTGGCGTTGTCCGACATGACTGACTGATTTGCCCTGGAGTCTGTGGCTGAACCGTAGGCAGGCTAGTCTGACTGCTCAGGCTTCCAGTCGGTTTATGTTCCATGCTGACTCTTCTTTGTTCCATTGCCTTTGAGCCGTTAGCTCCTGGCAATGGGCTCCCCATCCCCGCAGGCTTGCGTTCGTGGTGAGCAAGGTCCATTCCGGTGGGGATAGGCTTGTTCCCTCGCTCAGGTGGTGGTCTTGTAGCCACCATTGTAGTTGGTTCCGAACCTTCACCAGTAGCCGGAGGGGGGGGGGCGGAGTAGTTTTGAGACAACGGGTTTCATCGAGACAGTAGGGAGTGTTTTAGGGGCTGGATGTAGGCCCTTGCCCACAGGACGACTTCTATGGTTGATGCCATGAGTCAGAGGACTTGGAGATAGCCCATGCCGTGGGGAGAGTGGAATTCAACAATGTTCGTAGTTGTTCCATCAATCTCCTTCTCCTTGTAGGGGGAAGGGTGACTTTGTTCCCCTTGGTGTCGAACTGGGCTCCCAGGTATTCCAGGCATTGGGAGGGCTTCAGGTGGCTATTGGGTGTGTTGACGACCCACCTGAGGTTCTGCAGTAGTTCCTTGACTCTGGTGGTTGCCTGCTGGCTTTCCTCTGGCGATTTCGCTCTGATCAGCCAATTGTCCAGGTATGGGTGCACAAGGATTCCCACTTTCCTCAGTGCTGCCGCTACTACCACCATGATTTTGGTGAATGTTCGGGGAGCCGTAGCCAGCCCGAACAGTAGGGCCTGGAACTGGTAGTAATGGCCCAATATCGCGAAGTGCAGGAAACGATGGGTGCGATGGATCGGTATGCGGAGATAGGTTTCCGACGGATCCAGGGAGGTCAGGAATTCTCCCGGTTGTACCGGCTTTATGACCGCACGCAGGGTTTCCATGCAGAAGCGGGGTACCTTCAGGGAGCGATTGACGGTCTTGAGGTCCAATATGGGCCGAAATGTTCCCTCTTTCTTGGGCACGATGAAGTAGATGGAATAGTGCCCCAAATTTTGTTGGTGCGGAGGCACCGGTGTTATTGCCTTTAGGGCAAGTAGTTTTGATAGTGTGGTTTCCACTGCCTTCCTCTCAGAGAGGTCGTGGCACGGAGAAATCACAAGCCTGTCCGGAGGGATGCTGTGGAAGTCCAGATAGTATCCCTCTCAGATGATGGATAGGACCCAATTGTCCGACATTATCTCGACCCATCTTTGGTAGAAAAGGGCAAGCCTGCCCCTATGATCTCCTCCTGTAGATGGGTCTGCTGATTCTCATTGCGTTTTGTGGCTGGGGCCTGGTCCTGAGCCAGCTCCTCTTGTCGTCTGTTCCGAAAGGACTGCCCCTTGCCGGTGGGGCGGGGGGCTTGGTAAGTGTTTTTGTATGGTCTATAACGCTGGGATCCTCTGCCCTTGGTTGCCTGGGAAGAGGGATGTTGGTTCCTCTTGTTCCTGTCCTCCGGTAGACAGGGTACTGGGGACTTGCCCCATTTGTCGGCTAGTTTGTCTAGGTCGCTTCCGAAGAAGAGTGATCCTCTAAAAGGCATTCTCGTGAGTCTCGTCTTAGAGGACGCGTCTGCTGACCAGCTTCGGAGTCAGAGCTGTCTTCTGGCTGCCACTGTGGACGAGAGGCTCCTGGCTGAGGTGCGCACCAGGTCTGAGGTCACATCCATGAGGAATGATATTGCCGGGTCTAATGCCTCAATTGGCGTAGTTGCGTCCCTGGCCATCGCCAGGCAGGCGCATGATACTAATGCTCAGCAAGCAGCGATCTGTAGGGTCATAGCTGATACATCATAAGACTGCTTGAGGATGGATTCCTGCCATCTGTCATTGGCATCCTTGAGGGAAGTTCCACCCTCGACTGGTATGGTGGTGCGCTTTGTGGTGGCGCAGACCAAGGCGTCGACCTTGGGGAACCTCAGGAGTTCCTTAGTCGTGGGGGTCCAAGGGGTAGAGAGCTTCTAGGGCTTGACCCCCCTTGAAGGTGGCCTCTGGGGCGTCCCATTCCAGGTCGATCAGTTGTTGTACGGCCTGTAGCGTAGGGAAATGGCATGAGGTTTGGCAGTGCCCGGCCAAGAAGGGGCTCGCCTTGGACTCTGCTGTGTTGCATGTGTCCGGAATGGCCAATGCCTTCAGACTCGTGGCTATGAGATCTGATAATTCGTCTTTTGGGAAGAAGACGTCATGGTGCGATGCGGTTCCGTTCTTGGAGGGAGTTCCCCTTCTTCCAGGGATTCTGGTTCCTCCTCCGAATCATGTGTGTCCCCTAAGGGGAGGTATTTGTCCAGGGGCGGCCCATCTGGTGGAGTCCACGAGGGCCCTGAGGTTCTGGGCCACTGGTGGGGGTTGTGGTTGTGCCGCTGGTGGTCCTGTCTGTGCGTGGATGTAGGATTGTAGTGCGGAGAATCCCGCCCAGGTGAAGTTGCCTGAGACCGAATTGGGTCCGGTGGCGTTCCCCGAGGGCCCCCACTGAGGGGGGGGGGGGCTGAGTCGGGAATAGAGAGGTCCAGGGTAGTCTCGCTGGTAGATCCGGAGTCCTCTACAGGCTGAGGGGGACTTTGTCTCGGTTCCCCCGGGCTTCTTTGCACAACAGGCACAGGGTGGAGGTCACCTCGGGCTGTACCGCTCTCAGGTGGCATACCGGACAGAGGACTGGGCCATTAGCTGTCTTGGACGGTGGTGCCATGATTTGCGCGTGTATCTTGTACAGATGCGTGTTCCGAGAGACCTGGTTATGTGTTCCGGGTGTGCCTACGTTGTGCGCCTAGGAATGGCTGTGCGCATGGGCCTAGTTGTGCACTCAGTCTCCTTTTGTGCTTGTTGCTGTGTGCGGCACTGTGCGCACACGTATTTTATGTGCATGGCTCAGATGTGCGGACAAGCGGCGACTAAGGGGGGGAAATGGTGCCGGCGACCACGAGGGCAAGATGGAGGCCCCCCCTGGAAGGTCTCCATCTGGGAGGACCCTCAAGCCCTGATGGGGCTGCTCAACCCGATTAGACAGACGCCGAAGGGACGATTTGAGCGGTTATCCGAGCCTCGGAGACCAGAGACAGAGAAAAATTTTCTACCTTACCTTGTCTCGGCGCTTCCCGGTCTCTTGTAGGGCGGTGTCCGGCTGCGGGGGGAGAGGGGAATACCTTCACCGCAGCAGTCTCTCAGCCGCTCCCTTTTCAGTGGGCTAAGTCCATGCCGGGTCAGCAATCGGACCGAGGCTGCCTCTCAGCCGCTCCATTCACCGGGGGCTAAGTCCACGCCGGGACCGAGGCTTACCTCTGAGGGATCTCGGAAATCACCTCAGGAATTCTCGACTGGGGAAGGGACCCTTAGGTATCACCGCAGGAGAGCGGGGCTCATCCGTAGGTAAGATTCTTTCTTTCTTCTTTGACTTTGGAGGTTGGTTTTCTAACGCTGTGCAAAAATCCCGTGTGAGAAATCCCGAACTGCTATGGAGATGGAAAAAACGGAGGATCAGAGCCTCGTGCACAGGTATATGTAGTGCTGATGTCAGATTGAAATCTGACTCCATTTCCAACTGCTATCAGGAGCACGCTATACCCATTGGTCCTGAGTCCATCTGCTACACGCTAGGAAATTAAGACAAACTGCCTTCAGCTTGCTTCGTTCCTCGCTTCGTTGGAACATTTCCCATTCTCCGACTGGGCAATCTCACTTACAGTCTGAAGCTAACATCTGCTTTAAAGATCCACAATGCATTCCATGTCTCACTATTGAAGCCATTGATCCTTAGTGAGTTCTCCAACAAGATACCAGAAACTACACCTGTAGATGCAGAAGAAAACATCGAATACAAAGTAGATGCAGTTCTCGATGTGAGAAGATGAGGCAGAGTATGGGAATACCTCCTGTCATGGGAAGGGTATGGCCCTGAAGAAAACTCTTGGACAACAATGTCTAATATCCTGGATAAAGAGATGCTACAGGACTTCCATCACTTGCATCCTCAAAAACCTAGACCTGGTAGGAAGCAGCCTGTACGCCCTTTGAAGGGGGTTAACTGTTGTGTCCATCGGTCCTCGACGGCTTCATCTCGTTTCCTCACCTTATTCGCGGCTCCTCCTGCTTACCTGGGAAAGATGGCTACCGCAGCGTCGACAAGCCGACCTCTCTGGCGTCCCAGAACGGCTATGGTGCAGCCTCCCGCCATTGCTCCTCCCAGGTACCTACTAGGGTATGTGTGTGTGTGCAACCCACGTCTTTGTACCACCCTCGGCGCGAACCTTGAGGGCATTCCCTCATGCTGATGTCACGCCATCCGGGTATATTACCTCCACAGATTTGCTATCTCGTTGAGTTAGCAAGGACTCAAATCTGTTCCTGTCTACGCTACTCTGCCGCTTCTGTGCTGCCGCAGGAAGCTCTCTCTCTGCTCTTTGGGGTAATCGCTAATCTGGGTACCCGCTCCTTGGGGGCCCTCTGCTTTATTTCAGGTGCCTTACAGGGAACAGGTACTCGCTCGAGGGCCTGCTCTCCCTGCCTCGGTGCCTGTACATTCTCAACATACCTAGTGGAATCGCATACCAACACTACATCTAGTGAGTACTCTAACTCTCAGCCTCTCTCATCCACAGTATCTCCTCGCTGGGAGACCTGCTCCGGAACCTCTTGACGTCATCAAGGAGAGAAGGGCTCCCTCTGCAGAGGGCCCTGAGAATACAACCACAGACTGCCTCACTACTGCCACCTCTGGTGGAGATTTTCAAGCTGTACAATAAAGAACTATCCTGTGTTTTGTTTGTACGAGTCTAGCCCAGTGCTGTAGCTCCTCACGGAGCTCCTCCCCGTGGGTGTGGTCATCTCCACTGCACCCAAAGATCCACAAAACACACGTTATCATAACATGGTGAGGCAGAAAGTCCTTGGCCTGAGTGAGTAGGCGGAGGATAGTACTTCCTTTGACAAAAAGACTTCCTTGGACCCTGTCTTGACGGTCTCCTAGAAGAGGACGACGGGTCCAGAATACTGGTGGAGAGTTGCTGGAGGGTTTTTCATGATGTTTCCGGAGTTGGGCCACAGCATCCCTCACCCTATCTCCGAAGACATTCTCTCCTGTACATGGCACGTCAGCGAGTTGTTCCTGTACCTCTGGTTGGAGATTTGAGGCCCACAGCCATGCCATTCTGTGGGTGCCGATTCCCGCTGTAGATGCTCGATGCCATCTCGATAACATAGTAGGTCACATGTACCTCGTGTTTCCCACACTCTAGACACTTGTGCACTAGCAACATGACTGTCTCTTGTTGCTGTTGAGGCGGCTGCTCAGCCATCACCTGCTCCTGCTTCCAGAGTCCTGCGATTACTGGCTCATGTAGAGCTGGTAGGCAGCAATGCAGGCAATAAGCATGATGCCTTGGAACACCTTCCTTCCAAGAGCGGCCATCGCTCTGTGGTCCTTCCCGGAGATGCTGAGGTATGGGTCCGAGAGTGCTTGGCCTTCTTGAGGGCGGATTCGACCACCACTGAGTGGTGAGGCAGCTGACGCTCATCAAATCTGTCAGCCCTCTGGACGAGGAAAACCTTGCCCACCTTATTAATGGTAGGAACTGTAAGGGGGTGTTCCCAAATCATCATCAGCAACTCCTTAAGGATCTCCTTAGGAAGCCAAAAACAAAAATGAGACAACCTTATACCGTGGAAAGATTTTTTATTGTTTCACAAAGCCCGACTCCGGCCGAGTTTCGCCAATTTAGGCTGCATCAGGGGCTTAGTCGTGCATATAATTATCTCTGCTTCTCAGTCTATCAACGTGTCACTCTCAAAATCGTACTGAACAAATCAGACGGTATATTGATGTATCCAGATATTTTGTATCAAAGAACATCGGGACAAGTCCTCATTTCGCGAAATGAGGACTTGTCCCGATGTTCTTTGATACAAAATATCTGGATACATCAATATACCGTCTGATTTGTTCAGTACGATTTTGAGAGTGACACGTTGATAGACTGAGAAGCAGAGATAATTATATGCACGACTAAGCCCCTGATGCAGCCTAAATTGGCGAAACTCGGCCGGAGTCGGGCTTTGTGAAACAATAAAAAATCTTTCCACGGTATAAGGTTGTCTCATTTTTGTTTTTGCCTTGGCTACGTGGGACCGCCTTCCGATTTGTTTTATTGGACCTCTCCTTAGGAAGCTCCACAAACTGAAGGATCTCAAGCATTTTGTGTCTGGCATTTCCTGTCAAAAGCTGGAATGGGATGGCCTCCACCATCAACCTCTCAAACCCTACGAAAGTTAAGTCCTCAGGCGGAGACTTTCTTTGCTCAGCTGGAGAAGAGTCTGATGGGATACCATCTGAATCCTCAGAGAAGGACTCGATCTGATCATCCCCTCGATAGTCATTGGTACCCTCATCCTCATTGAATGTCACAGGGGATGCGACCCTAGGTGCTTTGCCTACATCCAAAGGTGCAAGCACCGGTGGAATTGGATAGGAGACTACAGACCTTGGCACCTCTGCCGGAGCTTCCTCCTTGGAGTAACCGGTGATGGCCACTGTATCAGAAGTGGTACGAGGACGAGCAGTACCGACTCCGGTGCCATCAGTGCCACAGGACCAAATCTCTGCATCGCCTGCTCTACTGTCAGCTGGACTTAGTGTTCCAGCTCCTCCTCAAATGTTGCTGATGCCAACACTGACTGGGAGGAAGGAGGAGATCTTCCTCAGATCTGCGAGGGGGATCGGCGTATGGTATCAGGACTGGTGGAGACAGATGTGGACCCCAGGCATCGATAGAGTATAAGTACTCTCTTCCACGGGGCTGCTTTGGGGGCATCGCTGCAAAAGCTGGTGCATCCCCGTGCATCAATGGGGACCGGTGCCAATGCTTCTTCGGCTTCCCTTGATGCTTGGCCCAGTCCTTACCTGGTACCGATGTTGAAGATAACGAACCTGGTGTCCTTTGCCCAGAGATCAATAATGGCCGGTCTCCGGCACCCCTATCCACTAGTGGCCTAGACGGAACTAACGATCCCACCGATGTGAATGGCGTGATGTCCACTGGTGCGGCTCTGAGGTCCTTTGATGCCGATGCCACCAATGCCAATAGCTTGGACTTCCTTGACCCGAAGGCAAGATCCATTTTGTCGAATTGAAGCCAATGTCCTTTCAGGGTCATCTGGGCACCCAACCGGCAACCCCGTATATCATGCGATGCATACCTCATCATGATCAGTGACAGACATGGTCCTCAGGCATTGGCGAAAACCGAATGTGGCAATGTCGGGGTGAAACAAAAGGGCCAAACGTCCAACAATGGCGGTAAGCATCTATGGCAGGTGGGCACCTAGGCACTGCTACCATGGGGGGAATTGATCGTGAAAGAAAACTTAACGAAATGCCAAAAACCCTGACTGGGGACACTATGGGAAGGCACAGGGGGACCTAAAGATTGATCAAAGAGAAAAAAATTAGCAAAAAAACCCAAAAATCCAAATGCAAAAAACAAATTTTCCACAAAGTAAAAAGCCAAGTTTTAAGCTCGATCAAATTATGAGGCTCATAGTTCCATGGAAGAAAAAAAAAAGACGACTGAAGAGGGATCCCGCATGGACGCAGGGTATATGGTATGCTGGGTGTGCTCGGTGGCCTAGTCAAAGTTCTAGAAACTTTGATGTAAGTTTTCCGAAATGGGCTCCATCTGATGATGTCACCCATGTGTGAGTACTACCATCCTGCTTGTCCTCAGAGAATATTACATACATCTACCACCCTCTGTAAAGAAACATTTTCTTAGATTGCTCCTGATTTTCCCCCCTTTCATTTTAAATTACTCCTGATTTCAGAGCCTCCTTTCCACTGAAAGAGACCCCCATCCTGTGCGCTGATATCTTGGACGTATTTAAATGTCTATCATAACTCCCCATCACACCTTACTTATAGCGTATACATATTTAGCTTTTAAGTCTGTCCCCATATAGTTTACAACAAAGACTGAACATTTTTAGAAGCCACCCTCAGGACCAACTCCAACTGGTTTATATCCTTTTAAATTTGCTTTCTCCTACAATTTAACCTGAACAATCTTCCTCTAAACACAAGGCCTACTCATTTCTCAGGATTCTCTCCGAAACAATGCAAAAATTTGTACTCTTTTCTATGCTTATACTTATAAAATTCTCCTCCTGATTATTTCCTGCATCTGAAGTCTAAAATGGAAGTGTTTGTGGTCAGTAAATGCGGTGGGAAGGGGAAGAGGGAGGCACACAAGCTGTATGAACCATCTACCTCTCCTCCCATATAGTCAAAAATTTCAAGCTCTAAACCAATCCAGAGTTTCCTGCAGCTGAGCTACAAAGCACACTGACTAGACATAAACAAGGGTTCAAACAGCATTCGAAATTGTGTTTATTTCAATGTCAACCTCAACTAGTTATTGGTGTCTAAGACAGATCAATGCACTATATGTATGACTCAGTTCTCCTTTCACCATATAGCATTCAGAACACTGAACTAGATCACCCTTCTGCCATCTTTATAGTTTCTCACTAATATATGTGGCCTATCCTGGATTATTCACATTAGTCCATCTATGCCTGTCAACTTGCCAGGTGAGTTTGTACCTTTTTAATATGTTATTGTATTCTATGGTAGCAAATAAGTTATCAACTTTGTGATGAGAGTGGACTGAATGATATGGGTCATCTTTTAGAGATAAGGCAGTCAAACTATGGTGATCTGACCTAAAAAGTAATTTGCTCTACCTAACATACACATATGCAAATTCCTATTTCTACCCTGCAAACATATTTAGCACCAATCCCAAAATCTGTTTATGAATAACTGTTTATAAAAAGCTGGTTTCTAACTAAAAAAATAAATAAATAAAGTTGCCCGTAACTTGTATTGCCAGTATGCAAATTGAGCTCCACCCCATCCCTTCTTATACTCTCCAGTTTCACCCTTTTCTCTCTCTCTGTATGGAATTTGAGCTCACTCGAACAGAAACATTGGTGGTAGTGGATGGTGTATTTACTCTCTTACCTGCCCTGGAAGAGAGATACTGCTAGCAGTAGACAGTGCGAACCAGCCCCCAACCCCCTCACTCACTGTCTTATCAGCCAAACATGAAGAGGGTGGTGGCCTTGCGGTGCTTCTGGTGCATCTTCCTTCCTCCCCTGCTGGGGCCTGAATGGCACATTTTGAACCACAGGATTCAAACCATGATGCTCAGGCCCCAGCAGGGGAGGACGCATCGAAAACACTGCAAAGCTTTTATCCTCCTCCTACTGTTTGGCTCATAGAAGCCAGTGATTGAGGGGGTTGGGGCAGGAAGATAATGAACTGGGGATTGTGGGGTGAGAATGAACCAACCTGGAGTGTGAATGAACAAGGTGGGGAGTGAACCAGTGATGGGGAGAGAACTGGAGTGAGGGGTTCATGGGGAGAGTGAAATAGTGTGAATGAGGGGTTTGGGAGGGGCACTAACCAGGGAAACCTCTGGGTTTTATGGGGGGAACAAGGGTGAGTGAGGGGATAGGATGAGGGGAGGAATTGAAAGAGGGAGAGTGATTTGGGAGGGGGAAGGGGTGGAGTAAATGAATTGAGTATGGGGGACAGGGAAGTGAACCAGGATAAATGAGGGGTGGGTGGGGTGGGTGGAGGAAGTGAACTAGGGTGAATGAAGGTTTTGTGGGAGGAGGGGGTAGTGAACCAGAGTGAGGGGGTTTGGGAGGGGGGACACAGGGGGTAAATAGGATGAGTGAAGGGACTGGATTGGGGGAGGAAGTGAAAGAGGGAGAGTGAGGGGATCAAAGGGGCTTTGGAAGTGGGGATAAGCAGAATATAAATAATAAATAAGGAAAAGAGGATGGGGATGTGATTCTACTACTTTCTACATTTCATATTTCCCTGTCCTTCAATGGGCTTTTACTTCTAGTTAATTCATAACTAAGTTGTAAGTTCTACTGGTGCATGCTCCCACTTTCCTTCTGTAGACACACGTAAAGGAGTAACATTGGGCTTATTACTCTAAACATTTCTGACTACTCCCAGTCTCCAACAGTTGTATTTTATTTTGGTTCTAAACATAAACATGCCCTACCAAATCCCAATGTAACAGTCATAGAATATGTTTGCACAAAACTTATCCAGGAAGCCATATTGTCATATATCAGCTCTGCGTTAGCTTGGTTCATAAGACAAGACACAAAATGTGGATGTCACTGAATGGCCTGTTCTTCCACAGATGGCAGCAAAATACACAGGAACAGAAGCCACAAGTTTAATTCTAAAACAATAAAAGACAGTGTGCAATGCAAACTACTTTATTACTAGAGCAGGCTTTGCGTGCTCATTACTCTTTGAGCACTGTGGTTCTGTAGAGTTGCACAATGGCTTTTGAAGGTGCTGAGTTCATACGAGACAGGGCCAGGTTTATAAACACTTAAGTTCTATCCTATGCCTATGGGAAAACCTTTTTAAAAACTGGTTCAAATGTAAAACTAGAGACTATAAATAACCCCAGTCTGTTTATTCTTTTACCAGGTGTGTATTCCTTTATGTTACACATTTCCAAGGATTCTACTGTAAATATCCTAAGGGGTAGGGATAATTGTGTTCTTACAGGAGGTGCGATGACAACTCACCACTGGAATGTGCAGCTTGCTAAGGGGTTTGCCATCCAGGAGATAAGAACCGGTGTATGTGACATACTCTGCATAACACTGGGGGGCCTGAGGAGTAATGTAGCAGAGAATTTTCCGTTTCTCTTCTATCTTTTTTCGAATCTGAAGATACTCAAAGTATGGATTTGATCTGTCACTATGGTAAGGCTCAATGTCATCTAACTTTATAGCATCCACAATAGCTGCCAGTGTCTGCTGAATCACCTCTCTCGTCTGCTGATTGCTGGTATGAATCTGCTGCTGAAGCTGTTGATTGGATCGTGGAAATTTGCGTTTACGTGGGTGTTGAGCCTGAGGATCCTCTTCCTCTGGAACCCGTCCCTTGGCACGTGTGGATGATGCGGTAACAGAGACTAGCTCTTTTTCAACAGGTGCTGAGTTCTGTTTATTCTGATTGGCAAGCATCTGAGCCCGATTTCTTGTGATTCGCTGAGGAATCTCTTCTATTTTGGGCAGTTTCTGAACTTCTATGACTGTTTTTTGAGGCGATTCTGTCATTTCCGTTTGGACATTAGCCTGGGAGATGTTTGCCTGCGTAGAAGTAACTTGACTGATGCTACCTAGATCAATGCCCTCTTGTTCGATTGTACACTCATCAGATTCAGCTTGTATCAAACACTCTGAGGTACTGTTTGAGGTTAACTCTGCAGAATTTATATCCCTTTCTTGGTGGTCTGCAGTAACACTTGAGGCGAAACTATGGGACTCTGAATCTTTTAATGACTTCTCTTCTGGTATATGCAAAGAGTGTAGTGTAGTCTCTGGTGAAATGGTTTGTGCTTTCTGTTTTTCAGACTGTGACTCTGCTTCCATAGTAGGTGTGTGGACAGATTGACCTAGACTAGGTGAAGGCCCTAGGTTATCTGTAGCTTCAGTCACAATGCCCATGTTTATTACCCCACCATTGACAACTTCTGGAACAGCCACAAGACCTTCTTCCATCTGGTCTGCTTCAGCTAGTTCAGTATCTGGACCCTCTTTTACAGGAAGTGGCAGCTCTGGTAATGAGAAAGGCCCAAGATCTAATTCATCCCCAGAACTGGTGAATGGATCAGACCATGTCAACGGTTCTTCTGGATTGACAGGTGCAATGTTACTGGATCCCAGGTAGTTATTTTCTAGAGCACAGATGGAGTCTGCTTGAGTTTTTGTTACTAAGCAAGAAGGCTCTGAAGGCATCTCAGATGACTCTTCAGGAAGAGATTTGCAATTACTGAAAAAAGAATCTAATGGGGTAGGAGACATGTATAGTGTTTGCTGGCCCGAGGTTGTTTCTCTTTGAATTGCCTCCTCTTCCTTAATTTCCTCAAGCCCTGGTTCAGATACGGAAATTGGATATGGAATGGAAGAAACTGGGAATGAAGAATCTGCAGATGTGAAGGGCACAGATGTGGGATGTGTTTGGTCAGCTTGACAAAATGGTTTAGGAGATTCCTGAAATCTCTGTGGAGACTTGAGTAAAAGATCAGATTCAACTGACCAGCTTACAGGATGGTTGGAGGAATTACCAATCAAATTTGGGAGGATGGCAGACTCATTTCTTGGGGAAGGGCTGGACCAATCCATACTGTTCTGCTCTGAAATAGTTGAAGTAAATGGATTCTCTTCAACACGTGGTAAAAAGCTAGTCTCTGATGGCAAAAAGTTGGGATCCTGAGGAATAAAACTTGGTTCTGAAGGCAAAAAATTGGGCTCTGGAGGCATGAATGGTTCTGGAGGCAAAAAGCCAGGCTCTGGTGGTACAAAGTTAGATTCTGGAGGCAAAAAGCCAGCCTCTGGTGGTATAAAGCTAGATTCTGGAGGCAAAAAGCCAGGCTCTGGTGATATGAAATTAGATTCTGGAGGCAAAAAGCTGGGTTCTGGAGGCAAAATAGAAGCCGTAGCTTGCTGGTCTTCTGTGGAATCCAAAGGCATGCCAAGATCAGGGGGAACAGCACTATTCATTGCAGATGCCAAAGCATCATCTCTATGAGAAGGGGAAGAATTTGCTTGTAAACTGGAATAAACACTTTCAGGAGACTGAGGAATATTACCACCAACTTCAGTTGCACAATGTAAAGCTTCCACTTTGGGGGATGGCGCACTATAGTCTGGTGAATAATAGCCTGGAGACAAACATGAGAACTTTTCAACAGGAACAGAAGGAAGGGAAGCCTTGTCTTCTGGTAAATGCTGCACTGGAGAGTTATAGTTTGATGTAGCTGGAACGCTTTGTTGCCTTAAAAACTTGTCTCCCACACTAAACTCTTCTTCAGGGACTCTTCGTATGTCAACAGAAATAGAGCGATAAAGATTAATGGAGGAAGCTGTCCTAGTTGGAGTCTGACTTGGATTTTCAAGAAACCCACCAGAAGCAGTTGCATATCTGTCAAAGAAAGATGGAGAGCATGCATTCATAGACATGGCTGACACTGGCAGCGAATGCTGAGAATCAGCACAATCAAACAGATCTGGATAGTCCTCATTGCTACATGAAGGTGTCCTTGGTGTTTGCATTACTTCTTCATAACTTGGACAAGAGACAATAGATGTGGGTGTTGGGACCCCAGTGGGTCTGTTCTGGTCTGGTCTTGGAGAAGCAGGTAATATTTCTTTCATCTGAGGACCATTCAGCCAGTCTTTTGTATCAGTTCCCACAGGAGGTTGTACTTTATTATCTGGTGATAGCATGGGATTCAATGAGCTTGGGTCCTTGAGCTTTTTGTCCTTCTGCTGTGATTCTAACACTAATGGTTTCTTAACATTCAAATCTAAGCTCTTCTTACGTATCTCTTCAAAGTTTTTCATTTTCTCCTTCGATTTGGGATCTCCTGACCTGTGTCTCATCTTTTCCATTTGCTTCATTCTTTCTTTATGTCTCTTATGTTTCTCTTCAACTTCTAAATCCTTTTGGCTCAGCATCCTCTCAAAGCTGGTCATCATAAGATCCCCATCTCCTAAAAGCTTTTCTCTTGGTTTTTCTTTCTTATTTCCATCTTTTGACAAGGTTAATTTATCATTTCCATTACTTATCTTTGTGTCACCCTTGTCTTTCTCCTGATTTTCCTTGACTCTGTCTTTTAGTTTTATTTCACTAAACTTGACACATTCATCCTTTGATTTTTCCTTGAAAGTAATGATTTGAGGACTTTCTTTATCTTTGCTTAAGGATTTTTGTTCCTCCTTGTGATGCTTAAAAAATCCATCAATGTGTTTGTCTCTATGCTTTTCTTTTTCATCTTTGCTTTTCTCCCGATACTTGTCTTTCCTTTTCTTCTCTTTCATGGTGTTAATGGTACTAACACTGTAACCCTTTTCTTTTTCTAACTTCTTGGAAGGTTCTCTCTCAGTTTCATGTCTATCCTTTTTTTCAGAAGAAAATAAGCAGTCCATGCTTTTGTCCAGTTCTTCTTCTGTCTCTGTTTTTATGCTGCATGAAATTCCAAACGTATCGCCATCCAGAGCAGATACATCTTTTTCATACTGTGTAGAATCCTTTCTGCTACTGGAATCTTTTACATCATCAGGTTTCTCTTTCTTGTCTGTCTTTTCCTTTCTGGCTTTTTCTTTTTCGTGACTTTTTTTGGATGATGATGATGAATGTCGATGTCGCTCTCGTTCTTTGAGTTTCTCGGATAAGCACTGCAAAGGAAGAGAATCTTTACATTTCTCTTCTGATGTGTCTGTGAGAGAAAGGGTAGATTGCTCTAAGAGATTATTCAATCCTGGATCCAGTCCTCTGTCTGTGAAACTGTCTGATGAGATCTCACTGATTTTATCATTTGAATCATCTCTGTATTCATTGAGAGCTTCTTCTTCCAATTTCTCCAAGAGGCTTTTCTCATTATCACCCGTTTTGGAAGACTTTCTCTCCTTCGAGTACTCCTTCTCTGCCTTTTCCTTATGTTTATTTTTTAACTTGTCATCACTGGGATGCCTTTTTTCAACCTTTTCTGGAAATTTTTGTTTGTTTTTCTTCTCTTGGGTTGTATCCACTGATATTCTGTCCTTCCGATCCTTGTATTTTTCCAGTGAATCCTTATCTTTTTTTTCTTTATGTCTCTCTATCAAATTTTTATCTTTTTTCTCTTTACTGCCTTCAATTACTCCCTTGTCCTTCCTCTTTTCTTTAGTCTCTTTATCTTTTGACTTTTCTACTGAATGTTGCTTATCAGAAGAGCATTTTCTGTGCTTGTCTGCTGGATAAAGCTCTCTTTCTACAACTGTGACATCATCTTTCTCCTGGTAATTGTCCTGTCTGTGTATATCACTTCCAAATGCATCACTAAATTTGAATCCACATGAGTTGTAGTCATCACCCTCATCCTCACTTTCATCAGTAAAAATATCAGCAATGCTGTACCAGCTTTTCTCTCTTCCCTTTTTTTCCTCCTTTTTCTCAAACTCTTTCTCTCTATCATTAGAGAAATTTTTGTCTTTCTTTTCTTTATTTTGATCAAAAGACTTTTTCTCTTTGTTATGCAAATCCTTACATTTTTCCTTTGCTTCTTTTTTCTCCCGGGAGCTTTTATCCATTTCTTTGTCTTTTGGGTTTTTTTCAAGGATGGTCTTTTCTGTTTTTTCTTTGTCAGCATCTTTGGACTTCTCTCTATGTTTTTCTGATTTCAGTTTCTCTTTCTTATCCTTTTCTGAGGTATCTTTTTTCTCTTTCTCCTTTCCTGAATGGTGCCTCTCACGGGTTTCCACACTCTTTCCACTGAATTCAGGGTCAGATTTATCCTTGACAAATGTTTCACAGACATACAAGTCTTCTTTGTATGGTTCCTCTTGCTTAACTTTAATCTCTTTGCGTTCTTTAGAACCATCCAAAGAATCTTTTCTCTCTTTGCCAGTTTCACCTGGATCTTTCTCCTTCCGTTCTTTAACGATTTCTGCAAAATCTTTCTTTTTCTTATCCTTTTCTGGCAGATAACCTGATATATATTTATGCTTATCCATTTGGTCCTTCTTTTTTTCAGATATTTTTTCTGAATAGTCTCTCTCTCTCTTCTTTAAAGGATCCTTTTCATTCCGCTTCTCAAAGTGTTCTCTTTTTTCTTTACCTTTGTCCTTTTTCTTGTCTTTACCTTCTTCTTTTACAGTCTCAATGATCAATTTGGCAATAGCATCACTTTTACTCTCTTTGTACTCTACCGCTGGAGAATCCCAGCTGTCTTCTTCTTTAAAGTCAAAGGAAGAATCAGATGACAAATCAGAGAACCATCTTTCCTGCTGATCATCTGAAACACTGAACTTTGTGTCTTCACTGTCCAAAAATTGGTTTTTATTATTAAAGTCCTCAAACGCAGGATCTTCTTTGTAAGATTTTTCTTTTTTTGATTTTTCTCTCTCTTCTTTACATATTTTCTCCTTTTCGTTTTTGGAAATTTTCTCATCATTTTTCTTTTCAGATTTTTTTTCTTTTGATTTTTTCTTTTTCTCTTCTTTATGAATTTTTGGTTTTTCTTCCTTGGGCGATTTCTCCTTGGCTGCTTTCTCTCTCTCTAATTTACTCAATCGCTCCTTCTCCTCTTTCAAAACTTTACTGGCTTCTTTATTCCCCTCTCGTACTTTCTTTAAGAATTTTTCATCTTTTGAAACCTTACCAGAATCTTCTTTAAAGGACCAGTCCTTCTCTTCTGCTTTCCCTTTAAGCAGCTTATCTTCTTTCTTTAAATGTTCTCTCTCATGTCTTAATACTTTTAATTTAGTTTCAACTGCATTTTCTGTCTCTATAATTAATGCCTTGTCACCCTTTTGTTTAGAGTCATCATTTTCAAAAGTAAAGTTTTTTATCATCTTAATGTCTTGGCTCATCTGCCCCTTTTCTTTATTTTTGTGTTTATGTTTTGCTTTATGCTTTTTAACAACTTTCCCCTCTTTGTCCAATTTTGGGATTGCTCCATCCATGTTTGTATGAAATGAATTTCTTTTCTCAAAGCCATTGTTGTGTGTGTTTCTTTTTTTAGGTGGTTCCTGTTTCTTTCGTACTTGCTTCACGGACTCTAAGCTTGAATCCTCAGATGTGTAGTCTGAATCACTGGTCAGTCTGGTCCTTGTAGAGTCTGATAATGAGCTAACATCAGACCAAGCCGGAGAAGATATGGTTTTCCAATTGTCCGTTCTCCAGTGTTTGGAGTGCTGCTCCTGGAGAGAAGTGTTATGTTTCTGTGATACTGAGCTTCCATGAGATGAAGTGGAAGATGCAGAGAGGGAATTGAAAAAGGAGGATTCTTTTAGTACTAATGTAGAGTCCTTTACACAGTTAGCACTTTCCAGAGAAAGTCTGTCCTCCTCCTCACTTTCGATGTTCTCACTTTCTGACTCAGAAGAACAAAATATGTCATTCTTTTTCCCAAACCGAACCTCTTTGCTTTTTGCATCTTTCTTCCGTTTCTTTTTCACTTTGTTTTTTTCTTTTTGCTGCTTCCCAATAGTAGGCTCACGAGTCTTACTGCTGGGCAAAACTGAGTGTGCTGACAGCCGAAGTTTCTCCCCAGCTCCCACAACTATGCTTGTGTTGTCCTCATCTGAAGTGTCAGACAAGATGCGACGGGCAGCTTTCTTTGGTGCAACTGAATTTTTAGAATAAGTTTTTACTTCCATTTTGGGTATAGAAATAAAACTATTTGATTTAGTCTCTTTCCTGAAGTCCTTTTTTAACAAATGCTTGTCATCAACTGGTGGCACTCTGTCTTCTTCATCATCTTCATCAAATTCATATTCATCCTTCACAGGTGTGATTGTTTTTGGTGTATCCTGGTTCTTGTTCTTGTGTTTTGAGCCTTTTTCAAACTCAGAATCTGTATTATTGCCATCAACAGAACTAGAAGGTGCAAATGAAGGGGCATCCTCTTCCTCTGAACTGTCTGTTAAAAAAAAAAGAAAACAGGACACGTTAGCACAAGTGGAGAATCCACATTGATCTTTCTATTAAGGATCAATTTATGTATTTCGCAGAAACCATAGATCTTCTGCATCAATATCACAGTAACATTGCCTCAGTAATTGCAGCTCTAATTGCATGTATACAGCATTATACATTGTAGCTAATAAAAGCAAGAGGCAAAAATGGGTTCTGCATCACAATTACATGAGAAAACAGAGTATCATGGGTAAAATAAATTCTCTAATACAATCATTAGCTTCTAAAAGGAGAACCATGGTATTCAAATCATTTGCTCTCAGCTACAATGTGTATATATGTATTAGAGTGGGGGGAGGAGTATTCAAAAGTCTTGCTTCTATGCAGTTAGAAAGAGCAAATATATATCTAGAAACAACTCCACTTGTTTCTGTGTGTGCGCTCTTCTTTGTGAGAGTATACACATTTATAAATATTGATATTTGTGACTTAAAAATAGGGTGATTAACTTCACTTGCACTGAGCACTATTAAAAATTTATTTTTTTCTGCCTCGTAGATACCTTCTGCTCCTTTTTACTGCCAGCTTAAATGGATAAAGGTGGGGAAAAAACACCAAGGGCCTTGATTTACAAAGATCCAGAGTGTTTACTTAATTTTGGAATGCAGGAGTAACCTAGTGATTAGAGCAGCAGACTGTGAACCAGGGAAGTAGGGGTTCAAATTCCACTGACCTTACCATGGGCAAGTCACTTCACTCTTTGTCGCCTAAGTACAAACTTAGAATCTAAGCCATCTGGAATCAGGGAATTACTACTCGGAGGAATTCTGCAAAACTGCACAATTCAGAATTTGTGCAGAATTCTCCCCAGTGCAGATTTTACCTTTTACTGACAGAATCCCCAAAAATCAGCTCTCAATATGGTCTTTTGAAAGTGTGCTGATTCACAGAGATGCAATGTTGAGGGCTCAAGCTTCTGCAGGACTGCTGGAAAAGGGATCTCCGAAGAACATAGAAAAACATAGAAATGATGGTAGAAAATGACCAAATGGTCCATCCAGTCTGCCCAGCAAACTTATGGTAATATCTACTGCGCCGTGAAGGTTACCCTATACTTATCAGTTTCCCACACCGTAAAAGTCAGGGCCCTCGTTGGTTGCTGTTTGAAACCAATTCCCTGTTATACCTTGTCGTTGAAGCAGAGAGCAATGTTTGAGTTGCATCAAAGTATCAGTCTTATTGGTTAAGGGAGGTAACCATTGCATCAGCAAGTTACCCCCATTCTTGTTTCCCCAGAACGCAAAAGTCAGGGCCCTTGTTGGTCATTGTACGAATCCAATTCCCCTTCCCTCCCTGCAATTGAAGCACAGAGCAATGATGGAGATGCATCAACAGCATCAAGGCTTATTGGTTAAGGGCAGTAACCGCCGCACCAGCAAGTTAATTCATGCACTCTTTTCTTCATTTCCATCCTTTAGCCTTTAGAGATCCTCAGTGTTTATCCCATGCTCTTTTGAATTCTTTCACTGTTTTGGTTTTCACCACCTCCTCTGGAAGGTGATTCCAGGGATCCACCAACCTCTCCGTGAAGAAATATTTTCTGACATTGGTTCTGAGACATCCTTCCTGGAGTTTTATTTCATGATCCTTAGTTCTGCTGATTACTTTTCAATGGAAAAGATTTGACTTTTGTACATCAATAAAACCTTTCAGGTATCTGAAGATCTGTATTGTATCAGCCCTGCGCCTCCTCTCCACCAGGGTATACATATTCATATCCTTCAGTCTCTCTTCATAGGTTTTCTGATACTGACACCACACCAGTTTGGTAGCCCATCTCTGGACTTCCACCATCCTGTCTCTATCCCCTTTGAAATAAGGGCTCCAGAAATGAACACAGAACTGTATAAGGGCGTCACCACCTCCTCCATTTTCTTACTAGTTATTCCTCTCTCTATGCAGACCAGCATTCTTCTGGCTTTAGCTATTGCCTTGTCACATTAATTTTCCATCTTCAGATTGCCAGAGACTATCATCCCAAGAGCCTGCTCTTGGTCTGTGCACATCAGCCTCCCCCCCCCCCCCAAATCACATTAGCTCTTTCGGATTACTGCATCCCAGATGATGGACTCTGCACTTCCTGGCATTGAATCCCAGCTGACAAATCTTCGAATACTTTTTAAGCTTTTGTAAATCACTTTTCATTCTCTCTACTCCTTCAGGTGTGTCCATTGTGTTGCAGATCTTAGTATCATCCACAGATAGACAACCTTTACCTTCTATCCCTTTCGCAATGTCGCTCACAAAGATATTGAACAGGACCGGTCCCAATGCCAATCCCTGTGGCACTCCATTTAACACAGCTCTCTCTTCAGAGTGGATTTCATTTACTATTACACACCGTCACCTGTCAGTCAACTAGTTTGTAATCCACGCCATCACCTTGGCACTCACTCCAAAGCTTCTCATTTGGTTCACAAGCCTCCTATGTGGGACGGTATCAAAAGCCTTGCTGAATTCCAAGTAGATGATGTCGAGTGCTCTTCCTCGATCCAATTCTAGTCACCTAATCAAAAAAATAAATCAGATTTGTCTAACAGGACCTTCCTCTGGTGAATCCATGTTGCCTTGAGACCAGCAACTTACTGGATTGTAGATAGTTCTGTACCCTTTCTTTCAGTGTCTCCATTAATTTTCCCACCACCAAGATTTATTTATTTAAAGTTTTTCTATACCGGCATTCGTGATACAATCACATCATGCCGGTTTACAGATAACAGGGGGTGTAAAAACCAGAAACATTGAACATGTGCATAGAAACCGTAAAGTTACATTAAAACAGGGTTTATCTAACTGGGGGAAGAAAGAGTTAGATGAACTGTGCAATAATGGGATTAATTATTTAAATTATATTGTAGTGTCTCATTGGAGTTGTTGCTGTACTTCAGTTAGGATCTGGGAAGGCTTGTTTAAACAGCCAAGTCTTAAGCCTTTTTCTGAAAGTTAGTAGGCAAGGTTCTTGTCTCAGATCCGAGTGAATAGAATTACATATCGAGGGTCCGGCTGTGGAGAAAGCCCGGTCTCTAAAAGTTAGATGGTGTGTGGATTTGGTTTGGGGAACGATTAGTGATCCTCTGTAAGCTTCTCTGATGGGTCTGGTGGAGGAATGTCGTCTGAGAGGAATTTGTAGATCAAGTGGAGCATGGTGATGGATTGCTTTATAGATGATGGTGATGGACTTGTGAATAACTCTGAAGTGTATTGGCAGCCAGTGTAGGTTTTTGAGGATGGGGGAGATGTGATCTCTTCTCCTGGTGTTTGTCAGTATTCTCGCAGCTGAGTTTTGGAGCATTTGAAGAGGTTTAATGGAAGCAGAAGGGAGACCAAGTAAGATAGAGTTACAGTAGTCTATCTTAGAGAAGATTACTGCTTGAAGGACCGTTCTGAAGTCTCGCCCATGAAGGAGAGGTTTGATTCTTTTCAGGATCTCAAGTTTATAAAAGCCGTCTTTTGTCGTTTGTTTGATGAAGGTTTTTAAGTTGAGATGGTTGTCGATTATTACTCCTAAGTCCCTTGTTTGAGTAGTGGGTATGTTGGTTGGTGGATATAAAGAGAGGTTACTATTTCCTGGGGAGATGAGAAGGAGTTCCGTTTTAGCTGTATTTAATGTAGAGATTACTTACCTGATAATCTCCTTTTCCTTAGTGTAAGCAGATGGACTCAGAACAAGTGGGTATAGTGTGCTCGTGCTAGCAGTTGGAGACGGATCTGACGTCAGCACGGGTACATATACCCCCACAGGAAGTGAAGCAACTCAGTAATCTTCCTTGCAAAAGCTGTTATGGATATATGTGTACTGACCGATCAAGTAATTAATGAAACAGGATTCTCCTGACCGATTGATATTAGCTGGAGACCGCCAGCGTTCCCAACCGGAAGGCGTCGACACCTGGTAGAGTGGACGCTCTCGTGTAAGAAATGACATGCCTTACCTGGAATTGATGAAACCCATGTATACCGGCAGCTGGGCGGGATGGTGAGTCCATCTGCATACACTAAGGAAAAGGAGATTATCAGGTAAGTAATCTCTACATTTCCTAGCGTGTAGCAGATGGACTCAGAACAAGTGGGATGTACAAAAGCTACTCCCGAACTGGGTGGGAGGCTGCCTGAGGACCGCGTAGGACTGCCCTCGCAAATGCTGTGTCCTCCCTGGCCCGGACGTCCAGACGGTAAAATCTGGAGAAGGTATGGAGGGAGGACCACATCGCCGCCTTACATATCTCCGCGGGCGACAGCATACTAGATTCTGTCCAAGAGGCCGCCTGCGCTCTGGTGGAATGAGCCTTGACCTGCAGAGGCGTTGACTTCCCGGACTCTATGTAGGCCGCTCTGATAACTTCTTTGATCCAGCGGGCGATGGTGGGCCGTGAGGCTGCTTCCCCTTGTTTCTTCCCGCTGTGAAGGACGAACAGATGGTCCGTCTTTCGTACTGCTTCTGTCATTTCCAGGTATCTGGGCAGCAATCTGCCGATGTCGAGATGGTGTAGCAAACGCCCTTCTTCCGACTTCTTCAAACCCGCCGTGGTTGGCAAGGATATGGTTTGGTTGAGGTGAAATTGTGAGACTACTTTAGGTAAGAAGGAGGGAACCGTGCGAAGATGGATAGCCTCTGGAGTGAGCCTGAGAAAGGGATCACGGCAGGACAACGCTTGTAGCTCCGAGATGCGGCGTGCTGAACACACAGCCAGCAAGAACACCATCTTCAAAGTTAGTGAACGGAGAGACAGGCCCCGGAGGGGTCTGAAGGTGGATCCCGCGAGGAAATCCAAAACTATGTTGAGGTTCCACAGGGGCACTGGCCACTTCAGTGGCGGACGAATGTGCTTGACTCCTTTCAGGAAGCGGGAAACATCTGGGTGCGTGGCAATGGTCTTGCCATCCCTCCTGGGACCGTAGCAAGACAGCGCAGCCACCTGAACCTTGATGGAGCTTAGGGAGAGACCCTTCTGAAGCCCATCCTGCAGGAAATCCAGAACAATAGGGATTGTGGTTGCATGTGGATTGGTGCCATGAATGTCGCACCAGGCTTCAAATACTCTCCAGATCCTTATGTAGGTGAGGGATGTGGAAAACTTGCGGGCTCGGAGGAGTGTATCTATCACCGGCTCCGAGTAACCTCTTTTCTTCAGTCTAGCCCTCTCAATGGCCAGACCGTAAGAGAGAATTGAGCTGGATCCTCGTGGAGGATGGGACCTTGATGTAGCAGGTCCCTGAGAGGAGGCAGGGGAAGGGGCTCCCCTGTCAGTCGTCTTCTCATGTCCGCGTACCAGGGTCTTCTTGGCCAGTCTGGTGCCACTAGAAGAACTAGGCCTCTGTGCCTCTGAATCTTGTGTATAAGGGCGCCCCAGCAGGGGCCACGGAGGAAAGGCGTATAGCAGGGTCCCTGGAGGCCATGGCTGAACCAGGGCGTCGATCCCGTGAGAGAACGGATCTCGCTTGCGGCTGAAGTATCTGGGTACTTGAGCATTGGACCTGTCCGCTAGTAGGTCCATGTCCAGAGTCCCCCACTGATCCACAATCATCTGGAAGGCTGTGGGGGACAGCTGCCATTCTCCCGGATTTAGGCTTTCCCTGCTGAGGAAGTCTGCCGTGGTGTTGTCCCTTCCGGCAATGTGGACGGCGGAGATGTCCTGGAGATTCGCCTCTGCCCAAGCCATCAGCGGGGCTATCTCTAGGGACACCTGTCGGCTTCTGGTTCCGCCCTGTCGGTTGATGTATGCCACCATGGTGGTGTTGTCGGACATCACTCTGACTGCTCTGTTCCGCAGTCTGAGAGCAAATCGCAGGCAGGCTAACCGGACTACCCGTGCCTCTAGGCGGTTGATGTTCCACCCCAACTCTTCTCTGTTCCACTGCCCTTGGGCGGTGAGCTCTTCGCAGTGTGCTCCCCATCCGCTCAGGCTGGCATCTGTGGTGAGCAGGATCCACGTGGGGGAGGACATCTTCGACCCCCTGCTCGTGTGGTCGGACTGCAACCACCACCGTAGCTGGGTCCGCACTCTAGCGGGTAGAGGTAGATGCACGGAGTAATTCCGGAAGCGTGGGCTCCATCGAGAGAGGAGAGAGCGTTGCAGTGGTCTCATATGGGCCCGCGCCCATGGTACCACTTCCAGGGTGGATGCCATGAGACCGAGAACCTGCAGGTAATCCCAAGCTATGGGCCGGCTTTTTCCCATCAATTTATTTATTTATTTTATTTAACACTTTTCTATACCAACCTTCATGGTAGAGACCATATCAGGTCGGTTCACATCGAATAGGGGAACTGAACCAAGAACAGTAACCAAAAACAAAAGGTTGAAACATGAAAAAGCAAAGTTACATTTAACAGGGAAATTAAACTTGGAGGCATAGGCTGCTGGAAGGAAGGAAAGGCTAGAGATAGCGGAGAAATTAATAGTATAAACAGAGCAGTCAGGAGGCTCTTATTCTGGGCTTAGGGGTAAAATGGAAAACCATTGCTCCTAAAGGAAGTTCTGTCGACTATTGTGTGTCATGGGTATCAAGGACCGTAGACGAGTCTGGAGCCTTAACCTTCTCTTGGTGGTTAGGCTGACTTTGTCTGCCTGGGTGTCGAACCGGACTCCCAGGTATTCCAGTGATTGGGAAGGCTGTAGGCAACTCTTGTTTAGGTTGACTACCCCTCCCAGGCTTTCCAGAAGGGAGATCACTCTGTTGGTTGCCCGATGGCTCTCCTCTCGTGATTTCACCCTGATCAGCCAATCGTCTAGGTAGGGATGGACAAGGATTCCTTCCCATCTGAGCGGCGCTGCTACCACTACGATCACCTTGGTGAAGGTCCGCGGTGCCGTGGCTAACCCGAAGGGCAAAGCCCGGAATTGGAAGTGTCGTCCCAGAACCTTGAAGCGTAGGTAGCGCTGATGATCCCGATGGATCGGGATATGCAGGTAGGCTTCTGACAAGTCTAAGGCCGTGAGGAATTCCCCTGGCTGTACTGCGGTCTTGACTAAGTGCAGAATTTCCATGCGAAACCTAGGGACCTTTAAGTATCAGTTGACTGACTTGAGGTCCAAGACGGGTCGGAAAGTGCCCTCTTTCTTGGGTACCATGAAATAAATGGAATAGTGCCCAGAATCCATTTCCCAGGCAGGTACTGGGATTATGGCTTTCAAGGACATGAGCCTCGCCAGGGTAGCTTCCAATGCCGCCTTCTTGTGGATTGGACACGGAGATTCCACAAACCTGTCCGGAGGGATGTGATGGAAGTCCAGATAATACCCCTCTCGGATGATGGCGAGGACCCACTGGTCCGACGTAATCTCGACCCATCTGGGGTAGAAGAGGGTTAACCTGCCCCCTATGGCTTCGTCCCCCGGATGGATCGGCTGACTCTCATTGTGAGGTGCGGCCGGGACCTGAACCCGAGCCAGCTCCCCTCTTGTGCTGCTTGGTCCGAAAGGACTGGGTCCTGGCCTGAGGACAAGTGCCTGGTAGCGACTTCTATAGGGAGTGAAGCGTTGGGAGCTTCTACCTCTGGAAGGCCTCGGAAAGGTGCGCTGGTTCCTCTTGGACCTATCTTCCGGCAGTCAAGGTACTGGAGAGGCGCCCCATGTGCTGGCCAGTTTATCTAGATCGCTGCCGAACAGAAGAGAACCCTTGAACGGCATTCTAGTGAGGCGTGTCTTAGAAGGAGCGTCGGCTGACCAGTTCCGTATCCAGAGCTGCCTCCTGGCTGCTACTGAGGATGATACCCCCTTGGCTGTCGTACTGACTAGGTCGGAGGCGGCATCCATGAGGAACGAGAGAGCTGACTCCATGTCTGCTGCCGGGGCATTGTTCCTTACCTGTGACAAACAGGAACGCGTCACCACTGTGCAGCAGGTTGCGATCTGCAGAGACAGAGCTGCCACCTCAAAGGTTTGTTTCAGGATGGCGTCCAGGCGTCGGTCATGAGCCTCCTTGAGGGCCGCCCCCCCCTCCACTGGAATGGTACTGCGCTTGACCACAGCGCTAACTATGGCGTCCACCTTGGGGCACGCCAGCATATCCTTGATTGCCGGATCCAGGGGGTACATGCCAGACAGGGCCTGACCCCCTTTGAATGAGGCCTCCGGCGCATTCCACTCCAAATCGATCAGCTGTTGTGCCGCTTGCAGGAAGGGGAAATGGCGGGCCATCGGACGAAGACCCTCCAAGCAGGGGGTTCTGATTGGATGCCTCCATGGTACTAGGGCCTGGAATAGCCAACTCCGTCAGGCACTGAGAAACCAGGTCAGAGAGATCTTCCTTGGGGAAGAACTGCCTCATAGTTCGATATGGCTCTATCCCCGAGGGAAGTTCCCCCTCCTCTGGGAGTCCGGACTCGTCCTCCGAGACATCAGGATCCGCCTGAGCCGGACTGCCCGGAGGCGGGTGCCCGCGGTAAGGGCGAGAGGGTCCGGGGGCAGGGTCAGCCGGGGCAGCAGGGCCTGGACGGGAAGCCGACTGCATCTGTACAAAGGCGTGGATCCCCTTACATAAGTCCACCCAGGAAATGGAAGCGGTCTCTAGCCGTCGGGGTACCAGGTCCCCCGGGATTCCTGGCTGTTCGAGCCGGCCCGCTAGATCCGGGGTGGCCCCTGGGGAACTGGCGGTAAACCTCGGTTGATACTGGTCCTGGCCCGAGGCTCCCATGGCCTCCTCACATTGGGCACAAAGGGAGTCTGCCTCCTCGCTCTGTGTGGCTCTAAGATGGCATGCTGAGCACAGGCCAAGAGCTTTTACGCCGGAATCAGGTGCCGCCTCTGGAGACGCCGGGGCGTTTAAGTGTTCCATCGCGTCTTGCGAATGCAGGGCGCCGGCGCTTATGCAATACGCTGCCAATAATATGTGCTCAATAATATGCAATATGCGCTCAATAATACGCGTTCAGCAATATGCGCTCAATAATACACGCTCAATAATATGCAATATGCGTTCAGCAATATGCGCTCAATAATATGCAATATGCGCTCAATAATATGCAATATGCGCCCCGCAATATGCGCTCAATAAGAGGACGCTGAAGACTATGCGCTTAACAATAGCTCAATAGCGTACGCTTAGCAAAGCTGCGTTGTGCGCCTATCAACAGGCGCCTATCCTTGTGCGCACAATACCTGAACCAGGCAGACAATGGCAACCTCCACGGCGTGCCGCATGCAGGCAACGCCGCCGATCCTCGTACCTCGGAGACCAAAAGTAAGAGATGTACGCCTTACCTGATCTTCGGCGCTTCCCGGCTGTAACCCGGGCGGTCTCCGGCTGCGGAGGGAGAGGGGAAATACCTTCGCCGCCGCGCTCAAGGAAGTGCACCCGCTGCCTCTAAGCCACCGAACTTGTCTCGCTCGAGGCTAAGTCCTCGCAGGGACCGAGGCGCCTCTCAGCACGCCGGAGCCCTTCTCGCTCGGGGGCTAGATCCCTGCCGTGGTTCGGCCACCGGACCGAGGTGTAGACCTCCGAGGGATTGTGGAAATCACCTCGGGAAACTCAACTGGGGGAGGGACCCGAGGGTATCACCGCAGGAGTGTGGGGTTCGTCGTCGTCTTAGAAATTTAAAAAGTAGAAAGTAGTATTGGAAAACACGCTCAGCGAGCGTGCAGGCGCTCCAAACTGCTTTAGAGACGGAAATTACTAAGTTGCTTCACTTCCTGTGGGGGTATACGTACCCGTGCTGACGTCAGATCTGTCTCCAACTGCTAGCACGAGCACACTATACCCACTTGTTCTGAGTGCATCTGCTACACGCTAGGAAATATCAAATTTAAACTAGCGAGAAGGAGATTGATCTCTCGGAGGCAGTTTTCCCAAAATTCCAGTGTTTTAATGATGGATTCTTTAATGGGGATCAGGATTTGCACATCGTCAGCGTATAGGAAGTGTGTTAGCTTCAAACGGGTTAGGAGTTGGCATAGCGGGAGAAGGTATATGTTGAAAAGTGTGGGGGATAGGGAGGAACCCTGTGGAACTCCTAAGGATGAGGTGTAGTGGAGGGATTCTTTATTGTAGATTTTAACCTTGTAGCCTCTGTTGTTGAGGAATGTTTTGAACCAGGAAAGTGCAGTTCCTGTTATTCCTATGTCTGATAATTGGTTGAGGAGGCTAACCAGCTTATAGTTTCCAGTCTCCGATCTGCTACCACTCTTATGAAGGGGGACTACAACTGCTCTTCTCCAAACTTGAGGCACCACTCCCATTTCCAGGGATCTATTGAACAGGTCATTTAGCGGAATCACCAGGACATCTATGATTTCTCATAGTATCCTGGGGTGTACCTCATCCGGCCCCATGCATTTATCCACATTCAGTTTTCCTAGCTCTTCCCATATATTCTGTAAAAGGAGTTGGGTCTAGCCCATTCCCTTCTACAGTCTTATCAACCACCAACGGTCCTTCTCCAGGGTCTTTTTTTGGTGAACACCAAACTGAAGTATTTAATATTTTTGCCATTTCCTTGTCTGTCTCGACACATTGCTCCTTGTCACCTTTCAATTTCACTATACCACTTCAGGCTTTCCTTCTTTCTCTTATATATATATATATATATATATATATATATATTTATTTATTTTTAACTTTTATATACAGACATTCCTGTATAAAATACAAATCACACCGGTTTACAATAAAAACATAACTTCGCCTGTGAGCGTTACATAGAACAATCAACAAATTATATTAAAAGCATACATTACCTTTGTCAGAAATGTAAAACAATTATAAAGTAGAAATTGTTAACAAGGGAATAAAGATAACAAGGGGAATATTAAAACTAGGGGATGCACGAAAAACATTCTCTCACCACTTGGGCAATCCTTTCTTCCACTTGACCTTTTGCTTTTCTGATTTCTCTCTCATTTTCACCAGGTACTGTTTCCTGTGTTCTTCTTTTTGGGATCCTTTAAACTTCCTGAATGCTGATCTTTTTGCCTTTATTTTTGCAGCCACCTCTTTTGAGAACCAAATTGGTTTCTTTGTCCTTGAGCTTTTGTTTACTTTTCTAACATACAGATTTGTTGCCTTTGTAATAGTTCCTTTTAATTTAGCTCACTGTTCCACCTCACCCATTTTCTCCCAGTCTTTTAGTTTTTCTTCCAGGTACATCCCATTTTGTCAAAGTCCGTATATTTGAAATTCAAAACTCGGGTCTTTGTGCGACTTTTTTTTTCAAAATAGATTTTATTACAATTCTTAAATAGATGTTTATATCATATAAACCGAACAAAATACTACCGGGTCAGATCACAGAACTACCTGTGATATGACACAACAAATGCAGTAAGTTACAAAACACAGGAGGTAACTGGACTGAAACAATTTATCAGTACCCATTATATGTTCAGAATCTGAACTGCAAATCCCTGCAATTATGAGAACATTCACAAACACCCACTGCACTGGGGCAGAACCCCGATGATCTGACCACCAGCTACACATCTCTCAAACCAACATGGCATACATATAAACAATCCTCACTCACACATACACTCAACCACTTCATGATTTTACCCCACCTCCCCCCCCCCACCAGGAGACCACATTAGAGCTAGACATGTACATAAACCATTCCAATAATGCACATTGGTACCTAGAATAACCCGTCTCACTATACAAGGTGATGCTGCTGAGAAAAGCGATAACAGAGTGATGCTGTGGACTAAATAAACAATGTCTAGGGGCAAGTCAGCTCGTGGGCCCTAGGGCCATTGAGCAGTATATCCAGTAGCGAGCAGGCTGTTCTGTATGTCCAAAGGCAACAAAGTGAAGTAGGTAGCCCAGCATTTGCAGTATACTTTATCCGATTTGCGATTTCCCACTGCGATGTCCATCCATTCCATTTGCATGGCCGACGCCATCCACTGATGCCACGCCTTAATGAGGGTGATAAGGGCTCAATCCAAGTGGATAAAATGGTGTGGCAAGCCAGAACAGCAGCAAAATGCCCCGTGGAGGTACTATGCTGCTGCTTAACGTTAAGCTAGCTGCATAGTAGCGACAGGCCCGATCTTTTAGCTAACACTCCAGTACATTTGTGAATAGCATTGAATATTTCTGACCAAAACCCATCCAGTGTCATGCATTCTATAAGCCGATGCAGTAAAGTGCCCTCCGTCCTACCGCATTTGATGCACACTGGAGAATTTAAGCGGACCAAGTGGAACCTCTGATCATCATCACATATGGTGTGATGTAGGATTCTAAACTGTAGTTCTCATAGGCCTTGGTCCAAAATGTGAGAATACGTTTTGAAGCAATTCAATAAAAATGTTACCGTCAGAGGTTCTCCCAGAGAGGTAGACCAATGTGTGGCTATAATGTGTCCAAGTGACCGTTTCGCTGAAAACCTTTTCCCAGCTTACTCCAGGCAGCAATCGAATTAGATACACAGGACGTGTCACAGAGCACTGTTGCAAATGAGAGTTCTGATATAAATGTTTCCGCTGTACACTGAAGAGACTGTAAGTAGTGCCGGGCTTACAGATGAGCAAAGAAGTGTCGTGAAGAAATTTGAAAGGTCTGATTTATTGATTGAAACATCTGCACTACCGGTGAGTCCATGTATGGATGGAAGATGAAAGCGATACCTTTCCATTCCCATTGCTTAAAAATTGCACTGCAGTCCTGTCCTGGAGGAAAATCAGCATTACCCAAAGGGAGCACAAGGATGTCTGGCCGCTCAGGCCTCGGGTAGAACGCATCCACCACCAGGCATGGATGCACAGATAAAGCAACTCCCTAGGGACCTCCAAAGTTTGTAGCACTGCCGGGCTCGCCTGTAAAAGAAACAGCGGCGACTATGAAGCTGACATATTATTGATTAACTTTGCTTCACAATAAGAATAAGAGTCAATGAGCCACTCTGCCACAAATCGCAATTGGCAAGCAACATTATAAAGCCGAAAATCAGGAAGACCTAAGGCCACCATTCTCCCGTGTACATTCGAGAGTGGTATATTTTATCCTCGCTTTCTTTCCAGCCCAAATAAACTGCGAAAAGGAGGATCTAAGTTTCTGGATATCGCTAGCTGTGAGCCAGCAAGGTAGCATATGCAGCTTATCGAGTAGTTTAGGAACAATCATCATTTTCAAAAGGGCACAACGGCCAAAAAGGACAGTGGGTGTGGTCGCCACGCTGCCAATTGTGACTGTATGGCCACCAGTGTCTCCTTAATAATAGACATTTTAAGTCCCTAGGGACACAAACTCCCAAGTACTTGATTTTGTCTGATGCCCAGGAGAAAGGGAAGGCACCCACCCAGGTGTGGCGGAGTTGTGGATCCAGGGCTAATGCCTCAGACTGAGAAGTTGATTGTCAACCCCGCAATGTCTTGAAATTGGGAAAAAAGATGTATTATGACAGGGATACTGCTGCGAGGACGCCCCACAAACAGGAGAACGTCGTCCGCAAATGGCCATTTTCAAAGGGTGACTCCCAACACTAAGGCCCCAAACATTTCTATCGTGGTGTAGGGATTCAATCGCCAGAACAAACATAAGCAGCGAAAGTGGACACCCCTGCCGCACCCCACAGTGGAGGAGGAAAGAATCAGAAAGTGCTCCATTGAATAGGATGCGTGCGCTGGGGGCATTGTATAAGACTTCCAGCCATGTCACAAAGGCGCCAAAAAAACTATATTGCTGCAAGGTCCAAAACAGGTAGTCCCAAGATAGTCAAAAGCTTTTTCCGCATCGAGACTCAAAATCATCGCTTCTAACGGGGGTTGATAACTAAGGGCCGCTATAAGCCGGCGGACATCTCTTACCCCCTGCCTGCCTTTAACAAACCCGGTTTGATCCGGGTCGATCATGCAGGGGAGTATGGTATTCAATCTGGCTGCAAGGACTGCTGCTAAAAAAATTTTTAATTCACATTTTATTAGTTTTTTCAAAAAGTATTCATACATCATACTTTACAGGAAAAAGAAAAAGACAGCTAAGGTAATTTATTTTTACAATAATCAAAAAGGCAATTTCAAATTCTCATGCTTTACAACGAGGAAATAATTAGAAACAAAGGGGGTCTAGAATTAAAAGGGAGTACAATAACAGTAAATTATCAACAAAGTAACTGGCTTAACAATTATAGTGGTATATACTTTAATGATTGTCATGGGTACCCTATTTAGATATGATGTTAACGTTCCTGGCATTCAGGAAGGATTTTAGTTGTTCTACTACTGTGAAAGCAAAACTTTCCTCTTTACCTTGGATTAAGCACCTACAAGGGTATCATAATACAAATGAATAGCCAAGGGATAATACTTGTGGTCTTAAATTAATAAACTCCTTTCTTCTTAATTGAGTGGATCTGGCTAAATCCGGGAAAATCTTGACCAATTTGCCATAGAAAATTTCTGTATTATTTTGTAAATACGCCCTCATCACATTACTAATATCTTTTTCTACCACAAAGAAAACCAATAATGTTCCCCTGTCCAAAATCTCTACTGCCGAGCTCTCTATAAACTGTGTGAGATCCTCCAATACTTCCAATTGACTCCCTCTGATCTTCCTATCAAATTTTGTCAGGAAATAGGCTTTGTTTATAATAGGTAACTTGGATTCTTCAAATTTTAAATTCTCAAGGAAATTTTTTTTTTTAATTCGCTTTGACTATCTTCCTCCAAAGCAAGTGGAAAATTTAAAAATCTCAAGTTCAAATGTCTGGTGTATTTTTCCAATGATTCCAGTCTTTTGGACTGGGATCCAACATCTTTTATCAATTTAATATTAACCATCTGAGCTTGTGCTGATTTCTGCTCCATTTCAGACACTCTATTTCCGAGTTCTTTAATCTGTCTACCCACTTTAAGATTCAAAGACTGCAAATCAACTTCAACTTTCTTATATTTGCTCTCACAGTCTTTAACTAGCTGGCCAAAGCTAGCCACAAGGTTCCATAGTTTGTCTAAAGTCATTATGGCTGGTTTAGGGGGGATTTGGAACTCACCCCTTTCCCGGTCAATCGATGATCCTGGGATCTCCACTGTCTGAACCTTCATTATCCTTCTTCCTTCCTCTACCGGGTCAACAGGAGACAAAAAAAGGCTCTGGATCTTCCAACGCAGTCGAGGCTGCTGCTCCCAGCAAGCTGGAGGAGAATCTCAAAGGCAGTGCTTGTGCTCCATCTCGGCATCCCCCTCCCGTTGGGTGGATGATGTCATCACTATGCACTTCTTGCGGGTCACAGGTACCAGTGGAGGTAAGCAATCCGGGGGACTGAGGGTGGTTTCTCCTTGCAGTGTTGGAGCTCCCTCTCCAGAAACTGAAGCGGGGTGTTCATCCCCCGTTTACCCATCATCGCGGTTGCAAAGTCAGTAATCCGCTTTTGGACATTAGGCACAGCAGGTTCAGGGGGAAATACCCGCACTTTGCCTTTCCTTTTCGCAGGCATCTCTTCAAAGTAAGGAAACTCACAGAGAGTGGCTTCCCTTGCGGCCGTTCACGCCGCTTGCTAAAATTTTTATACCTATATTGATTAACAAAATATGTCGGTACGATCCTACCTCCAAGGGATCCTTACCCTTTTTGGCCAGTATCACTATAATCGATTGGTTCATGGAAGGGGCTAGTGATTTAACAGAAATAAGATCATTATAAAAAGAGGACAATGTGGGAAGAAGAGGGGAACTTTAGTATTCTATAAAATTTGGGCTCCAGGCCATCTTGCCCTGCTGCTTTCCCTAAGGTTAGCCCCTGTATTACCGAGTAAATTTCACCATCCCTGATGGGTGCATTTAAGAGAGCTACTTGGTCGGGAGATAACTTTGGCCATGGAAAGTCATGGAAAAAGGATGCAGAGGTCTCAACATTTTTATCATGGTTATTGTATAGGACACTATAGTATTCCAAGAATCGGGAGGAAATATCTTCTTGAGTAACTTTATGAGTGCCACAAGAACATGCCATACTGCGTCAGACCAAGGGTCCATCAAGCCCAGCATCCTGTTTCCAACAGTGGCCAATCCAGGCCATAAGAACCTGGCAAGTACCCAAAAACTAAGTCTATTCCATGTTACCGTTGCTAGTAATAGCAGTGGCTATTTTCTAAGTCAACTTAATTAATAGCAGGTAATGGACTTCTCCTCCAAGAACTTATCCAATCCTTTTTTAAACACAGCTATACTAACTGCACTAACCACATCTTCTGGCAACAAATTCCAGAGTTTAATTGTGCGTTGAGTGAAAAAGAACTTTCTCCGATTAGTTTTAAATGTGCCACATGCTAACTTCATGGAGTGCCCCCTAGTCTATTATCCGAAAGAGTAAAAAACCGATTCACATCTACCTGTTCTAGATCTCTCATGATTTTAAACACCTCTATCATATCGCCCCTCAGCCGTGTCTTCTCCTAGCTGAAAAGTCCTAACCTCTTTAATCTTTCCTCATAGGGGAGCTGTTCCATTCCCTTTATCATTTGGGCGCCCTTCTCTGTACCTTCTCCATTGCAATTATATCTTTTTTGAGATTCGGCGACCAGAATTGTACACAGGTGCGGTCTCACCATGGAGCGATACAGAGGCATGATGACATTTTCCGTTTTATTCACCATTCTCTAACAATTCCCAACATTCTGTTTGCTTTTTTGATTGCTGCAGCACACTGAACCGACGATTTCAATGTGTTATCCACTATGACGCCTATAGTAGATTTTTGACTGCGAACCCACACAAAATTAGCCAATAGTCTACTTGGCTGATTGCCATGTTTATATAGCTGATATTGATTGCATCTCAATGATTTGGAGGCCCTTTGATGTAACAAGTAATTCAAAGCTTCGGGAGCTTGATCTGCTTGTAGTCATGCAGAATCAGTCATGCGAAGCATATGTTGCAGTTGCAGTGATTTCAACACACTCGTAAGGTGTAGAATTTCACTGTTGCGTTTTCTATTCAATTTAGCCACACAGGCGATAATGTGGCCACGCAATACTGCCTTTCCGGCTTCCCACAAGGTAGCCGACGTGACCTCAGAGGTGGCATTAAATTTTATGTAATCCTCCTAGCAGGTAATCAGATAAGTATGAAAGGATTTATATAAAAAAAAAAAAGGTCTGGGTGCATGCACCATGAAAACGGAGCATGTTGAAAGCAGCCTATCACCAAAATAACAGAAATGGGTGCATGATCTGAAATAGAGATAGCACCAATGGTGGCAGATAGCACCCTTGGGGACAAGATTGTTCGAGATCAATAGATAGTCCAATCTAGAGTATGATTAGTGTGGGTGAGAACAGAAAGTAAAATTTTGTTCCCAGGGGGCAGCACCTGCCAAACATCTAACAAGTTCAGCTCATGAGTTATAAAATTAACCCCCAAGTGTCGGTCTTTTGTTTATCTTAGATACAAATTATGATAATCTCTCAGACAATGTAGAGATTACTTACCTGATAATCTCCTTTTCCTTAGTGTATGCAGATGGACTCAAAACAAGAGGGTATAGTGTGCTCGTGCTAGCAGTTGGAGACGGATCTGACGTCAGCACGGGTACATATACCCCCACAGGAAGTGTATCAAATCAGTAATCTTCCTTGCAAAAGCTTTATGGATATATGTGTGACTGACTGATCGATTAAATAAACAGGATTACCTTGACCAATTGATGGTAGCTGGAGACCGCCAGTGTTCTCAACTGGAAGGCGTCGACACCCGGCAGGGTGGAAGCCCTATACAAGGAAACATGGCTTACCGTGAGTTGGCGAATCCCCATGTATACCGGCAGCCGAGCGGGATGCTGAGTCCATCTGCATACACTAAGGAAAAGGAAATTATCAGGTAAGTAATCTCTACATTTCCTAGTGTGTAGCAGATGGACTCAAAACAAGTGGGATGTACAAAAGCTACTCCCGGACTGGGCGGGAGGCTGCCCGAGGACCGTGTAGGATTGCCCTCGCAAATGCTGTGTCCTCCCTGGCCTGGACGTCCAGACTGTAGAATCTGGAGAAGGTATGGAGGGAGGACCACGTCGCCGCTTTACATATCTCTGCCGGCGACAGCATCCTAGTTTCTGCCCAAGAGGCCGCTTGCGCTCTGGTAGAGTGAGCCTTGACCTGTAGAGGCGGTGGTTTTCCCGCCTCAACGTAGGCTGCCTTGATAACTTCTTTGATCCAGCGGGCGATGGTTGGCCGTGAGGCCGCTTTCCCTTGCTTCTTCCCGCTGTGAAGGACGAACAGATGGTCCGTCTTTCGCACTGCTTCTGACATTTCCAAGTATCTGGCCAGTATTCTGCCGATGTCGAGATGACGCAGTATTCAACCTTCTTCTGACTTCTTCAAACCTTCCGTAGATGGCAAGGATATGGTTTGGTTGAGGTGAAAGTGTGAGACCACTTTGGGTAAGAAGGAAGGAACCGTGCGAAGATGGATAGCTTCTGGAGTGATTCTGAGAAACGGATCACGACAGGACAGTGCTTGTAGCTCTGAGATGCGGCGTGCTGAACACACAGCCAGCAAGAACACCATCTTCAAGGTTAATAAACGGAGAGACAGGCCTCGAAGGGGCCTGAAGGCGGATCCCGCTAGAAATTCCAACACTAGGTTGAGGTTCCACAAGGGCACTGGCCACTTCAGTGGCGGGCAAATGTGTTTGACTCCTTTCAGGAAACGTGAAACGTCTGGGTGTTTGGCAATGGTGTTGCCGTCACTCCTGGGACCGTAGCAAGACAGCGCTGCTACCTGAACCTTGATGGAGCTGAGGGACAGACCCTTCTGAAGTCCATCTTGTAGAAAGTCCAAAATGATAGGAATCTTAGCGGCATGTGAATTGGTGCTGTGAGAGTCGCACCAGGCTTCAAACACTCTCCAGATCCTGATATACGTCAGTGATGTGGAGAACTTGCGTGCTCGGAGGAGTGTATCTATTACCAGCTCCGAGTATCCTCTTTTCTTCAGTCTAGCCCTCTCAAAGGCCAGACCGTAAGAGAGAATTGAGCTGGATCCTCGTGGAGGATGGGACCTTGCCGCAGCAGGTCCCTGTGTGGAGGCAGGCGTAGAGGATTCCCTGCCAGTAGTCTTCTCATGTCTGCGTACCAGGGTCTTCTTGGCCAGTCCGGGGCCACTAGAAGAACTAGGCCTCTGTGTCGCTGAATCTTGCGCATAATGGCGCCCAGCAGGGGCCACGGAGGAAAGGCATATAGCAGGATTCCCTGAGGCCACGGCTGTACCAGGGCATCGATCCCCTGGGATAGCGGATCCCGCCTACGGCTGAAATATCTGGGTACTTGAGCGTTGGACCTGTCTGCTAATAGGTCCATGCCCGGCGTCCCCCACTGATCCACAATCATCTGGAAAGCTGTGGGCAACAGCTGCCATTCCCCTGGATTTAGGCTTTCTCTGCTGAGAAAGTCTGCCGTGGTGTTGTCCTTCCCGGCGATGTGAACGGCGGAGATGTCCTGGAGATTCGCTTCCGCCCAAGACATCAGGGGGGCTATTTCTAGGGATACCTGTTGGCTTCTGGTTCCGCCCTGTCGGTTGATGTATGCCACCATGGTGGCGTTGTCTGACATCACTCTGACTGCTCTGTGGCGAAGTCTGTGGGCAAATCTCAGGCACGCTAGCCTGACTGCCCGCACCTCTAGTTGGTTGATGTTCCACCTTGACTCTTCTCTGTTCCACTGCCCTTGGGCGGTGAGTTCTTCGCAGTGTGCTCCCCATCCGTTCAGGCTGGCATCTGTAGTGAGCAGGGTCCAGGTTGGGGAGGACATTCTCGACCCCTGGCTCATGTGGCCGGGCTGCAACCACCACAGTAGCTGATTCCGCACTCTGGCTGAAAGAGGTAGGTGTACGGTGTAGTTCTGTGATCGCGGGCTCCACCGAGATAGGAGGGCGCGTTGTAATGGAATAGGGGCCATCACTGGACGCGGCCTACCAGAGTTGTCACATGGCGGGCCCACCTGATGTATGTGTTCACAGCGCAGCTGGTCATCAGGCAGTGTTAGGCCTATGTGTTCAGGAAGCCAGCGTTCAATAAAATCATAAAGTTCATCTTCCGTTAAGGATTCAGGCAGGCCTATAATCTTGATGTTGTTGCGGCGGCATCTATTTTCCTGGTCCTCAAGTCTCTCTAATAGCGTTATTTGCTGGCACGCAGCTCGCTTAATTCCTGCTCCGATGTCCTGATCCAGTCCCCATGATCAGAGAGTTGCTGTTCCGCCTGATCTAAACGCTTGGATTGCCCCTCCAGAGTAGCTTTAATGTCGTCCATGAACGTTTGTATTTTAATTAGCCTTTCATCAAGGGTCGCCGAAACGCTGTTAGAGATCTGTTGGAGCACCTCAGTAGAAACTGCTGCCAGCATTTTAGTATTGTTAGGCTTGGCCGCCATTTTAGGTGTGCTGCCCCATTGGTTCACCACGCAATGGGTGTTTCTATAGCGTACTCTCCACCCCTGCGGCTCGGGATTTTGGCCGCTTAGTGCAGCAGCCCACCACAGAGCATGCGCCCACGGACTGGGTTGTAGAATTGGGGCGCGCTAATTAATGATTATATGGAGAGGGGCCATGGAGCTCTTACCCCAGGCTTCCGATCCTGTTACGGCATCACCAGAAGTCCCCCGTGACTTCTTCATATGTTATTCGCAATATCAGACCATACTGACTGATTAAGGGCTGCAGCGCAGAGCAGGCTTGTGGGAGTGCGGTAGTGTAAACAGCCAGGTTCTGTGAGCCTGCCAGAAGAGTTGGAGGGCTTCTGAAGAGCACAAAGCACTGGAGCAGGAGCCCTGAGGTGTCACTCGCAGGCAGCTGAAGGAGCGCAGGGTCTGCAATCATCCTGCAGTGACTGATAGAGACTATCACAGAGCAGAAGAACTGATTCCAGGCTGAGCACGCAGGAGGAAGAGGAGAAGCTAAACCAAAGACCAGGAGGCTAGATTGGGTCCTCAACCAGACAACCTAATCTGTAACCCACAGCAACCAGGAGCTGCCTGCTATTTCTAAGGCCGATGCAATAAAGTATGCCCAGCCTAGCGCACAGGTTTACACGCGGCTGGACACGCTAGATTAGTACCCGATGCAATAAGGGGATCAACGCATCCAAAACACATACCCACACAACCGCTTAGCTAGCTGATAGCGCCTATCACATGTAGATGAGGCTATTAGCTATTACCCCGATGCAGAAAATCCCTCAGTCCCCACAACACGGCAAACTTCTCCAGCCCTGGAGCTGGCATTAAGCCATTCCGCGCGTCAAGGGCTCACAGCAACAACTTATTTTAAAGTAGATACTGATGGTATGATTTATAAACACTACTAGAATTTGATTATTAGCTAGGGCAATTCAAACAGGACATGAGCTTGAAAAAATTCCATTGCTGCCAATGCAGATTGTTTAATTCAGAAATGAGCATTTTGGACCTAGCTGTCCTCGTGTTCCGGTGTCAAGTGTCTCTGTCGGTGCTGCATTTCTTCAGAACTTCATTAAGGGGCCGATGCAATTGAGGGGGCACAGCCACATCTCCTGGGCGCTTGATGAATTTACGTGCTAGGGACACAATTTTTCTCTAGCGCATCCTTTTTAACATTTTGATATTGCATTGGGCACCCTGGAGAGGTAACTGTAGTGTGTTAGGAAAATGCTGCGCTCAATACGAGCACCCATTTTAATGCACATTTTATTGCACTGTCCCCTCCGCTGGCATCCTGCCCTGGCCCTTGAATCTGGACAGGTAAGCATTTTCATTTTGGGGGGGGGGGGGGGGGGGGAGAGAGAGACATATGTAAAACACTTTTCCTTCCCTTTGTTTTCCAACCCATCTTGTTTTCCTCAATCTAACCTTCTCCAATCTTGAGTCCTCTCTCTCCTCCTAATACCTGTCACCCCCTCGATCCCATATCTTCTTTCCTTTCCCAAGGCTGGATTAAGGACAGGCCTGCCGGGCAGCTGCTCAGGACCCTTGCCTATTGGGGGGCACTGGGAGCTCACAGCTGCACAACTGGTGACTGCTGCCTGGGCCCTAGATCCTTCTGCCCATAGTCAAGGATGGACCTGCAGCTCAGGTGGAAATAGTCCTGGCACAGGCTAGCAGTTCCTTCTCCTAGTTATTCTGGCACTGGAGTTGGAGCCAAGTCACTGGGGACCACTATTCAACATCAGTCCTTAGGTGGAGGGGTGGTAGCAGCTGCTGCTGGTCAGGAGCATACTAGCCAAATAGAGGGCAAATAGTGCTGGAGTGATGCTGGCCAGAGGTCTGTCCTTTTGCCGAGGCCATGGTGGGTGGGAGGCTAGGTATATCTTTCCCCTCAGGGTACTGCTCTGAGATGCTCACATGTCTTGGTCTGGCCATGCCCTCTCCTACTCCCCCCACCTCCCATAATCCCCAGTTTGTCTCCTCTTTCAGGTCTCTTGCTGATGCCACCTTGCATTTACTTCCTTCTTTCCACCCTCCTTCCTGAACCCTTTTTCTCTATTCCACTCAAAATGATGGCAGAAAAAGACAATATGGCCCATCTAGTCTTGCCCATTCACACAAACTACTCAATTCTTCAATGCCTACCATGCCCTCAGAAATCCTCTGTGCTTATACCACATACTATTACATACTATTTTTGTCTCTACCACCTCCATTGGGAGACTGTTCCATGCATCCGCCATCCTCTATGTAAAGAAATATTTTCTTAGGTTTCTCCCAAGTCTATCCCCATACATCTTGTTTCCTGTGAAAGAGACCTGCCTACGGTACATTGATATATCCATGAGTGTTCTGTGAAGGCTTTTTATAGTGACTCGGGCTGGCTTCAAGGCTTGAGAGGCAGAGCAGGTGTCAGGATGACTCTGCTGAAGTGAAAAAAGAAGTACTGAAGCAGCAGGTCCTTCCCTCTACTAGCCACAACAAAAGCCACTTTTGTCACAAACAGTGCTGGCATTGTCAGAAATCCATGGTTCAAATATATACAGTTTTTCCCATCGACATTCCTTATGAACCCGGGCAAGTCACTTCATCCTTCATTGCTTCAGGTACAAACTGCAAGCCCTCTTGTGTAGGAAGATACCTACTGACCTGACTGTAACTTGTTTTAAGCTTGGATTTGGAAACCTGAGTAAATCTAAAACTCAAATTCATTAACATCCATGGGAGTCCTTTACTTGACCAAAACTATCCCTGCTCTGCTGTCTCCACGCAGAACTGGAGAGGATAGGCTTGAGTTGAATGGAGAGGGATAAGTATTTTTCTTTCAGTGGGTTATGAGTAAAAACATTGTAGTAATATGAAGTTAGTCACGACAGATCATTTACAAATCAGTTGAGAAAAATGTCAGGACCAAGTACTTCTCAATGTAGCCAGCTGGGTCCAGATGAAGTTTTATTTATTTATTTAAAACTTTTATATACCGACATTCAAATGGATATCACATCAGTTTACAAATAACTGGGGGGGTGGAATAACATTAACAGCGAGAATGGAAAATAAAAGTTACATATAACAGGGATATTGAAGGAACGGGTGAGAGGAGAAAGTGGTCAGGGTAACCTAGAGAGAGATTAATAATATGTAGAAGGTGGAAACAAGAGATTAAGTTGCCAAGAGACATTTGTTCTTTTGTACAATATCGTGAATGGTCTTCACATCAGGCATCAAAAATGTCTACTCCAGGATCTTGTGTTCAAGAATTTCCTGCAAAACCACATGCAGATAGGGACAACTCATTTCACAGCAACTACCAATTGTAGATCAAATTTTGTAGTATATTTCACAGTTTGTCCTTGCTCCAAGATACACATCGGCAGAACTAAGAGAATGGTTAAAATTCACCTCACAGAGCATCAAAATTGCTTAACTACGAAGAAGGAACAAGCCCCAATGATGTTGCATTGTGAGGACTGTCAACACATTCATTGATTTATGCTGGGGAATCCTTGAACAAATTAATAGTTCTCCAAGAGGTGAAGATTGGATTTAAAAAAACTTGAGAACAATTTTGGATTTTTTTTTATTTGAACACTGTAGCCCCCCATGGTCTGAATTTAGAAATTAATTGGTATTCCATCATTTAATGTATTGCCATTTGATCTTTATAAGGGCTGCTGCCCTTACGTCATTGCTTTGACGAGTAAGGACGTTTTCCTATTTATGTGTCAATCATGACACTATCATTTCTGGTAAAAAAAAAAAAAAAAAAAAAGGCACCATTTAGAGCTAACGCTGTTGGTCGATGTGAGTAAAGACGTTAAGCTTTTTATCTATGTGATTGCATGATATTCTTTTAGTAATATCACTATTGATTTTTCCAGCATTAAAAGATATGATGCTACCCCCTGATGCAGAAACAGTTTCAAAACGCGGACCTTGTCAGAATGGGATGAATTCACTACAATAAGTTCAAATGCACCTAAAAAAAAACTTTATAAAAATTACAACATGCCAGATGATTATTTATAAGACAATGAAGGTCAAAGCACCAAAAGTGTCTATTATGATAGCATAAAAGATTAATTCACGGTGTGGGAAAGTGTGTCTTTATAGTGACAAATTATTTTGCACATCCTGCAATACTGCTCTCAATCACAAACACTGATCTACAGTTTTGGATCACTTTGCATCCGAAAAACAAACTGAAGGAAGATGTGTTTAAACAGAATGGTGGAATCAATGCCAGAAGACCATCACGAGTACACTGAAAAACCGTAACGCAGGAGAAGAAAACATGGATGCAATAAAAAATCTAAGAAAATATTGAAATTTAAAGACGACTCTCTCCACTTTTTCACTTCCATGTGATTTTTATAATTCAGTTCAAGTCACCTTGGATCAAGGCATTCAAGAATGATCTATCTTCTTTTTTCAGACATGGGTGAAGACAGTCGCAGGTGCCACTATCCCACTGTCCAAGAGTGAATACCTGCTTGTGAGGAAACTTCTCAACAGCAGGGTTTGGAATGGTGGTGCAGTTCCTGGAAGGTCCAAAGAAACAATATGGAAGATGGTCAAGTATAACCAGATGGCAGACGAAAAAGGTGGATGACCAGTTGCCTTAGTTGCAGGATTCCTTTATTGAAATTACAGATAAATCTCCAAAATTAACAAATTACTGCCTGACTCAGGCAGCGTTTCACCCAATCACGGGCTGCGTCAGGGGTTATGAAAACATTAAATAATCAAAAAGTAAGTCATACATAAATATTTATAAAAAATATTGAAAATTAAAAAAAAATATGGAATTATTGATATACCACTGATTTATAACTCTCTAAGAATAATTTACATTGTTATACACAGTAAGTGTCGGTACAAGAGAGTATGTTATCATAGATGTCAGAGGGGAATAGTAAGAAGAAAAAAAAATTCTGTAATCAATTACCTTAATATTAAATTTGGAGAAATTATTTTCCATCAAATCATTGTAACTCCCAATGAAACATTGAGATACTCAATCTTGTTGTTGTCAGTGTACAAAAATTTTTTTTGTGAGACCGGAGCTATTGCACCACCTTAACCATATAGGTAGTGGAGATGTGAGCAATCATATATGTATTTTTATTGCGATTACAACTTGCCAACAATAACATGTGTGTTATCTACAGGACATAGCCAGCTAAAGTGACGTTTAATAATAATTCAACAAGAATATCTTTAATAACACGTTGGTATTCCCTAAATGACACTCGCTGCCTCTTAATATGCTGTATACTCCTTTTATAATATAATCTAAATGAAAGGTAAGAAGGTTCAACGATAAAATTTAATGACTTCCGATTCCTTCTCATCTACTGACTTTAAAGTACAAAAAACAATAGCACGAAAAAAAGAAAATGATAGCACCTTAAAAGACTGGTCAAGAAATCAACATCAATTAATTTCAAAAAATGCCAGTGGCAGCTTATTGTAACGGGTTATTATACAGCACTATTGCCGACAGCCAAACACTGTTCTTTCCATCTTTGCTTCTTAAAAACAAATTGCCGAAAGGAAGCATCAGGATAATATTATAAACACAATAAATTTAAATGCACAAAAACAGCCAGCGTGAAACTATTCCGATCACTGTGTAAAGTACATTAGGGTACACATGCAATCTTAGGGGCTTGACTGTAATGTCCTGCGAAAATCAGTTAGAGGTTTCTTTCAGCGGCACAGCATGCACAATTTCAGCTAAAAAATAAGAAAATCAAGAAGTTTGCTCTAAAACACATTTCAATAAAATAGAGCGGAAGAGAATGCCATATTTAATCAAAAACACTAATCTCATTCATCGGGAGTCTGCTTAGAGTTAAAATGCCAAAAGGCAATTTAAAAGGTACAAAAAGGCGCCAAAACAGCAATGACATCATTCTGTTGTCATTCAACGATTGTCATGTGTGATGGAGTGCAATGCTTGTGATAAACCAATGACAAGGAATGTTGTATGTAAAAATAAAAACCAAAAAATATTAAATAAAAATGGTGTATATGAAGTAAAAAAGATTAAAATTAAAAACTAAAATGAATAAAATAGTAAAAAAATAAAAAATAAGTATTAAAATTCAACCAAAAGGAAAGCAAAAAACCTGATAGACAAAAATAAAAAGCAAAACTAATTAAAATGAAGTGATATTAAAAAAATATAAAAAAATAAAAAGATGAATAAAATAAAAAGAAAAATGAAATAAATTAAACTAATAAAAATAAATTAAATGAACTATTATAAAATAAATGAACTACTATAAAATAAAATATCAATAGTGGATAAAATAAAGAAAAAAATGAAAAATGATAGGCAGTGTTGAAAAGCAAACCTTTATAATGTAAGTAAAATAAATTAAAATAAGGAATTATAAAACATATGAACCGATTGTCATATCACAGAAAATCAATGATGAGTGAATAATATAAAGAAAAAAAGAGAAATAAGAAAAAAAAAAAAGAAGAGATAGGGGAACTTGACAACAGGGCTGAAAATGCTAAGCGATACTTTATAAAAAAAAAAAACATGGAACAATCAATTTCTTGGTTAAGACCGGAGGGGATGTCAGTGTTAAATCTATAAATATAATTCTGCTCCAATCTCAGCAATAAACTGTCTAGATCACTACCTCTCTAATTCAATTCAGGTTTCTATATCATGCAAAACCTATAGTCTTCAAAACTATGTTTAGCTTGAAATGAATGTTCCACCATAGATTTGCCCTCGACTTTTCCATTAATTGCACTTCTATGTTCAATCAATCTTCTATTAAGCGGTCTAATAGTTTTACCTATATACCATTTATCGCAAGAACATAAGAACATAAGAAATTGCCATAGTGGGTCAGACCAAGGGTCCATCAAACCCAGCATCCTGTTTCCAACAGTGGCCAATCCAGGCTACAAGTACCTGGCAAGTACCCAAAAACTAAGTACATCCCATGCTACTGATGCTAGTAATAGCAGTGGCTATTTTCTAAGTCAACTTGATTAAAAACAGGTAATGCACTTCTCCTCCAAGAATTTATCCAAACCTATTTTAAACCCAGCTACACTAACTGCACTAACCACATTCCCTGGCAACAAATTCTAGAGCTTAATTGTGCATTGAGTGAACAATAACTTTCTCTGATTAGTTTTAAATGTGCTACATGCTAACTTCATGGAGTGCCCCCTAGTCTATTATCCAAAAGAGTAAATAACAGATTCACATTTACCCGTTTCTAGACATCTAATGATTTTAAAGACTTCTATCATATCCCCCCTCAGCAGTCTCTTCTCCAAGCTGAACAGCTGTAATCTCTTTAGTCTATCCTCATAGGGGAGCTGTTCCATCCCCTTTATCAGTTTGGTCGCCCTTCTCTGTACCTTCTCCATCGCAACTATATCTTTTTTAAGATGAGGTGACCAGAATTGTACACAGTATTCAAGGTATGGTCTCACCATGGAGCAATACAGAGGGCATTTCCCGTCGATAGCAGGGCTGAATTAGCCATGCTGTCATGGGATCTGTCAATCAGGTCCAGGAGGCGGAGCTTGTCAAAGCAGAGATTAGAGTTTTGCTCTCTGCGGCTGCGCGTGTTCCCACCTAGGAAAGTAACGGAATCTCCTCAGTCTGTTCTTTCGGGATTGCACGTGGAGCTGTTCTCCTCAGCAATATAAAAAAAAAAAAAAAATTAAACATGTCAAAATCGGGGTTTAAACCCTGAACTTGCGGCAAGGTAATGTCAGTCACAGATGGTCATGACTGATGTTACCGATGCCTGGGGCCAGATCACAATCGTGAGGATTGTGAATTCTGTTCAAGGATGTCTCCGAGAGCCCTGAAACAACGGGCCTACAGGCTTCAGGAACTTTTTGCCTCACCGGAACCTTTGGAGGCTCACTTGTCACCTGGCCCCGCTATCTTACCGGCTCCCTCAAAAAAGAGGGCATCATCATGGGATCCTCAGTCCTCCAATCCTGAGGTAAGGACTTGGCGAGCCGACAAAGGCCATCGGATTTTAAACAATCCATAGAGCCAGAATCGCCAGTGCAACAGACACGAACGCCAAAAAACTCGGCGTCTAAAACTTATGCGCCTAAGATGCCTTACGCGCCTGAAGAAGTATCGGCGCACAAGACTACTACGAACTTGGCGCCGAAGGACCCTGCGCACACGGCGCAGAGGACACTTACGCGCATGGTGCCGTTGACATCTGTGCGCATGGTGCCGAGACATCGGCGCCGATAACTATTGTGCGCATGGAGCCAAAAAGATATGTGCACAAGTCTAGATTGGCGCACAAATCCAAATTGGCGCACAAAACATTGGAACACCCATCTCAGATAATACAACATGGGTTAAAATGACGTGGATACTCACAGAGGTCTTCCTACACCTCTCCATCGATAACCCCACCTCGTTCGGGTACTTCCCTTTCTTCGAGAGCTACTTCGACAGAGTTTACCATAAAACGTAGAAAGCGATCACCATCTTCACGTAGAAGTCAGACAGACTCATCGTCACACTTATCATAAGCACTCACGGCACTCCCGCCACAAAAAGTCGGCAAAAAGGAGTGCAACATGGGAAGTAAGCCCTTTGACTTCTAAATCATCTCATGTACCACCTGCAAATACCTTTTCCCACAGAGAGGTAATACAAGTTGCTTCCTCTAATGCTTCTACAGCTTCAGAGGATTTGATGGACATAATATGTGAAAAGAAACAGAAAGACCATGAAGTATCTAGTACTTTACCTCAGACCACTCCAATGCAACCTACAGCATGTGAGTTACAAGAACCAGATGATCGTACAATAATGCCCCCTCGTACAAAAGAGGCATTCTATCAATTGTCCCAATCCTTAGCAGGATTTTATGAAACACTTCAGTCATCATTCAAAATGTCTAATCTTGCCTCTGTCAGTTCTCCGGAACATAAGAGACAGACTGCTAGAGAACAGTCAGTGGAGCCTCCAAAATCTCCCATAGTGAACCGACCAACTTCACCGAATTATAAACAGGATACATCTTTTGATTATCCTTCACCACAAACATCCCCATCATCATCATCTACGGGATTCCCATCGGATCCACAGGAACAACCTCAGGAACCGTATTCCCCTCCGGAAGACCTTACATACCCAAAATTTCTGGAAAAATTGGGTACAATACTGCATCTAGAGGTCCAAAAAGAGACAGACCTTAGATCAGAAATCCTTGGTCTCCTAAAGATTTTTGATACTCCCGGAGAACCATCTCTTCCACCACAAGAATTTCTGCATTCCGTCTTACAGAAATCCTGGGAAACACCTAATGCAATCTCAGCGGTTTCCAGAAAGACGAATATAAAATTCCATAAGAGGAAAACATCACCATACTCTATACCACAATTACCTCATGCATCAATTGTAGTAGAGTCGGCGATGCAAAGATTTAAGAAAACGAAATCACATTCCTCATACCCACCAGGCAAAGGTAACAAATATTTGGATGAGTTTGGCAGAAAAATATACCATAACTCAATGTTGAATGCCCGAATTATGCACCATCAATTCTACATAGTACAATACCTATATGAGTGCATACAAGCTATAAAAGTTATGTTGTCTTTAACTGCGGATCAGATACCTCCGCCTCTTCATAACATGGAAGAGTGTTCTCGACATCTTTTGAGGTTGATCTATGAAGCATATGAAACGTCTTCCAGGGCAACTGCAACAGCCATTGCAGCCCGAAGACTAGCATGCTTACGCTCAAGTTCGATACGTGAAGATTTACACGAGAAACTAACAAACCTCCCATGTACAGGAGATAACCTGTTCGGAGAACGATTTCAGGATACAGTAAATTGAAGGAGGAAGCTCTAGCAGTACAATCCTTAACATCACAACTCCACTATTCGACCACGCGTCGTTATATGGGATCTACTCATCGGCAATCATATGCCAGGAGACCTTACAGGTCTTACCAGTCCTTTCGTACACAGACATACCAGACAGCGTCCTGCTCCACAACAGAATACCTCCAACCAACGTAGAGGTAAAGCACGTAACCAGAGACAGCAGGCACAATAGCCGGCTACTCCATCTTTTTAGTTACCCAGCCGCCATCACAGCATCAAGCACCACTCGGCAGGATTCATTCTTGCCTGGCAGAGGATAACATCTGATCAATGGGTTTTGGAGATAGTACGGCACGGTTACCACCTCCAATCTGTCACAAAACCCATATTACCTCATCTTTCCACTCTCAAGATTCACAGTTTCCAACCACAACTAGGGGAGGAAATTGCTTTGCTTCGCAAACAACAAGCAATTCGACAAATTTCCCCAGGGATCCAATCAGTAGGATTTTATTCCCCACACTTCCTCATACCCAAGAAGTCGGGTGGCCTTCGTCCCATACTAGACCTAAGGGAATTAAACAAATTTCTCACCAAAGAGAAATTCAAAATGGTATCGTTGAAATCAATCCTTCCTCTGATTCAAACCAACGATTGGATGTGTTCCATTGATTTGAAGGATGCTTACACACACATTCCAATCCACCCATCCTCATGGCATTACCTATGCTTCCGCTACAAGAATCAACACTACCAGTACAAAGTTCTCCCCTTTGGACTATCGGCTGCACCCAGGGTTTTCACCAAATGCATGGTTGTGTTGGTGGCTCATCTCAGATAATAAGGTATAACCATCTTTCCATATTTGGACGATTGGCTCATAATCGCCCCAGCTCCAAACATCTTACTCTATCACCTCCATCGGGTGATACAATGCTTGCAGGAATTAGGATTGGTGATCAATTTTCAGAAATCACACCTACAACCGACACAACAGCTACAATTCATAGTAGCATGCCTGGACACCACTTGCAACCGGGCATTCCTACCAAACGACAGAATATCAAACTTCCGTCATCTTCTACATGGATTGAACCATACTCAGAGACCTAGGCCACATGGCGGCGGCTATTTTCATGGTTCCCAACACCAGGCTACACATGAGATGCCTGCAATGGGGCTTGAAATGTCAGTGGAAACAAAACTCACAACCATTGACACAGAAAGTATTGTTGACCTCTGAGATGAAAAAGGACATAACATGGTGGCTCCTGGACTCCACCCTGTCCAAGGGAGCATTGTTCAGTTCCCCTCCTCACAACGCAGTCTTAACCACAGATGCGTCTTGTAAGGGCTGGGGTGCACACCTCGAGATTTACGAAACACAAGGGTTATGGACAATCTCGGAACAGAACCTGCAAATAAATTTATTGGAACTCAGAGCAATTCGGAATGCATTACATGTGTTCCAAGACCACTTAAAGGGCCGCAGGGTCATGATCTACATGGACAATCAAGTGGCAATGTTTTACATCAACAAACAAGGAGGGTCCGGTTCATGGTTCCTCTGCAAGGAGACCCTGACAATCTTCGAACACGCTCACAGAAATTGCATACATCTGCAAGCAACTTACCTACCAAGCGTAGCAAATACAAGAGCAGACAGGTTAAGCCGCATCTTTCATCCTCATGAATGGGCACTCAATACAGAAATAGCCCAAGACATATTCAGGCAGTGGGAGACACCTTCGATAGATCTCTTTGCAACGGAGATCAATGCTCAAGTTCCCAAATTCTGCTCGATAAGACCAAGCCAATTCAGGATCGCTCAAGATGCCTTCCTCATTCTGTGGAAGACAGGCCCTCCTATACGCCTTTCCTCCCATACCACTCATAACAAGGACAATTCAAAAGTGCATAGCAGTCAAAGCTCAACTGATACTCATCACCCCGGCCTGGCCGAGGCAACCATGGTACAGTTTCCTTCTCCGACTATCCATCATGGATCCAATTTGATTACCGAATCGACAAGATCTTCTCTGCCAAGATCAAGGGACATTTCTACACCCGCTGCACTCATCTCTCCATTTGACAGCGTGGAGATTGAGAGCCTCCTTTTAACAAAACAGGGAGTTTCCACTTTGGCACAATTTATTTTGCTAGAATCCAGGAAACTCTCAACGAGGAAAAACTATAGCTATAAATGGAAACGATACTCGACCTGGTGCACACTTCTAACGGTGTACCACCATTAGACTGTTCACCTGAGTTACTCATTGATTATCTACATACACTGTACACAGCTGGTCTTGCAACCTCATCCATTAGAGTTCATCTCAGTGCCATAGCGGCATATCACAGACCACTTAACAATATTCCTATTTCCAATCACCCCTTACTATCTCATTTCATCAAGGAGTTAACTCACCTTCGTCCTCTGATCTCTAAGCCTCCAGTTCTGTGGAACCTCAACATAGTTCTGGAACAGCTCATGCTTTTCCCGTTTGAACCCATGGGCTCGGCACATATTAAATACCTCACATGGAAAGTTGTATTCCTGGTTGCAGTAACATCGGCACGAAGAGTTAGTGAATTACAGGGCTTGGTCCATTATTCTCCATATTTACAATTTCATCACCAAAAGGTAGTTCTCCGAACTCACCCATCCTTCCTACCAAAAGTGGTTACTCAATTCCATCTCAACCAGACCATGGAATTACCCACCTTTTTCCCTAAACCTCATGCAAATGATAGGGAAAAACTACTGCATACATTAGATTGTAAAAGAGCATTAGCATACTGTAAAGAAAGGACAAACTCGGACTCCGGAGTTTCTCAACTCTTTGTCTCCTTTGATCCAAAGGCACCTGAATTACCAGTAGCTATACGCACCATCTCCAGATGGATAGCGCAGTGCATCAGATTCTGTTACGACAAACAAACTACAACTACATTCAGAGCCTAAAGCTCACCAAGTCAGAGCAGTAGCAGCCTCATTGGCACACCTAAGGAATGTGCAACCCATAGACATTTGTAAGGCAGCTACATGGTCATTGCTTCATACCTTCACATCTCACTACTACCTTGATCAACAGGCAGCCACTGATGCGAAGATGTTGTTATTGGAATATCTCTTGTAGTGTGGATACATTTGGGTGATTTCGTGGAGGAAACATTTGAAGATCTGTGTATTATGCTCCCCTGAAGAAGCCGATTGCACGGCGAAACATGTTGGGAGCATGAATTTGTGAAATTGAACTACGGAAGAAATACAATGCTGTAAAGAGGGAGTGGAACAACTGTATTATACAGATTTTCTACAAGAAACATTTTTTAATAGTATGATTGTGTGCATGAATGTGTTTTTATGGTGAATTTGCTAAATACTCTATGTATCCAACGATGAATAGAAATTAAATGTTTTTGAAGATTTTTGATAGAATGTTTTGTATACAACAACAATTTTTTCTAATGAACTTATATGTCACTATATATGATATGTTGTGCTAGAGTGTGTGATATATTCTTTATATAATTGCCATTTTTTTGAATTAAGTATAAAGGAAAGCAGAGATGCTTACCTGTAACAGGTGTTCTCACAGGACAGCAGGAGGTTAGTCCTCACATATGGGCAACGTCAGTGGATGGAGCCCTGACATGGAAAACCCTTCTGTCAAAGTTTCTGGAAAGCTTTGACTGACACTGGCACACTGAGTGCACTGAGCATGCTCAGCATGCCATTATCCCTGTGACCACAGGAGTCTCCCTTCAGTCTTGTGTGCAGCAAAAGTGTGAGCGAAAAATAAAATAATAAAACCTACGTACACCCAACTCTGCGGGGTGGCGGGCAGATTTCATGAGGACTAACATCCTGCTGTCCTGTGAGAACACCCATTACAGGTAAGCAACTCTGCTTTCTCACAGGACAAGCAGGATGGTAGTCCTCACATATGGGTGAGTACCGAGCTGAGGATGCCCAAACAATGCACCAAATGTACCGAGCTGTGCAGCAGGCAGAACAACAGGGGTGGAATTTGGTAAGGAGGGCATCCTGAAACCCTGAACGGGTTGGTAGAAGGATGTTGGGTAGGTAAACTGAAAAGAAGTTGCGTAGAACAGATTGGCCAAAGAAGAAATCTTGTCTACCAGCTATATCTAAGCAATAATGGGCTGCGAAGGTATGGAGAGCGCTCCAGGTTGCAGCCTTTACAAATATCAACAAGTGGCACAGACTGAAGGTGAGCCACTGAGGTTGCCACGGCCCTAAAAGAGTGCGCCTTCACACGGTGTGGTAGTGGACTGCCTGCTTGCCGGTAGCAAAAGAGAGAGCCCTCCAAGCAGGAGGAAAAGGTATGTTTGCCCACTGGAACTCACAGCCTGTCTTTTGCCAAGAAGGAAAAAGTCAGGTGTAATTCCCATGGCGTATAGTGCGGTCTAGATAGAATGCAAGTGCACTCTTACAGTCCAAGGAGTGGAAAACCCTCTCGCCCTGGTGAGAGAGAGGTGTTGGGAAAAAGTGGGCAGAGTATATGCTGAATAAAGTGAGAGGCTGCGTCTACCTTAAGAAGGACATGAGGGTGTTTACGTAGGACCACTTGGTCATGGAGGAACATAGGGATGGGTGAGTATGTTACAAAGTGTGTAACTCACTGATCCTGTTGGCAGAAGTGATGACTACGAGGGAAGAAGTTCCTATGCCAGAGTGGTAAGTGAGAAGAATGTAAAGGCTTGAACAGGGTACGTAGGAGTCTTGTAAGCACTAAATGTAGGCTCCATTTCGTAACCAGTGAAAATAGAGGCGGCTTAATCAGTGGATAACCCATGGTAAGCTGACTCAGAAGGGGATGAACTGTTAATTGGGCATCCCTACTCCCAAGTGGTACGCCAAATTGGAACTGAGGTGTACCTATGCGGATGATGTTTGGAGAGCAGAATCCGAGTGGTAAAAGAAAGAGTGGTGCAGAAAAAGGGGGTAATACCCTGTTGTATGCGCCATGTGGTAAATCATGCCATTTGGAATGGGAAGATTTATGTGTGGAAGGCTGCTGTGACGCTACCAGTACCTGAGAACATCAGTGAGTCCGTGATATGAGACTGACCTGTGAGAAGGCTAACTGGATACTGGTGTGATAGGTAGAGAAGTATGGGAAGCATACTTGTCGTGGACAGGACGCGGGTCTGAGAAAGTGAACTGCGTCCTGTTGCAGCCTAATGAGAGTTTTGGCTATGAGAGGCGTTGAAGAGACACACATAAGAGGCCTTTGTTGTAGAACGAGCAAAGGCGTCCATGGGAACACATTCTGAGACATGTGTAGGGAGTAGAATCTGTCCCCCGTATGGTTCGGTTTGGATACAGAGGGCAAGGTCAGTTGACCTTAGCGCTAAAAGATTTTGCTCGCACACATTTAAGTCTGAGACCATTCGAGAGGATGGAAACATCTATGAAAACCCTTCTGTTAGGTCTGTTAGTGCGTTCAGCAAGTCTGTTAGTTAAGTGGCCTGGGAATGCATGGAGTGTGCAAGGGCCAAAGGCTAAAGCTGCGCAGCTTCCTGACAGAGCAGCTAAGAGGTTGTGCGTGCTTGTGTATTGGAATACCACATTGCCACTATGCTATCTGTCTGTATGCACAAAGGTTTGTTGCAGAGGCAGTATTTTAAGCATAAAAGGCATAACGCATGGCTGGAAGCTCCAGGAAGTTGATGTGAAACTCTGTATGGAACGTAATAGACGCATATTTGGTTAGGACGATGTGAATTCGAACTCTTCAACCCTAAGTAAATGCGACCGTGACCAGAACCATCTGAAGATTTGGTTCTAGAACGGTAATACGGATCAGGGACGAAAGCGGCTGAACAGCTTAGAGCAACTGAGAATTGAAGTTTCCACTAAATTTGACTCATAGCCATTCTGGGCAGATGAGTAAAGTGGTTAGTGAAAACACCCTGTGGCCCATCCATGAAAGAATGAGGGGCTGAGATTATGTTGCATGCAGGCAGAGATGTGTTGGAAATTGTCAATATGTCTGTGTGGTTGTTGGGCAGGAAGTTCGTTGCGACTGTAGTGCTCAGAACTGTTCCATATGGGATTTATGGTAGTTAAACCGCAATCCCAGGTAGTAGATTTATAGTGAGTGGTGGAGAAGATAGAGCCCCTTGTTTGGATTGACTGCTGTTAGACAGTTATGCCTGCAAGGAAAGCGTGAATGATGTTTTACTCTGTAGAGAAACAGCAGTCACTGCTAGTGAGTTTGGTGAAATACACAAGTTGCCGAAGCTAGTGCACCCGGCAAAACTTAGGATTGGAATGTTGACGACTCACTATGAAACACAGAGAAAGACTAGAAGAGAGAGGCAACCCACTTACTACAGTAAGGGAAGCACGGAGATGAGAGACACCATTTTACCTGTCCCTTCTACAATGATGCCAGTGCGGAATAGGTATACCTCGGGAGCTCGGCCCGGTCATTCTCTAGCACCAAGGAACTGCCACCGGTCTGCGTAACAGAGGCGGTGGCAGTGGCGATGTCTGTCTCAGCGCTCGGCCTGGTCATTCTCCAGCACTGAGTAAGATAGCACTGATGTTCTGGATTGCGTCGGTGGTGGACGGTCACTGTGCTGGTGACGATGATTGCCACGGTGCTCGGCCTGGTCTTTCTCCAGTGCCGAGGTGGATGCCCTCGCTGTCTTGGATGGTGAGTGGTGACAGACTGTCAGCAAGCCTGCACTGCTCCTGGCACTGTCTAGTGCCCTAGGATGATACGGGGCTTTGGTTAAGAACCCAAAGCATGGAGCATTACGTTTAGTCGAGGGCATTGCGTTAGGTGCTATGGTAGTATTGATGGTATTGATGGTGGCATTGAAGGCAGCCTCGAGAGTAACGTCAAAAGCATTGATGAAAGCGTCGATGGCATGGGCAGAGCACCGATAACATTGACGGAAGCACCGATGGCATCTGCGTAGGTATCGATGGAATCGATGTGGCATCGAAAACTCGAAGAGACATCGATGGCATTGGCGAAATCGATACTGGCATCGTTGGAATCGATGGCAGCATCGATGATTCGCTGAGGGCATAGACGGCACTGATGGAAACGATGTGGGCGTCGATGGCATGGCCCCAGGCGTCGATGGAATGGCCATGGGCGTCGACAGCATGGATAAAATCAATACTGCCCTCAATGGCTTCGACATGGGCATTGATAGCACCGGCATGTGTGTCGACCCAGGCATTGATGGCACTGGGATGGACATCGATGGCACCGGCATGGACCCAGGCATCGATGGCATCAATGGCACAGACGTGGGCATTGTTGGAATTCATGGAGAGATCAGTGTCATGGATGTAAACATCAATGGCACTGAGAATCGATGTGGGGATCGACGGCATCGATGGACCGGGGGGGGGGGGGGGCAATCGATGGAGGCAGGACGGCATGGACGGAGGCACCAATGGTATTGATGGGGGCATTGACTGCTACTAAGGTACCGAGAGTATCGATGGAGGCCTGGATTCGACAGCGGCCCTGGCTGCAACGGTAACCGTAGACGTCCCTATCCCACTAGCCCTAATAACAAGGAGGAGGATCGCAGGAGGACACTCGCAGGCTTTGTGGGGGTAAAAACATAGGGAGAGGGAAGGCCGCAGTTCAGTTTGTAGGCCTGGGAAACTGTTAGTGAGGTGACAGGAACTGACTGAAAAAACAGGGCAAAGTATATCACCGAGCGTCGAATAAATGTACGCAAAGGGAGACCCATGTAGGGAAAAATTATTTGTGAAGTAAAACTTCCAATTGTTTCCGTGAGAAAAGTTGTGAGTTTCTCACAGAGCTCCTGACAGTGATGCTAACTGCAGCACGGAAAAAAGAAGACTGAAGGGAGACACTTGTGGTCATAGGGATAATGGCATGCTGAGCATGCTCAGTGCACTCAGTGAACCAGTGTCAGTGAAAGCTTTCTAGAAACTTTGACAGAAAGGTTTTTCATGTCAGGGCTCTGTCCACTGACGTCGCCCATATGTGAGGACTACCATCCTGCTTGTCCTGTGAGAATCATGAGCAGCTCTTGGGTACTTGGCAACCATGTCAAGGTTGTGCAATTGAGCATTGCAAACCACTTGAACATTGATCGAGTGGAAGAGCTTATTGTTGCGGTAGACCCCCTCCTTGTGACGGGGTGGGATGATGGCTACGTGGGTGCAGTCAATAACTCCCAGAACATTTGGAAAGCTGGCAATGGCATAAAAACCTCTCTTCAAGTCCACTAAGCCTTGCCTTCATGAGGGAATCTTATGTAACAATTAAAGTGGCCATGTACAGCTGTTATGACCTGGCCTGGACAGTGGGAAAAAGAGGTTTGGGATATTCTCCTAACTTTACTAGGTGGCGTTTGAACCTTCCTTGCCTATTATAGTAGTAGATCTTGTTGTTGAACAGCCTGAAGAAGCCAGTATCCTACTACTAGTATACTTCCCCCTAACACTGTAGCTTTATGAAGTCAGGGCAGATAAGAAAACCTGTTTTTATTGGCCCTGCAAGGCTGTGTAGGTTTTTGAGGGAAGGCCTCATTTTATCACTCTTGATTATCAGCATAACAGCTGCTATGGCATGATAATTTTTTCCCCCCTGTACTGGAAAAAAAACAAAACAAAACAAAACCAAAGGTTATTTCCCATGTTAAATCCCACATTATTTTTCATTATTTTACCATGAAATGTGGTAAGAGTCCCTCATTTGCATAATTTTCTAACTTTTGCATACTCATATTTGCATGCTAGCGTGCAAAAAAAAACACGCCTCTAACACGCGTTTGACCCCATTTCTCATGCCATAAGGCACTAACGTGCCTTCATGAATGACCCAGTAAGTGAGAAAAATTTAAAGGCTCATTTACTGTACTTTAAATTAATTTACTGCATTGCATTGAAATGCAGGATGATTGGCAAAAATAGTTTTATTTTGCCAAATAAATGTGCATGTTTGCTGAACTTACAGAATTTGTGCACAGAATTTTTAATATTTTGGCACAGAATTTACTTTTTGCCAAATTTCCCCAGGAGTAAAATACCTACAGTACCAGAATATAACATTTTGAAAAGATATGAGCTAATATAAACAAACAATACATTTTCTTTTATTTGCTCCCTTTCAATTTAGTCTAGCCATTGCAGAAATAGTTTTCAGCTCGGCTGTCACATCACAGCTTCCTCATGAACATGTGACTTATTTAACAAATTTCTATTCCACACTTGTCCAAAATTTCAGGCTGATCACAATAAAACATACACAATGAATAAATACATACAAGATTAGTCATAACATGTAAGTAAAACTAGAAAAACAAAAGATCAAATACTTTAACACATAATAAAAATAAAACCACAAAACAAAAAAAATTAAAAAATAAAAACAAATATGACATTACAGCAGAGATGAAATCTAGCACAAACCATCAAGATAATAGGACATAAAAACAGAAATAAAAGTATGGATCAAATAGTTCTACCTTGCCCAACTCAAAATAAAATATAGCTACACAGGGATGGTAATTTGAGCATAGATGACAGTTTCCCAGACCTATGTTCTCCCATATGCTTGACTAGAAAGAAATGTTTTCACTGCTTTCCTAAATGTTGTGGCCCACATTAAAAATCTAACCTGGCTTGGAAGCTTATTTCATAGCTTAAGATCTGCTACTGAGAATGCCTGCTCGCGAGCCTCATCTAAGTGGATTAATCAGAAGGATGGGGCTTCCAGCAAGCCCAAGCTCGATGATCATAAAGACTAATTGTGAATGTAAAAGCTTAAGTTTGTGTTGGCCCAAGGTGGAATATTGTAATTCAGCAACTTAAACACAAGCATAACTCTGTATTTATTTATAAAAATGTATTAGTCACTTTACAATTTTATTGTAATAATTTCCAAAGTGATGTACATGTTTAGTTATCACATAAAATAATACAAACAATAAAACAACATACATCCATTAAAACAATAGCACATCATGTTACCATCCCTCTATAGCAACCATAAAAATACCCTACAATTCAGACCTCATCTACTTAAAGATCATTCCCATGTTTAATTCGGAAGTTCTGACATCAACCATGTTTTTATTTTACATCGAAATCTATTCAGGTCCATTTTTTCCCTGATGTCCAATTTATTTATTATTTATTTAAAGATTTTTATATACCGACATACACTGAGTATCACATCGGTTTACATAAAACATGAACTTGGCATAGTAGTGCTTTACAGGGAACTAGTCATATAAACAGGTAACTTGCAAAAGAATAAATACGAACACAGAAACAGCTTAAAGCGATTAACGTGAGCTTGAATTACAGTATTTACAGAGGATTTATAAAAAGAACGACTTGAAAGGGGTAGGGAGATGAAGCTAAGATCAGGTTGAAAAAGGGGGGGTACGGGGGGGAGAGTAGGAGAGGTGGGAGGGTGAGAGCTAGATAGGGGTTCAGGGAGGTATTTAGCCAGTGTCAGTATATGCCTGTCTAAACAGCCAGGTCTTAAGTTTCTGCTTGAATTTCTTTGGGCAGAAATCCTGGCGTAGGTTAACTGGCATAGAGTTCCATAGGGCGGGACCGGCTAAAGAAAGCGTTTGAGCTTTTGTTGAAGCAAGGTTGTAGAATTTGGGTGAGGGTGTGCGTAGGGTGGGAAAGTATTGATTTCTGGTCGGTCTTATGAAGGTGTAGAATGTTAATGATTCTTTGAACCAGTTCATGTCGGGGTTGTGGAGGGCTTTGTGGATGATGGAGAGAGTTTTGTATTGGATGCAGTATTCGATGGGGAGCCAGTGTAAGTCTTTGAGGACGGGAGATATGTGTTCGTTTCTGCGGGTATTGGTGAGGATGCGGGCGGTGGCATATTGGAGGATTTGGAGTGGGTGGATGGTGTTCTTGGGGAGACCTAGTAGGAGGGAGTTGCAGTAGTCAATTTTCAAGATGGTTGCCTGTAGTACTGTATGGAAATTGGAAAGATGAAGGTAGGGTTTAAGTTTTTTCATGGTATGTAATTTAAAAAAGCAGTCTGAAATCGTCTGTGGAATTGATGAATTTTTTGAAGTTCATATGGTTATCTAGGGTGACACTGAGGTCTCTAACATGTTGGTTGAAAGCGATTGTTGTGGAGGACATGTGGAGGAGGGAGAAGTCAGTGTTATGTGATGTGATAAGCATAAGTTCTGTTTTGGCAGTGTTGAGGGCAAGATGTATATTGGATAGGAGATTGTTAACTGCAGATAGTGTGGATTCCCAAGTGTTAATAGCTTTGGGTAGGGAGTTGTTAACTGGTATGAGGATCTGCACATCATCTGCATATATGAAGTGTGGGAGACTAAGTTCAGACAGTAGGTGGCAGAGGGGCAGAAGATAAATGTTGAAAAGAGTAGAAGATAAGGAGGAGCCTTGCGGGACATCCTGATTAAGAGGGATGGCCTTGGATTCATGGTTTCCAATTTTGATTTTGTATTGCCTATTGCTGAGATATGAAGTAATCCAGCTGAGGGCAGCACCAGTTATTCCAATTTCACTGAGTCTCTGAATGAGGATACTGTGGTTGATAGTGTCAAAGGCCGAGGAAGGCTAAGATGTAAGATTTACCTTTGTCAAGGCCTTTAATGAGGTGATCTGCCATGGAGAGTAACAAGGTTACGGGGTAAGGCCCTTTAAACTCACCATTACCCTTGGGGGCTCCAGCGCCGATTGCAGGCCATCAATCGCAGTCTTGCCGTCCTCAAATCCCGCCCACGAAGCAGCCCTGCTTGGACCAGCCAATAGGAGCAGCCGCTCCTATCAACCAATCCAGAGAGGCTCCGAGGAACTTTAAAATTAAAATCTGCCTGGCGCCGCGCGCCGAAGGAGTGCAACAAAGGGGCAGGCCCCTTTGTGCGCCCCTTCATGCAGCCCCAAAGTGTAGCCCTACAGGCTAACTATATAAAAAAACAAAACAAAAAAAAAACCTGTCTGATCTATATTCTACTAAGAAGTTCGTCAGATCACTCCGGTAAGCAAACTGCAAAAAGAAACTTAAGAAAACAAAGCAGGGAGAAGAAATAGAAAAAAGAGATTAGGAACACCCTCCCAGCCCATTACCCAAGAGTCTAACAGAATTTCACCCCATACCAAGATGACAACTCAAAACATACCCACCATTAAACACTTCAACTCTGCTCACAAACCTGAGACACACAACCAAAACTTTTCATTTCATAGAACACTAACTCCCATTATGGTAGCTCCCATTACACAAATGTTAGGTCTGTTAACATTCTCAGTACTACTATTAAACACTCAATCACTGCTAAAAAAGGCCACACTACTGAGTGATATACTCACAGAAGAAGCTCCGGACATTTGTGCGATCACAGAATCATGGCTGAAGGACACTGACACAGCTATATTAAACCAACTACCCACTGATGCATACGTTTTTTCCATACCAAGGAACAAAAAAAAAAGGTGAAGGCCTCCTCCTTGCTGCCAAAAAGAAATGTAACCTCTCTTTACAAGCCATTCCTCTCCCTCACAAACTCGAGATTGGCCTATTTAAATCCAAGACGCTTCAAATCTGCCTAATCTATGCTCCCCCAAACATTCTTGAAAATAATCCATCTCTTCTCACAGAATTCATTGCCAAACACTTCGAAATCCATGTACCAGCCATTATCCTGGGGGACCTGAACCTGCACATCGACCGCATCCCACTATCTCCAGCCTGCGAAGCATTCATGACTTCACTAAATGCACTAGGATTTCAACAAGCAGTGACAAGTCCCACACACAAAGCTGGCCATACACTTGATGTTATATTTACCAATTTGATCATTCAAACCTGCCCCGCTGTACCCAGATACCTTGGTCAGACCACTACCGAATCGATACATGTTGCACTATTAAACACCCTCCACCTACATCTCTCGGCAAGAAAATGATCTCCTCCCGAAAACAGGGGCAAATGGAAGACATTATGAATGCACTATCTGAAGACCTAAAAGAATTAGACCTCACTGATGCAGACACCGCCTCCTCATCTTGGTTCCAAATTACAAGCAATATAGCAGATAAGCTCTGCCCATACAAACCAAAGACATCAACACAGAACAGATTAACAAAAAACCATGGTACACACCGGAATTAAAGTCAATAAAAATGGAGATCCGCAAATCTGAAAAGGAGTGGCGCAGAAACCAAAATACAACAACTCTTCAAAAATTGAAGGCTTTACTCTACCGCTACCGCCAAACCACTGACAAAGTAAAGAAGGACTAATATGCAGCGAAAATCCACCAATATCAATTTAATCCATGCGCACTATTCCAATACGTAAAAAGCCTCGTTATTGCTCCAGTCAATACAAACTCAAATAACAAGGACGAATCAAAATGTAAGGAACTTGCCGCTTACTTCAGCAACAAAATACAATCTATTATGTCTCGCTTTAATTCACAAATTCTACCCAATTCATCAGCAATGACTAACTGCACCCGCAACAAACAATCTCCAACTACTCTATCTACCTCCACCATACAACCATCACCAACCACACATAGCGAAAGAAATATTGAAGCAAGGCTTACCATTCTTGAAAATACATCTCAGATAGAAGTAGAATCAATACTAAAGAAAATTAAACCAGCTCTACACCCCGCAGACACTATGCCCACTAAAACACTTATATCTTTCCGCACCACCATAGCGAAACCCATAGCAAAGATACTCAACAAATCGATCACACTGGGCACAGTTCCTTCTCAACTTAAACATGCCATCATAAAACCGACTCTTAAAAAATCAAACCTAGACACCTCGGACCCAGCGAACTATCGGCCAGTTTCGAACCTCCCCTTCCTATCCAAAATTATGGAAATAATCATCAATAAACAACTCTCCGAATACCTTGACGAACATCAATTACTCTTCCCATCACAATATGCATTCAGAAAGCACCACAGCACGGAAACTCTCCTCCTATCACTATCAGAATCACTCCTAAAAGCCCTAGACTCTGGCCACGCATATATACTTGCCCTTCTGGATATATCTGCTGCCTTTGACACTGTTAATCACAACACACTTATCACACGCCTTTCTGAAATAGGTATTTCCGGCACTGCACTACTCTGGTTCCAATCCTACCTGAGCAACAGGACTTACAGTGTTAAAAGTGGACGATGTGAATCTAAATCTAGAAGCCTCACACCCCAAGGATCTGCACTCTCGTCAACGCTGTTTAATATTTATCTCACTCCACTATGCTGCTTACTATCAAAACTGGGTTTCCAACACTTCATTTACGCAGATGATGTGCAGATTCTGATACCTATAAAACTCTGTCTCAAATGCTCTGAACACTTGGATTGTAGCCCTCACTGAAATAAAAAAACTTCTCACCGACAACTTTCTAGCTATCAATACTAACAAGACTGAACTTCTCTTCATATCACCTGCAAACAACTCCACACTGAATACAACAGTCCTACCCCAAGGCTACCCTCCGACTGCACAACAAGTCCGCAGCCTTGGCGTTATCTTAGACAACAATTTTACCTTTATAAAATTCATCGCTGACACTGTAAAAAATGGATTTTTTAAGCTACACACACTAAAGCGTATCAGACATCTATTACACCCACACGACTTCCGCACAGTACTACAAGCTACAATTCTATCAAAACTTGACTACTGCAACACTTTGCTATTAGGCCTACCAAAAAACATGTTGCAGCCATTACAAATGCTTCAAAATGCAGCGGCGAGCACATTCACCAACACGCACCGCCATGATCACATCACTCCTGTGCTTCAATCACTTCACTGGCTACCCGTAGCATCCAGGATCATATACAAATCGATTACGCTGATTCATAAGGCCATCTATAACCAAAACATGCAATGGTTTCCTGAGCACCTGTATTTCAAAAAAACAAACCGTCCAATTAGATCCCAACATCAGGCCAGACTGCCAATCCCTTCTCCTAAACTAACTAAACTTACATCCACTAAAGAACGTTCGCTCATCATAGCAGGAACCAAAATGTGGAACAGTATGCCCGCGGATCTGCGCCAAGAACCCTGCCACCGAAAATTTAAACATAACCTAAAAACATGGCTGTTTAGAAAAGCCTTCCTTTGAAGGATGGTAATCATGCAATTACATACTTCGCTGCTCAACCTATTCCTGATTCCTCTATTTTACCTTGCCTTTCCCCTCTGACTCCCCTCCCTCTCTGACATGGGGGGGGGGGGGGGATAAGAGAGTCAGACCAACAGTGCGGGTCTGACTCCCTTCCCCCCCCACTATGATTCCCCCTTTCCCTTACCCTCCTTTTCCTTAGAAATAACTCCCTTCAAGACAGACTTTAGTTAATACTGTTACGCATATGTATTTGATATGTATACTCCTAGTTTTTTCTGTTAAATAAGCACTTTGCTTTTCCACTTATGTTTATTGTAAAGCCTTTGGCTGAATTACTGTTTGCTGTAAACCGAGGTAATGTGCATTACGTGCCGCGGTATATAAAAAACTATAAATAAATAAATAAAATAAAGGTTTCAGTGCTGTGAAACTTTCGGAATCCATATTGTGAGGCGGATAATAGAAGCTGACTGTCAAGGCAGTCTGTGAGTTGGCAGTTAATTGCTTTTTCAAGGATTTTAGATATGAAGGGTAAATTAGAGATCGGACGGTAGTTAGATGGATCTGAGGGGTCAAGTTTAGGTTTTTTTTTAGTATGGGTTTAATCGCTTGTTTGAGGGGTTAGGTACTGAGCCAGTGGAGATGGAAATGTTTATGATGTTAGCTATGGGCTGGGCGATTATGTTAGGAATGGAGGGGAGATATTTGGTGGGGTAGTGTCTGTAGGATGAGATGATGGTCTTAATCTCTTGAGGATGGCTTCAACTTCTGATGTGGCTATGGTTTCAAATGAATTTAGTTTCATGGTGAGGTTGTTAGGGGGAGTTGTGCTAGGTAGAGTGGTAGAGGGGAAACGTAACAACAGAGTATTGATTTTATCCTGGAAATAAAGTGCAAGGTCCTCGCATTTGGTAATAGCTTCATAGTCTGGGATGTGGGCATGAGGTGGTTTAGTAAGGGAGGCCACAAATTCAAAGAGGGCATGGGCATTGTACTGGAGGTGGTGAATCTTGTGGGCGTAAAAATCTCTCTTAGTTTTATTTAGCATGTTACGGTAGTTATGGAGGGATGTTTTATATTTAGCGAGGAGTGTAGGTGATGGATCTTTGCGCCAACTTTTTTCAAGCTTTCTAAGCTGTTTCATCTGTTTCAAGTTATGTATATACCAATGGAAGACTATTCCGTAATTTCAGAACAGTCTTGAAAAAAAGACCAATTTTGAAGTCTTACATGACAGAAACTCTTAACCGAGGGACGTTACAGCTGTGAACCATACTGAGAGTAACTCTCTCTCAGTGGGTGTTTCCAAAGGATCTTGTTGCACAAATGAGAAGGGCCCTGTCCTCTCAAGATCTTAAATGCTAGGACCAGGACTTTAAATTTGCATCTCAATTTGATCAGCAACCAATGTAGTTTCACTAGTAGTGTTGCCACTAATTCTCACCTAGACCATCCGAAAACCAGCCTAGCAGTCATATTTTGGACTACTTGCAGCTTCTGAATTAAGTTGCCTGGTAGCCCAAATATAAAAGATTACAGTAATCAATGACTGCTATCATTAGTGCATAAACCAGACTTCAACGCCTTTAGATTTAAGAAATGTTTCAATTGCTGTATCATTCTCAGTCTACTATGAGCAGAATGGAGTACTGCATTGATTTTGCTATCCATAGACCAATCTGAGTTCAGCCTAACTCCAATAGATTTTATATCGGTACTGACAGTAATCAACTGCCCTTCAAACTCAACTTGAAACTTACCCTGTCCCGAACCTACCTGGAGTATCTCGGTCTTACTTGCATTCAATACTGAAAAATTTTCATCCAACCATTTGCCCACTGTTTCAACAGTCATTGAGAATAGAACGAGTCCGTTGTGGGTCTATTCCCAACGGGGAAACAATTTGCACATCGTTGGCATAGATGAATAAGATAAACCCAAAAGAGCAACTAGTGCACCCAATGGAGATACATATAAACACTGAACAAAAGGGGGGGATAAAGAAGAACCCTGAGGAACTCCCCTGGAAAAACACCACGACTTCTATCCGCTAAAAAACTACTAATCCACTTCAAAACCAAGCCTCTTACTCCCAAGGACTGGCAGTGAGAAATTAAAATGTCATTGTCTACCAAATCTAATGCACTGGAGAGGTTAAAAAAAAAATTACCAACACAGAAGCCCCCCCCTAAGTGAGGTAAAACCAAGTCAACCCGATCCACCATGATCCACCATGACTGTCTCCATGCTGCAAACTTTACGGAAACCGACGAGCTGGGTCCGATTTCCATGTCCTCTCTATAAAATCTGTCAACTGAGTGGTCACTACCCTTTTCAATACTTTAGCCACAAAAGGGAGATTAGGAACTATTCTATAATTAGAGCACAATCTTGGGTCCAACTCTGCCTTTTTCAAGATAGGTGTCACTACACATTTTTCAATGATTTGGGAACTAACTTCGCTACCAAAGAAGCACTGACCAAAATTCTTAACCCCTTTAAGATTTGGTCTGGTAAAAAATCAATAAGATAGGAGGGACAAGGATCAAAACATTTTGGATTTCTTTACACGACCCACCACATATTTAATTTCCACTAAAGAAATGGTCTCAAATGATCTAAAATATTCTACCTCTATTAAATCATCCTTTATCAACACCGGTAGCTACCACATTAATTTTACTGTGGAGATACTTTCTCCATCTACTCTCCCTCAGCAGCTTCCAAGATTAAACAATCCCCAGAAACCCCATTAATTAGAGCGCTCTCTGCCTTTGCTTTGGCAAATGGGTCTCTTAAATTGTGGACTTCATCCTCGAAGAAAAAACTTAAGGACTTGCAACTAGACATATCCTCATAGACCAAGTTTCACTTTATATCCTCCCTTATAAGTGAACCCACCACCTTAAAGATGATTCTAGAGGCATAATTACCGTATTTTTCATTCCATAAGATGCACTTTCCCCCTCCAAAAGTGGGGGGAAAATGTCTGTGCGTCTTATGGAGTGAATATTTAAAAAAAAAACAAAACTAACTACAACCAATGTTTTTTTTTGTCCCCATTTCCCATCCCAATCCTTTAAATGTAATTTACTACAACCCCCCACCCTCCTGCCCCCCCCCCCCCAAGACTTGGCAAAAGTCCCTGGTGGTCCAGTGGGGGTCCGGAGCGATCTCCTGCACTCGGGCCGTCGGCTGCCAGTATTCAAAATGGCGCCAATAGCCTTTGCCCTTACTATGTCACAGGGGCTACTGGTGCCATTGGTTGGCCCCTGTCACATGGTAGGAGCAATGGATGGCCGGCGCCATCTTGTGCTTGGCACATGCCACCCTACTCCTCTTTAGAATTGTTTCCAGCTGATTCCATATTACTTAACTGAACCCGGTCCATACCTCCCCCCCCTAACAGAGAATATCAGGAAACAACCCAATACTTAGAGCCATTCTCCTCTTTTTCCACCAACAATCCTGTACCAAATTCGTTTCCTGCAATCTACTTTTTTCATCACTGATTTTCTCTTTCCAGGCCTGTTTTTCCTAGAGAGCTTTAGTTTACCAAAATAGTTACTACACATCAAAAAATGGTCTATCCAGTCAACTTTTCAACCCCATCAATTATTAAACCTACCATCTGGCTTGCCTTCCCTGAGGCAAACAGATCTAACATATGTCCCTCTTCATGCGTCTCTCCTTGAATCATCTGGGAAAGGCCATCACTGGCCAAACTACTTAGACAATGATGTACTTTAGAAGAATCATAACTTTCAAAAGCAAATTGAAGTATCCCATTACTACTAGATAAGAGTATCTTAAATTAAGGCCTAAAACTACCTTCAAGGTAGCATCAATTTGAGGTTGGGTTAACCTGGGCAGGCAGTATCACAAGGAAACATAGATAGAGTCCTGAAAACCTAACTTACCTAACATACTTTTGCATCCTGTAACTTGACCTACAAATATTCTCTTTAAAGGAAGAGAATCTCTAAAAAAGCAAATGTTGCTTACCTGATGTAACAGGTGTTCTCACAGGACAGCAGGATGTTAGTCCTCACAAATGGGTGACATCGAGGATGGAGCCCACCACGGAAAACTTCTGTCAAAGTTTAATAGAACTTTGACTGGCCCCTACTGGGCATGCCCAGCAAGGCACTGACCCTGCAGCCAGCAGGGGTCTCCCTTCAGTCTGATTTTCAAAGCTACAGGCAGTGCCTAAAAAAGTAAAAACTAAAACGAACCCAACACCGCGGGGTGGCGGGCGGGTTTCGTGAGGACTAACATCCTGCTGTCCTGTGAGAACACCTGTTACATCAGGTAAGCAACATTTGCTTTCTCACAGGACAAGCAGGATGGTTGTCCTCACAAATGGGTGAGTACCGAGCTGAGGATGTCCTGGCTTGCACCAAATGCACCCAACGACGTGCAACAGGCACAACAACTGGGGTGAAATTTGGGAAAGGGCATCCGCACCCTACTGGGAAGGTGGAAGGGTGTTGGTACATCATGTTGGAAAAAGGTTACGCAAGACAGATTGGCCGAAGATGGAGTCCTGTCTTCCAGCTTTGTCCAAACAATAGTGGGCTGCAAAGGTATGGAGAGAACTCCAGGTTGCAGCCCTGCAGATGTCAGGAAGCGGCACCGATCGAAGGTGTGCTACTGAAGTCGCCATGGCCCTCACAGAGTGTGCTTTTACACGGTCTTGAAAAGGAATGCCAGCTTGCTGATAGCAAAAAGAAATGCAGTCCGCCAACCAGGAGGAAAGAGCCTGCTTACCCACAGGTTGTCCTAACTTGTTAGGATGGAAAGAGACGAATAATTGAGTGCTCTTCCTGTGAGAAACTGTACGGTCTAGGTAAAAAGCTAGAGCCCGTTTACAGTCTAGGGTATGCAGGGTCTGCTCTCCAGAGTTGGAGTGGGGCCTGGGAAAAAAGATAGGTAGTACGATAGATTGATTGATATGAAACTCCGAAACTACCTTAGGTAAAAATTTAGGGTGAGTGCGGAGTACCGCCCGGTCCTGCAGGAGCTTAGTGTAAGGCGGATAGGTAACTAGGGCCTGTAATTCACTAATCCTGCGAGCTGAAGTAACAGCCAAAAGGAATAACACTTTCCAAGTGAGATATTTAAAGTCACAGGAGTGGAGAGGTTCGAAAGGAGGTTTCATTAGACGACCAAGAACCAGGTTAAGGTCCCAGGATGGGGCAGGAGGGTGTAAAGGTGGCTTCAAATGGAGCAAGCCTTTAAGAAAGCGTGTTACCAGGGGTTGTACTGAAATAGGATTACCCCCAATACCCTTATGGAAGGCGGCTACCGCACTGACATGCATTCTGATAGAAGAGGTTTTAAGACCGGATTCAGAGAGATGCCATAAATAGTCCAAGAATTTGGAGATTGGACAGGAAAGGGGATCAAGGGACTGAGAAGTGCACCATGATGTGTACCTTTTCCATTTGTATGAATAAGACTTTCTTGTGGAAGGCTTTCGTGAAGCTATCAGGACCCGAGAAACGGAATCTGAAAGGTTAAATGGTTGAAGGACTAACCTTTCAACATCCATGCCGTCAGGGACAAGGCTTGGAGGTTGGGATGGAGGAGGCATCCGTCGTTTTGAGTGAGCAGATGCGGGTCCCTTCCCAGAGGAATGTGCCTGTGGATGGAGAGATCCTGGAGTATTGGAAACCATACTTGGCGTGGCCAGTAAGGTGCTATCAGGATCATGGTTCCTCCGTCCTGGCGTAGCTTCACGAGAGTCTTTGACACAAGAGGAAGTGGAGGGAATGCATAGAGCAGACCGGTTGTCCACTTGAGGGAGAATGCATCCCTCGGCCGAGAGTGCTGGCTCTGAATGAGAGAGCAGTAATCGTCCACTTTGTGGTTCTGAGGGGACGCAAAGAGGTCTATGCGGGGAAAACCCCACTTTCGAAACAGAGAGGTCGCTACGAGAGGGTGGAGTGACCACTCGTGTGGTTGGAAGACACGGCTCAGCTGGTCTGCCAATACATTGTCTACTCCCGGCAGGTAAGTGGCCCTGAGGTACATAGAGTGGGAGAGGGCTTCCGCCCAGATCTGCGCAGCTTCCTGACACAGAAGGAAGGAGCCTGTGCCTCCCTGCTTGTTTATGTACCACATGGCCACTTGGTTGTCCGTCTGGATTAAGATTATCTGATGAAATAGATGATCTTTGAAAGTTCGGAGCGCATAGCGGATTGCTCGAAGTTCCAGGAAATTGATCTGGTGTTCGGCTTCCTCTTTGGACCATAACCCTTGGGTTTGGAAGTCGTCCACATGGGCTCCCCAACCGATGTGAGAAGCGTCGGTGGTTAGGATTACTTGCGGATCCGGTGGAAGAAAAGGTAAGCCCTGAAGGAGGTTGACCTGAGTCGTCCACCAGGTTAAGGATAGGCGCAGCGCTTGTGTGACTATGGAGGACAGAGGCTGAAAAGCTTGAATCCATTGGTGTCGTAGAGTCCATTGTGTTACTCTCATGGCTAGTCGGGTCATGGGAGTGACTTGAACCGAGGATGCCATGTGTCCTAGGAGAATGAGGAACTGGCGAGCCGTGGCAGTGTTCTGAGACTGGAGCTGGCGAGCCAGGGATATTAGGGTGTGGACCCTCTGAAGAGGAAGGTAAGCCTTTGCCTGTAAGGTGTCCAAGTCTGCCCCAATGAAGGATAAGGTTTGAGACGGGACTAAGCAAGATTTCTCGTAATTGACAAGAAACCCTAAGGAAAGGAGTGTTTGAATTGTCAATTTTAGGGAGGATTGAGCTATCTGTTGGGTGGAGGCCCTGATTAGCCAATCGTCCAGATAGGGGTAGACGTGGACACCTTCCTTCCTTAGGAATGCTGCTACCACTACGAGACATTTGGTAAAGACTCGTGGGGCAGAAGCCAGACCGAAAGGTAGGACACGGTATTGATAATGGTCGTGGCCTACTAGAAACCGCAGATATTTGCGATGGGATTGTGTGATAGCAATGTGGGTATAAGCGTCCTTGAGGTCGAGAGAGCACAGCCAATCCCCCTTTTGCAACAGAGGGAGCAAGGCGCCCAGGGTTACCATCTTGAACTTCTCTTTTTGCAGATACTTGTTGAGGGCCCGAAGGTCCAGAATTGGACGTAACCCCCCTGATTACTTTGGTATTAGGAAGTATCTGGAATAGAATCCTTTCCCTTGTTGACAAGGAGGGACGGGTTCAATAGCATTTGATTGTAGAAGAAGGGATACTTCTTGATGTAATTGAGTCAAATGGCTGGTTAGACTCCATGCCTGAAGGGGCGGGGAGTCTGGCGGAAGTGTTATGAAGTTGAGGTGGTAACCCTGTGCGATAATTGCTAGCACCCACTGATCTGAGGTAATCTGTTTCCAACGGGGTAAGAAGTGGTACAGCCGACCTCCCACAGGGATGTGTGGAAGAGGGAGTTGGCATGTGCTCAATACAGGGAAGTACAGATCCACCAACAAAGGCACCCTACATGTTCAATCCTTGAAAACAGCTCATCTCTCCTCCACCCGCGACCGTGCCATCTCAATTGCCGGTCCAGCCCTCTGGAACTCCCTACCTGTCCACATGCGCCTTGAACCCTGTGCAATCAAATTAAAAAAGAAACTAAAAACACTTCTGTTCAACCATGCCTACACAGAATAGCTTTCCCTCCCCCTCCGCAGCCCCCCCCCCTCTAGGTGACCGCCCTCTCCTTATATTAAGGAGATATTCAATGTAAATTGTAAATTGTTAATTGTTATTCTCTCGTTATGACCTTCTTGTTTTCTATCCTTCATTCTGCCTATTGGTTATCCCCGCGCCCAGTTACTATCCCTGTTGAAATGTACTTTCCAACCTTGCAGTTATTATGTGAACCGGTATGATGTCCCCACAAATACCGTATATAAAAGTTTCTAAATAAATAAATAAATAAGTCAAAGGCCCGCCGCAGGCCCAGGAGGTGGGGCTACAGTAGGTCTTTGCTTTCTCGGCTGACGAGGCTGAGGCCTGTTAGAGGACCGTGCAGGACGAGCCCTAGTTGACGGAGGGTAATAGCGGCGTGGTCGAAAGAACGACTTCTTAGAGTCCTTCTTTTGCGGTTGCTTGGAGGTCACCTCAGGTGGGACAGATGAGAGTTGTTTCAACGTCTCATGGTGGTCTTTTAACTCCGCCACAATCTGTTGAATTTGCTCTCCAAACAAATTGTCGCCTAAGCAGGGCAAATCAGCAAGACGATCTTGGACCTCTGGGCGAAGGTTGGATGACTTTAACCAAGCCCAACGTCTGGCTGAGATGGCTGTGGCTGAAACCTTCGTGGAAGCATCGAAAATGTCGTAGGCAGTCCTAATCTCGTGCTTCCCTGCCTCAAATCCCTTGTGAAGAAGGGCTTGAAGCTGCGGTTGGTATTGGTCCGGCAACGTGTCAGCATAGTCTTGCATCTGCTTAAGGATGGCTCTGTTGTATTGAGTCATGTAAAGTTGATATGAAGCTATGCGTGAAATCAACATAGCTCCATGATACACTTTCCGTCCCACACTATCCAGGAATTTGTTGTCCCTGGTAGGTGGGGTAGAAGAGTGCGGCTTAAGACGCTTGGCCTTCTTCTGCGCGGACTCAACCACAACAGAGCGATGATCCAGTTGAGGTTTTTGGAAACCTGGTGCTGACTGGACAAGGTATGTGGAGTCAGCTTTCTTGTTAACTGGTGACACCGATGAAGGAGATTCCCAGTTTTTCTTGAGCAGATCCAAAAACACCTGGTGTATAGGGATGGAAGCGATGATTTTTGGAGCATCCAGAAATTGAAGTAGTTCCATCATCTGGTGTCTGTCATCAGCTTCAGATTGTAGTTGAAAAGGTACAACTTCTGACATCTCTTTCACAAAATTAATGAAAGATAGATCCTCAGGAGGAGATCTTTTTCTACTCTCTGTAGGAGATGGTGGCGAAGGCAAATCTGTGTCAGAAGAGGTATCATCATCATCACCCCAGGTATCGTAGGGATCATGTGGGGCTTGTAGTCCTGATGGACCTGGCTGAGGCTCTGAAGGCATCGATGGAAACCGAGGTGGAATCGGTGCGGTAGGTGGAACCAGAAATGGCATCGATGGCTTCGGTGCTGCCGATGGAATCGGTGCCTGGCGCCGAATCGATGGAGCCGAAGGATAAATCGGTGGAGATATACCAGAAGGTACCGATGGAACTACCCCGGAAGGGGGAATTCGAAACGGTGTTTCTCCTGCCGATGAGAAACCAGTCGGAGACGGTGGTGTTGTCGATGGCACTGGAATCACCGATGGAAGGGCCGTCATGAGTGCCTCCATGCGGCTCAGTAGCGGTGCTAGCGCTTGTATCAACGGCTCGGTGGTCGGTTCTCTCCTCGGTGGCGAAGCCGGTGCCCGCGTCGGTGCCGGGGGCGGCACTGGAACCGGTGCCGGAGACGGTACCGATGGAGGTTGTAATTTCTTCATCGCTTTCTCGATGGCCTCCTGGACCAGCCGGTCCAGTTCTGCCCGGAGACCAGGGGTAACCATACCCGGCTCGACGGGAGAGGGAGGCTGAGGCAGGGCCGGAGGGACCACTGTAACTGGTGGGATCACGGCCCCCACACCCCGAGAGGGTGAGGGTTTCCTCGATGCCGGCGAACGAGACGTGGAGGGCGTCCGGTCTGTTCGCGGCTTCTTCGTCGGTGGCTCGGCTTGAGCAGAGGTCGATGGCTGTGGATCCTCGACAGGCCGAGACTTGTGCCGTCGATGGCGGTGCTTTTCCTTCCGATCCCCTCGCCCATCCGGGGAAGGGACGGGAGTCGACGGCCGAGAAGCGATCGATGGCGGACGGTCACCGGAGGGTTGACGATGATGGTACAACTTCGACGGTGCCGGTTCCGATGACGTCGATGCTATCGATGGCGTTGGGGTGGGTGCATGGAAGAGGAGCCCCATCTTCTCCTTCAGGTCAGAATGACCTTGAAACTTCCTATCCCAGTTCTACAACACAATCCCCTCCACACAGGAAAAACCACAATGACACAAAGATCTCGCAACTACACAGCCCTCATCCCTATTATGATTTCTCCTCTCACACAACTATTAGGTCTAACACTATTTTCCCTTACGCTATTCAACGCTCAATCTCTCACCAAAAAATCCCTGATCCTCAATGACTATCTCTTGGACTCCAACCCAGACATATGTACCATAACAGAAACCTGGCTCAAACCAACAGACATAGCAATAATAAACCAACTCCCAACCGATCTCTACGACTTCTTCTCCCTTCCCCGTCTCAAAAAAAGGGGAGGGGGCATCCTTTTGGCAGCTAAAAAAGAGCTGAAATTCACCCAGCTTCCAGTCAAGTCAGATTCTAAACTTGAAGTAGGACTTTTCAAAACAGCCGATCTCCAAGTCCTACTCACCTATGCCCCTCCGGGTCTCCTGGACTCAGATGCCTCCCCTTTGATAGAAATCATAACAACACACTTGAATTTAGACTCCCCGACTATTGTTTTAGGAGATTTCAATTTACATGTGGACAACCCTACTCTTACCAACAATTGCGAGGCTCTACTCATGGCCCTCTCAGCTATGGGCTTTAATCAGATTGTCAACAAGCCTACCCATAAAGCCGGCCACACCCTGGACCTCATTTTCGTGAATGCAGGAATCAAATACACTTCCCCTCCTTCTTGCACTCCGGTCCCATGGTCAGATCACTCACTAATCACCGCTACTTTCTCCCTGACACAATTCAGAAAAAATCCCCCACCGAAATCCTCATTTCTCTACAGAAAATCCTGTTCTTCTAACGACCTCAACAACCAGCTCACCTCAGAGCTTCCCCATCTTAACCTCTCTGACCCTAACTCAGCCATCCTATCCTGGAACAACATCACCGAGACAGTAGCAAACAAACTATGTCCTCTTTCAGCAAAAAAACTAAACACAAACTCAACAAAAAGACAACCATGGTTCTCAAACAACCTCCATACGCTTAAGCAGAGCCTTAGACACAAAGAAAACAAATGGCGCAAGGCCCCAAGCCCCAGCACCTTAGCCGCTTACAAACTCGCTTTACATCACTACAAGAACTCCACACTAAAATCAAAAAGGGATTACTATGCGAGCAAAATACATGACCTTGTATTTGATGCAAAAGCTCTTTTCGCTTACGTATCCAACCTGACTCACATCAACACTCCAGATATACCCATAGACCTAGCTCAATCCAAAGCCGAGGAATTAGCTACTTTCTTCCAAGATAAAATATCTAACCTACTAAAGCGATTGACCCCTAGTAACAATCCTATCACCGCTGACCTACAGATACTAAACAAAGGAACCTCCTTGGAATCTTTCGAACCCATCACAGCCTCTGACATCCTTCTGTTACTTAAGAAAATGAAACCCTCCTCCCACCCCTTCGATCACTTACCTACAAAGCTCCTCCTTCTTATACCGGAAACAATCTCCAAAACCCTGGCAGATATCATAAACTGCTCATTATCCCAGGGAATTTTCCCAGAAGAACTTAAACTAGCTTCTCTAAAACCACTCTTAAAGAAACCCAATCTTGACCATAAAGACCCCAACAACTTTCGCCCAATTTCAAACCTTCCTTTTATTGCCAAGATAATGGAAAAGCTGGTCAATACTCAACTCTCCAACTACATTGAAGACCACAAAATACTTTACCCCTCTCAATATGGATTCCGTAAAGCATCAAGCACGGAAACTCTACTCATATCCCTGACTGACAACATCATCATGGGACTAGACAAAGGCCAATCCTTCTTACTCATCCTTCTAGACCTTTCGGCTGCGTTTGATACTGTCAACCATTCGACCCTCCTCAACCAACTGTCGAACATAGGAATATCAGGAACTGCCCTATCATGGTTCAACTCATTCCTCAGCAACAGAGGATATAAGGTAAAGATCCACAACAAGGAATCTTCCCGACATTCCTCATCTTTAGGAGTTCCTCAGGGCTCCTCCCTCTCACCCACACTCTTTAATATTTACCTCCTTCCGCTCTGTCAACTACTAACCCGCCTGAAACTAATCCACTTCCTATACGCGGACGACGTGCAGATCCTGATCCCTATCAATGAAACCATTGCCAAAACTCTTGAATTCTGGGAACTCTGTCTAAAAGAAATCAATCTCCTCTTATCGAATTTAAACTTGATATTAAATTCGGCTAAGACGGAACTTCTGATCATCTCACCTGACAATAGTAACCCACTTCTGAGTCTTCCAACCAACCCACCTAGCACCCAAACAAGGGACTTAGGAATAATTATCGACAACCATCTCAACTTAAAATCGTTCATCAAACAAACTACTAAAGATGGATTCTACAAACTCCAAGTACTTAAAAGAATCAAACCGCTCCTGCACGTTAGAGACTTCAGAACGGTACTTCAAGCAGTTATCTTTTCTAAGATAGACTACTGCAACTCTATCTTACTTGGTCTTCCCTCTGCTTCCATCAAACCCCTTCAGATGCTCCAGAACACAGCTGCGAGAATTCTGACCAACACCAGGAGAAGAGATCACATCTCACCCATTCTCAAGAACCTGCACTGGTTGCCTATACACTTCAGAATCATCCACAAATCCATCACTATTATCCACAAGGCCATACATCACCAAACAACGCTCGATTTACAAATTCCTCTCAGACAACACACTTCCACCAGGCCCATCAGAGAAGCCTACAAAGGATCACTCCATGTCCCCCAAACCAAAACCACTCACTACCTAACTTTCAGAGACCGAGCCTTTTCCACAGCCGGCCCTTCATTATGGAACTCTATCCCTCCGGAGCTGAGACAAGAACCATGCCTACCGTCTTTTAGAAAAAGGCTTAAGACTTGGCTATTTAAACAAGCCTTCCCAGACCCGATCTAAATGATAGTAATTTTACAAGAGACAGCAAACTATACAACAGATTTCATATCATAATGTAAATAATGTAAATATTTTAATCTCTTCCGTTCGTCTCTCTTATTCTAATTTCTCTTCCCAGTTTTAAGACCCTGTTGTAATGTAACTTTTGTTCTCCTTGCACTTGTTTTTCGTTTCTTGTTCTCACCCCTTGTTTTATGTAAACCGGCATGATGTGGTTTCTAATCATGAATGCCGGTATAGAAAAACGCTAAATAAATAAATAAATAAATAAATCCTGGCTTTGCGACCCTTGGGTGTCATTAAGGCACATTTGGTGCAAGTCAGGACATCATGCTCACTACCCAAACACATTACACAAACCCTGTGGGGGTCTGTGATGGACATAGTCCGGGTACAATCCGGACAACGACGGAACCCCGTTGCCATGGCTGGAAGCCAAAATTTAGGCTGGGGATCGGTAAGTGCCAACAGGCCTCGAGGGCCAAATTCGACGGCAGTCGATGGAAGAAGGCAAAAAACTTACCGGGTTCCGTAAGATGACTAAAAAATTTGTCGAAGGGAGACCCCTGAGGGGCAAATTTTCTTAGGAAATTAATTTCCAAATTCCTGTCAGGAACGTGGTTAGAGAGCTCCTTTCACCGCGTGGCAACTGCTGCGCGGAAAAAAGAAGACTGAAGGGAGACCCCTGCTGGCTGCAGGGTCAGTGCCTTGCTGGGCATGCCCAGTAGGGGCCAGTCAAAGTTCTATTAAACTTTGACAGAAGTTTTCCGTGGTGGGCTCCATCCTCGATGTCACCCATTTGTGAGGACAACCATCCTGCTTGTCCTGTGAGAACAACAGCTACACCTCCTCCTTTCTTCCTACCAGATCTATTACACATGTGAAGTGTAACTCTTAGGGCATACTTGAAAAATCACAGTGGATAAATTACCCTTCAACCAAGTTTCTGTTACACAAACCAAATCCATATCTGTAACAATTAAATCATGAACATGCAACCATTTTTTGGATAATGATCTTACATTAATTAATACTTCAAATCACCCTTTTGCCCCTTAGTTACCCTCCCACGAAATGGTATCTTACCTGGGGTTATTAACCACCTCTCATTCAATCCTGAATCATCTTTAAATCATTCCCTCTCTATCTAATAATTACCCCACCCTCATACAACGGAAATTCCAGATTCAGTTTTCTCCTCAGGCATTCCCTCGATCTCCTGAAGAGGGTCCCAAAGAGGCAAGCCTCTTGGACCCAGCTCTTCTCTGTGATTTCAAGCCCTGGTCAATGTTGTCAGAATAGGTGGGGTCTGGATGGCAGCGTCCAATGTTTGGGGGAGGGGTTTGTGTGGCCCAAAAAGTTTGTGGCTCCTACAACCTGCAAGCAAGCTGGAAAGCAGTGATGTTCAAATGTAGACCTTACCCTCTCTCTCAGCACTCCCACAAGACAGGTAGTTAATCTGGTACTCGACTGCGGACTCTGAACATAAGTGTTGCTATTAAATGATGGCTAGAATATTCTTCCCTTTGTGCTCTAGAACAATATAATATAATTTTTATATTCTGCCTTTCATGAATGGTCAGCCATTTCAAAATGGATTACATTCAGGCACCATAGGTATTTTCCTGTCCACACAGGGTTTACAATGTGAGTCTGTACCTAACGCTATTGAGAGTTAAGTAATTTGTCCAAAATCACATGAAGTGTCCGTGGGATTTGAACTCTGGCTTTCCTGGTTTGCAGCCTGTTGCTATAAACACTAGGTTACTCCTCTTCTGCACACCACTACCTCCACAGTAGTCCTAGTTTGGGGAGCAGAGACCTGGCTTATTAATCAAATCCAGGTCTTCTACATGGTTAAATAATATATTTCAAATTTATAATAAATGTTACATGAACTAGAACATCTGTTTTGCAAATATTTTTTTTTATATTAAATTGACAGCTATCCTACTCTCCATAATATATCAAAGATGTATGCTTAATGGGTTAGAATAACTGGTGCCATAATTGGTAAAATGGAACAGAATGCAGTGTATGCAAGTCAGACAGATCCAGGGGTACTGAAGGAAATGGTAGAATAAAAGAAAATGTCAATGAAACGTATCCTATGTGGGAACTTTTGAAAAGTTGCTCAGTAAATATACTGATTCTTATACAGTATATTATTCTTCAAAACGGAAGTACCAAAGGCCTTACCTGTAGAACTCTCTTCACTAGAGGTGTAGGTGCCCTTTCCCAGCAAGAGATTCACCATTGTGGGAGAGTTGGCTACTTTTAGCGGTGTTTCCCCCTTCCTGTTACTCTGATGGGGGTTCCCACCATATCGGAGTAACAACTTGACCACCTGGCAAAAATAAAAAGAAATCTGAAATACCTACATCTGAGGTTAAATTCACAAATGCAAAAGAATTCTAGGAATATGCTACAATTCAAATACAAAGCAAAAAAACTTATACCAACATAAAATGGAATCAATGTTTTATCATTTATTTCAATACATATATCACCATTATGAATCTTGCAACTCCTCCAAAGTAGCATATAATCATTTACAAATACATACATGAATGTTACATCTATTAAGTGAAGATGTAACAAGCATATAATCTTGTCTTCTCCCAACATCTGAACTCATCTAGATTCCTCATTTAGCCTGCCCAAGTTCCAATCTCTCAGCCCACCAAACTAGCCAGACCCCCCCATGCCTATTCCCATTTTAAACACTACTTAATACCAATGTCCCCAAAAGAATCATATTTCTGTACCACTGTCCTATTTTCACACTTATCAGCTCTCCAGCTTCTCCCTGCCTATGTCATCTTTCTCATATCTATACCAGGGTGACCAACTCCAGTCCTCAAAAGTCACAAATAGGTCTGCTTTTCAGGAAATCCACAATTATTGTGCATGAGAGATTTCCATGCACCACATCCATTGTATACAAATACATCTCATGCATATTCATTATGGATATGTGGCTCTTGTGGACTAAAGTTGGCAACTGATCACTCTCTCTGCCTCACCTGCCCTTCATCAAAGCTCTGTGTTCTACTAACCAGCAGTTTCCTTACCTTTAATTCAATGGAATGGAATTAGCCAAAATTTTTATTTGACACACTATGTAGTTTGTTTCTAATCTCAGTTCCCTTGGGAACATGTTCAGGAGTTCATAAGTGATAAAAAATTGAGCTTAAAGGAGCAGCACTGCCAAAAATGCTTAAATAAGATAGCTGAGAGTTTAAAAATAAATTAATTTAAGATTTCCATTTTGACAAGGCTCTTTCTGATCTTCATTGACTTCAGTTGCTGTAGAATTTTATTTTTTTTTCCATTCAGCACTTTCTACCAGCTCCTTTAGGCTTCCAGTTCAATTGGAAGCAGGGCCAGAATCAGGTGTCATAAGCCTTCTTTAGCAACTATCCAAGATGTTTTTTTTCCCTATTTTATATCATCTTCCAACTAACTTAGCAATAACAATCCTTGGCTGGGGTTGTGCACAAGGGCTCCTTCATGGGGTCTAACTGCAGCCGTTAGAGCTTCACCCTTGCGCACTATGACTCTCTCCCCAGCATTCCTAGCAAGACTTTGGCTGGGAAATGAACTGGGGTCCCTCTGCATGGCAGTGCACAACACTGGGCTGACTCCAGAAATCAATTTCTCTCATGATAATGGCTAGAATCTGGAGAACTCAAAAAGGGTCAGATGTCAGCATTTTCCAAAATTCTTCCCAAGTTGTTCAACTAATTATGTAGTCTGGAGATTACTAAACAAAAGCACCACTGTTTATCAGCTGATTTGTCCTTCCTGCTCATTCCTATGTAACTTAGTTTTAATCAGTTTCCAGGTGTGCACATGAAAATTTGTCACATGCTTTCTTTACTAATGAATAAAAATGTACTTTACCAAAGGTGCTGAGTACAGATAGGCAAACAACATTTTTAAGCCAGGTTTATCCAAAACGCCAAATATCTTAGTTTCAAAATTGCCAAAGGTTTCTGAATTGGCTGAACTTCCAATGAGGTACCAAATTTAGTTTTAAAACACTATCATTTTCCCCAGCCATTTCAAAATCTGCAAATTCCATTTCGAATTCAAAAGTTTGGCGGGCCAAGAACTTCCTTGCCAAAATTCATAAACTAAAGATCCATTTTTGACAGAATGACCAGAAAACTGAACTTCTGGCTCAGCACAGAAGAGGGATCACATTCATAACTATCAGGGACTACTGTGTTACCATAATATTTGTTAAACCTGAGAAAAAGAGCCAGAAATGCATACTTTGTAGTGGCCATTGTTGGATGCATCATGCAAAGGTGTATCATCGTCCAGTCCCTTGGTGTTCACTTCCGCTCCTGCAGCCAATAACTGCTTTGCAACATCATAGTAACCTCGGTTACATGCCTCATGTAATGCAGTCCAGCCTGGAAAAGCACAATAAATATCACACAGACTCACATATGCCATATTACACATAGTTGTCTTGGAAAATACTGATCTGTATTTTTCTCAGGATCTAGAAAGCAGGGGTGTCCAACTCTGGTCCTTGAGTGCAACAAACCATTCTGGTTTTCAGGATACCCCTAATGAACATGCATATAATTTATGCCAATAATTCCCTCTTACCTCACCTTACTTTCCTACAAGCTATTCTATCAGATTCCATCAGATTATATTTCAGTTTAGCGTTACAAGTCTGCAGTCAACCAATCCAAATATGTGCTCCATGTACCGGGACTTTAATTATTCCAGTACGCACCTAGATCTTTAGCCAGGTTAGTCTTTGCGCCACATAAGAATATTATTACTTTATTTATTCGTTGTATGTTATTCCCCAGTTCCTTTTGATCCAAGTTTTGCTCCCTTGTTCAATGTAATCGCATTCTTACATGCTTGTTAATGTTCTAATGTAAACCGAAGTGATATGTAACTTTGTACATGAATTTCGGTATATAAAAATGTTAAATAAATAAAATATAATTGAGCATGTAGATTTAACTATTGCATACTGTATGCATGTAGAATTATCTCATGCATATTCATGTGGGTTACCCTGAAAACCTGACAAGTTTGATATCTCTGTTCTATAGAGTCGTAGAAGAACCCCACTCCATTTCACTTTGGAAACACTGTACTCTGAACGAAGCTGAAGGATCCTCTTTCAAATATAAGGCCCAATGTCATTCTAACTCACAGGCTGATAGAAGATGTGCTCAGATCTGCACACATTTTTGTGCAACAAGAAATTTAGTGCACATAACTGTGTTCAAAAATGTCAATACAATTGTTAGACATGCAAATACCACATTAATGAAGTTATTGGCTATTACTCCACAATGGAGAGAGGTGCACAGACTCAATGCTGGAAATTTAAATCTTAGAGACTGAATAACTTTTCTGGGTCTAGTGTAAATCTATGGAGGGTCCTGTACTTGGTATTTATGCCTACAGGTTTTATACACAGAGAAACTGCATTTTGCACAAATCATCTTTTATGTACACCAAGCATGTCTGAGATGCACATTTATTTTTTTGAATGTGGAGTGAATGAGTAATAGCCTCATTCACATGCATTTGCATTATGGGGTGGATTAGCACTTATTTAACCCGCATCTGTGAGCGGGTTAAACAGTGTGTTCATGTGAGCGCACTGTATTGCACTGACCCCTATGTAAGTGTGAACAGTAGAGTCTGTCCAGGAATCTTCTGAGCAAAATAAATGGCTTAGTAATAAGTAGTCTTAAACAATTAAGAAATTCCAAATACTCTCTCTACCCCCTGTGAGAAAAATGAAGTACCTATGAACAAAGGCAGTTTAAAGTTTGATGAATTAGCATGTCATAGAACGGGATGCTAGATTAATTTTTTGTCATCAAAGAAAACATTCTGCATGTGTTTTACCAATAAAACCTACTCTTACTATAGTGTGAAATGAGAGGCACTTGCTGATTTAGTCATCAATTCACAAAAGGAATCCCTGGAATACTGGGCTGAAAAAATCCTGGGTGCCAAGCTGCCTCAAATTCAGCCCCTGATATTGAGCCCAGTTCCAAGAAGACATACTCAATACAGTCAGACCCTGGAAGAGATACTGTAGCTCAGGATTGCCTCTTGCTCTATATAAAAGGAGAAAAGCTGGAAGAAGAAGCAGGAGAAAATGACAGGAGAGCATGAAGAAAAGCAAAAAGCCAAAAAAAGAAAATTAAAGCAAACATAACCAACTCCCACCAGCAAGACAAAAAAAAGTTAAGGAAAAATAAAATTTCCCTGGTCCCTAAACATTTTTTACTAGCACCCAAGTTTTCTAAATATTTTCCACCCCACTGGAATATGTAAAAAGTAATTTAAAATCAGATCAACAAAGAAGTTAAATCAATTTGACTCTCCTGATATATAAGACTCCTTACATTCTCCTATGAATTATATTCAAAACAAGGAGGTATGTGAACCCTTCATGAGGTCTAGTTTCCTTCATTGGTATAAAACTTTGTACATGTTATGACCATATTTATGTTGTTAATTTCTGTGTAAAAAGTACATTATTATACATTAGAGACTTTTTCCCTATAGGAAACTGAACAAAAAAACTAGTCAGCTGATGATCACAGGCACTAATTAATGGAAAGGAACTTTAAAAATGATCATTGTCAACCAATGGCAGGGCAGTTTTAAAAATGTTACTATTTTTCATTTCATTTCATTTAATATTTATATACTGCACATACCAAATTTACAAAACAGATCAAGGCAGTTCACAACAGATAAAAATATACGAATAATTTCAACATTAAAACTTTCAAATCCATAACCCTAACCCTCCCTAAAAACGTATATGTTGCCTCCCTCACATAAAATATATAACTGACCAATTACTGACATACCTCTACCATGAACCATCTTTTGACTACTTCCTACTGTTTCTCATTCTCACATGCTTTCTCTCTCTCTCTCATACACACACACACACAGGCTCTCACTCTCACATGCTCTCTCTCATACAATCATTCATACACACAGTCTCTCACTGGCACATGCTATCTGAGTCTCACACACACAGGCTCTCTCTCTCCCACATGCTGTCTTGCTCAAGCACAGGCACTGTCACATGCTGTCTCTCTCACACACACAGAGGCTCTCACATGCTGTCTCTGCAAACATTCAGGTCTTCACTCCCACACAGTCTCTCAACTCACTCTCACACATGCACACATACACACTCTATAGGTCCTCAGCCTCTCTCTCACCTCTGGGCATCTTCTTTACGGGTCACCACAGGATGGGCTCTGCAGCGGACAAGGTCTTCTCGGGCTGCGCTGCTCCTCTTCTGCACCCGGCTGATGCTCCTCCTCCTTCCTGCCCGCATGGCTCCGGCAACATTTTTCTTCTGGGGCCATGTGGGCAGGAAGGAGGAGGAGCACCTGCAGTGGCTGATGCTCCTCCTCCTTTCAGGACTGTGCAGGCAGGGAGGAGGAGCACCTGCATTATGCGGGGCTTGATGGGGCGGGGCAGCGGGCAGCATCCACCCCACAAAGTGTGCTCTGAGCCGCTGCAGAGTAGAGCACACTGTCAGTGTTTAGTGCTGGTCTGCGGTGGCGCCGGTGGTTGGGGACCCCTGTGATAGAGGACTAGTCAGATGACATTTCTTTTTCCGGTGTCCATGTTATTAGAAGCTGTGGCCCTGAAATGGAACCATACTCCGAACTCTAAGTACAGCTCTCAAATAAGCAAAGTACTGGCAAGGAAAAGAATCTACGATTTTTAATTAAACATTTTTTTTTTTTAAATCCCACTCAACTTCCTTACTGAGACCCTTAGGGGCTACATTATCTCATTTAAAAATGTATAATTGTTCTTTTCATATCAGTACTTTGTTTAAATCACCCCTCTAGTATTGTATGTTTGTACTTTCTCTAAAACTACAAAACGCAAGTCATCTACACAATGGCCCAAAGTGTTCCAGTGCGCAACTAAAGGAGCCTCCATCCTACCGCATCTAATACAGCTCATATGTTCCTGTATTCTAACTTTAATGGGTCTGACAGTTTTCCCAATGTAGGCAAGATCACAAGGGCACTATATCAAATAAATCACACCTGAGGATTCAAAGGATATATGCGACAACAATTTAATGGGGCGACAATCAGCTAAATTAAAAATCTCACCATTAAAAGTGAGCAGACATACATTGCAGTGGCCACAAGCGAAATGTCCCTGTGGGTTGATATCAGCTTCCTTGGGACATCTGTAAGCAGAACAGACCAATCTATCTCTAAGATTCTGCGCCCGCTTCAAAACACAGATACGACCATCATTAAAAACTGAATGTAATTGCAAAACATCCCAGTGTGCTCATATGCTCTGTTGTACTTGTCAAGTTTCTGGTGAAAAAGGAAGCACACACACTAATTTAGATGTCTCCTATCACATGGTAAACTGCAATAATAATTACCTATTGGTCCAAAGCCCTCAAATTATTTTTTCAAAATCTTAGGATACCCTCTCTCCCTAAACACTGATACTTCTCCATATTCTTCTGGAGTTGAACATAACATTCTCAATCTAAGGAACTGTCCTACTAGGAGGTTCTGTTTAAGCTTCTTAGGATGACAACTGGTATACTGGAGCAGGGTATTCTATCTGTTGGCTTTCTAAAAACTGAGAATTGAAACACATTATCCTGATAGTCAATAGCTATATCTAGAAATTGAACCTGAATTGCTAACATTAGAAGAAAACTGTAAATTACGATCCTGCTGATTCAACCAATATAGGAAGGACTCTAAAATGTTCCTTTCACCTGACCATAACAAAATTTATTTTATTTATTTATTTATTAGCTTTTATATATCGACATTCGTGGTACATCATGCCGGTTTACAATGTAACTGAAAGGAGAAAATGTCATCAATGTATTGTTTCCAAAATACAATGTTATTCTTAAAGGGGTAGTTGGATAGGGCCAGTTCTTCAAAAACACCTACATATAAATTAGTAATGTCTGGGGCCATTGAAGACCCATTAGCCACACCCTTAATTTGTTGGAAAAATGAGCGCTCAAACTGCAAAACGTTTTCCTTCATGGCAATAGTAATAAAATCTACTAAAGTATTTGTAGGTACAAGTGACTATAAGGCACGACTCTCCAAGGGAAATACAAGAGACATGGACAGATTGGGAGGCACTTTCATATGTGCTTAACGAGTGACTAGAAGGCACGACACTTCAAGGGAATTATTGTTTTCTAAGTAACCGGGAAGTGTACGTTGTGACACCAGTGAGTTGGCGGAGCACAGACAAGAGGAATACCGCTTTTTATTGTACACCTACATCCTGAGCAGAGATAATACAGAGAGCAAAGAAGCTATTATTCCTCCATGGTTGACAAGTAACTTTTGAAAATTATAATCTCTATGCAACGAATTTATAGTCTTTGTAATAACACCATGTTTAGAAGGAAAAGTGATCACTGGCAGTTTTTGAACATTTTGACAATTTGGATGTTCGTTTCAACATTTTTCTGTCTCTCTTGATTACAATCTTGATGACATTTGATTATGCTGATCCTTTTTCAGCTGATATAAGTTAAGTACATATTTCCAACTTCTAGAGAGCAATGCCTTTTTCAACGATCTTTATTATAAGGATTGTTACTTATTTTATGCTACTGGGGATTGTGTGAATGATTTGTATGAGTTTTGGGTTCTTTAAACTTTATGTAGTATTTTGAATTTAATAGATTTTTTGCTGAAATAGAGTAAATTGTGAGATAATCTAGTAAGTTATGATATAACAGATTTAAAGATAAAATTTCACATTTTTATGAGATAATATTAAATATTATAATAGGTCTTAGATTACATACTGTTCTAGGTGTGTTGGTATCACTTGCTTTAAAAAGTTTTTGACAAGTTCCTGGAAGAAAAGTCAAACTTATTAACCAAGCAGACAAGAAACAGCCACTACATATCACAGTGCAATAGCGGCATAGGCCCTATTTGCTGTTTGGGAACTTGCAAGATACATGTGACCTGGATTGGCCACTGCTGGAAACAGGATACTGGGCTTTCTGGACCCTCAGTCTGACCTAGTATGGCAAATTCTTATATTTTTATATCTGAGATTCCAATCTCTGAGACAATTTCTCTAAGATTGAAATAGATTGATCCTATGGCAGATGCATATCCAAAATGAGGATTATCGGTGAGCACCAATGCCTGCAAGACCCACGTGGGTTATGTATGCACTGCTCTTTTGATTTTACCATTTGGGATTTTAGTTTTTCCAATGGAGGGTGTGCTGATGTTGGCTTCAGCCAATGCGCTATTATTGGTGCCGACTGTGACAGCGCCTCTTAGCGCCAGTGAACCCACTGCCATGCTGTTCGGCACTGATCAACTCGCCAGTGATGATGGGGAACATTTCGGTGTTATGGATTTGTTTTCAGAGAGCTTAGCTATTTTTCTCTGATGCATGACACTACTCCAGTGAAGATGACGTTTTTAAAGAATGAAACAGGGATGAAGACGACTGAGTACAGCATTGTGGCGACTCTGACTTCTTGTTTTTGTGAGATACTGGTGCAGCCATTACTGAAGTTTTCATTCTGGAGAAGATATCTCTAGGAGAAGTTTTAGTTGCCTACTTATTTCCTTCAGAGACATTTTTGCACAGGCTTCATAGTTTGCTGTGCTTGAGATGGGCTTAGCTTTTGAGGCATAATTTATGCAAGTCCAGTGAAGCCATTTTATGGTTGCATCTCCTGCACAATTTGAATAGCTTTTTGCTGGACATGAAAGAAAATTACTATTATTTTTTTTAGAATTATCTGTTTATTGAGAATCTGTGTAAATATTACCATCATAAGCAGGAGAACTTAATATTACCACTCAGAATAAATCAATAAATGGTCATGGTAATCAGGTAGAAAAAATATACAGACTCAATAACTTTTCCCCAAGAAGCTTAATCATAAGCATTTTACTCCATCATTCACACAGAATCATACACACCCAATCACAGCACATTCAAACCCCTGTTGTACATATCAAAAATTAAAATAAAAGAAAATGGACAGTGGTAGGTCATCAGAGTTCCAACGTTATAATATTGTCGTCTTTGCTAATAGTGAGCTAGCCAAAAATTTACAGCCCCTCTTTGGTAGTGAAAGATTCCTATCAAGCAGATGTAAATAAATCATACTACCTAACCATGTAATAGAAGTGGCCTATATTTTTCCAGATAGGCACAAACCCAAGACCAAAATGTTTGTAATTTATGGCATTCAGTGAACATATGAGATAATGTGCCTTCCTAATTATTGCACTTTAAGCATAAATTACTATCCCACAGTTTAAGTCTTGCTCCCTTAGACCTGGTAAGATAAAATCTAAGAATTTAAATTGAGTTTCTCTCGGATTATCATTGTAAAAATACTTATACACCAACAAAAAGGCCCTAGCAATATCATCTTCATCAAGAACGATCCCCAAGACTTTGCCCAAATCCTCAGCCAATTTTTGAAGATGCTGACTCCGAACCAGGCCTCGGAGCAATACCACTCAAGATATTAACTTGTAGCACCAAAAAAAAGTGTCATCCTCATCTGAAAAATGTAGATTTCACCGGTGAGTTCTTGCCCAATGATTGGCAATAGTGCCTAATTTGATAGTATGCAAAGTAGTGCAAAGAGGAAAGAGACCATTATTCTCTAAGTTGCGATAGAGAATAGATGTGATGCGAGTCAGGATCAATGAGCTGACCAATGCTGTCAAAGACTTGATCTTTCCAATCCTAAAATGTAGATGACAGGCCAGCCGGCATGTTCAGGTTCTCCAAGAAAAATAAAAAGAGTGACTTGTCTGCAACCCTGTCTGCTGATATTCTCCACCACTTTTATGTCTTACATAGAGAAAACAACCAAAAGGCACTGCAGTGTAAAGATGTTATTCACTCCCATGACATATGAAGTAAAATGATTCGATAAGAGATGCTCCAAGTCATATTTCCTAAGGAAACCCAATCCTGAATACATTTTAACAAGCAGGGCACATTATACACACATATATTAGGAAGATCAATTCCCTTCTACCCTTAAAATTGCATAGCGAATGAAAAACTTATGTGGGCTCTTCTCCCCCGCACACAAATGGAGACACGAGTAAGTGAATGTATTGAATGTCAGATTGTTTGATCCAGAGAGGTAATATAGCTGCATAGTATAAAAGATTTTGGGAAGAGTAACCCTCTTTATCAGTGCACAATGACCTGAGAGAGACAATGGTAAATCCTGCCAACGGGAAAGAAATTTTTAAAGATTTTCCCACAAGGGAATAAAATTAAAATAATACAACTGTGCTACATTAAATGCCAATTGAATCCCCAATAGTGCATTTTATTATCAACCCACTGTAATGGGAATGTCTCGTGTCAATTTTACCATAAGGTATTACTCTACAGTAAACGCTTGGGATTTTGAGTAATTAATCTTTAATCCCAAAAACAAACCAAAAGAATCAATAATTGACATAATAGGGGACAAGCTGGTTTTAGGATCTCTCAAAAATAGCAACATATCGTCAGTTGAACCTCCTTCCTTCCCACAGGTATCCCCGAAAAAGCAGGCATACCCTGTAATTTAACCACCAAAGGTTAAAGAGAAGATATAGAGAAGGGAGGAAAGAGCTCACTCTTAGCTTATGCCTCATTGGAGCTCAAAATGCTGAGAAAGGGTGCCATTGATGCTGAGTTGTGTGAGGGGTTTGTGATAAATTAAATGGTAAGAAAGAAAAGTATCATCTACATTGTATTGCTGCAATACCCAAAAGAGATAGGACCATTCAACTGGAATACTTTCTCTGCATCCAAACACAAACAGCAGCATCCCAGTTTTATTTGGGGAATTCTTTAGAAAAAATTATCCTAAGCCTCATCAGACACTGTACCTTCTGCATATAGACTTATAAAAATCCTTAAATGCAGCTAAAACAGCTGCAGTGGCTGTTTTTATTTAAAACTTTTTCTATACCGGCATTCGTATGAACATCATACCGGTTTACAGTATAACAGAAATGCTTGAAAATACAAGGGAAACTAAACTGGGGGCGGGAACACAAAGAAGTCAAGTTGGAAAGATAGTGTAATCGTAAAGAAATTCTTAGGGTGAGAGAAATTAACATAAGAGAACTATAAAACATATCTAGATGGGGAATGTCACAATTGCTAGGTGTATATTTATTTTATTTATTTATAATAAATTTTTATATACCGACGCTCATCAAAGATTTCACGTCGGTGTACAGTGAACAGGAACTTACGCCGGAGCGTTATACAATTAACAGAGTTATATAAGCGTTATACAATTAACAAAGGTAAGTATATAAATATTTGAACATAAAACAATTAGAAACTTTTAAAAAAGAACTATCATTTAGTTGTAACTTAACGGAGCTGAATTAAAAGTATTAGAGAGTAAAAGGGTTCAAGGGGAATAGGTAAAGGCTAAGGGAAAGGGTTATATATATATATATACACATATATACACACACAAGGATGCATATACAAGGATGCATAGACATAAGAGTACATGGTAAAGGAATCAATTCCTGGAGTATGGAAAGGAATCAGTTTTGGTTACAGGAGGGAGGGGGAAAGGACTGCTAATCGGGGAAGGCCTGTTTAAACAACCATGTTTTTAGTTTCTTTCTAAATTTGAGGTAACAAGGTTCGAGACGGAGATTAGGTGGGAGGGAGTTCCACTGTGAGGGGCCTGCGATTGTGAGGGCACGCTCCCTTGTGGATGAGAGGTGTGCTGTTTTGAGAGAGGGCACGTGCAGAGTTCCTTTGTTGATTGTTCTGGTAGGCCGATTCGTGTGTGCAGATGTGAAGGGTAGATCGAGCCAGTTGGAGTGGTGGGAGTAAATGGCTGATTGTCTGATGGTAGTTGATGGTGATTGTTGATGGCTGATGATGGGAATTAAATGTATGATTGTCTCTCCCATGAAACTATTTGGTGATTAAAGTTCTAGATTTAGCATTCTGAATTTAATTAGCCATAAGCTTACCTGGTTTATTGCCCCAATGATATAACCTATAATGTAATACAGAAAATTATGTTGTGCTTGCTGGGAAATAAGGGCATCCAGTTATAAACAAATTTCTGATAATTGTCTTTTGAGCTCCGGCGAAAGATCCTTAATATGAGATCTGCACAAGTTCACAGAGTTTTCATGAGATCCTATAGTAGCTTCGTGTGGAAGAAATGATCTGTCCCTGCATAACAGCTTTGGAAGCATTCCAAAATACTATTGGTCTTATATCTAGGCATTTATTAAACTGCGTGTATTCCATCCATTTCTCTCTCATGAAACTAAAACTTTTTATCCTCATATAATCATGGTGCCATTTCCATATAAATGACTTTTATACTTCTGGATCAAGGCAAATCTGAGTAATCACTAAAGAGTGATCAGAGAAAGCTAACTCCAGCATTTCATTCCCAGTAACAGCATTAAAAGAAATGCTCCAATGCAAAGAGGAGGTGAAGTCAATAATAAACATTGTGCACATGAGAAAAGAAAGAAAATTCACGGTTCTCTAAATGCTGTACCCGCCAGGAATCAATGAAGAGTAATTCTTTAATCAGAAAACCTATTCCCACAATGTTATGGTTTTTCTTGGGAGTCTTAGCAAGAAGATGGTCAATAAGAGGATTATCAGATATACTGAAATCACCACTAACCACCAAAGAATATCCATCCACATGACCAACCTTCCCACTAGAGAAAAAAAGATTGTGAATATTCGGGGCGTATATACTAGTGAGTATAAACTTTTTACCAAGGATAGATCCCAAGACTATGACAAAAGAGTGGGTCCACAAAAGAGTGATATACCTGGAAGGGGGTGCTCTTGTGTATCAGCATAGCCACCCTTTGCTGTCGGGAACTGTAAGAGGCATAAAAACATTGCACCACCCACCCCCTCTGAAGTTTTTTATGTTCTTGGTCATCTAAATGAGTTTCTTGAATAAAGGCAATATTTAGTTTGCATTTAGAGTGGATAGCATTTTCTTTTTCACAGGTGAGTGAAAGCCATCAATATTCAAAGAAGAGGAAACCAGCTCAGTCATGACATGTCTGAAAAAGGCCAATGTGCAAAAAGAACTCTCTCAAAATGGAGGAAGTCTCCCAGCCTAAACTCCCCCAACACTGGGAAACACTTCCACAACAGAAATGCATGTCCACAGTTGCTGAGAAACACAAACCTTCACACACACACACACACACACACACATAGATATTCACCCCCCCAAAATAACGCTTCCCTTTACCTCCACCCCCCCCAAACAATCACTCGTCTGTGACCCCCAACACAGGACAATGGAACAACAAGAATCCAAAGAAAAGATATATATATGATTCACATTCGGGTCTATCCTGTAAAGTGCGGCCGCGTTTACCCTGCTCCTAAGCCGCTTTTTACTCACTTTCCAGCCGCGTTAGCCCTTCCTGCGATCCCGAATCCCCTTTAACCTACTCCTACCGCGTCCTAAATTCCCCGGGCAACCCCTTCCGCACGCGGCATGTATATTGCATGCAAACGAGCGAATTAGCTATTCCCTAGCATCCCGTAACCCGCGCCCCGACTATCGCTAGTTTTCCCTGCCGTTTTGTCGCGCGTTTAACCTGCAAACTTACCGCCTACCCTGACCCCTGCGGTAGAGGCAGGGGTCAGGGTAGGTGGCAAGCTTTCCCCCAGCCCCCGCTCACGGGTGCCGGTCTCCGTGGCAGACCCAGTCCTCTCCCCTGCTCCCGAAGCCAAAAAAAAAAAAGCGAAAAAAACGTTGCAGCCCCCCTCCAATGTCCGGACTGGGGCTGCCACGGAGACTGCAACGGCGAAGCAAAAATAACGGCGAAGCAACGGCGAAGCAAAAAAAAACCAAAAGCAATTTTGGTTTTTTTTTTCCCCAAAAGCGACAATTTTGGTTTTTTTCCAAAAGCGACTTACTTTTGGGATCTGTCACGACCCCAAAAGTAAGTCGCTTTTGGATGCCTGCACAACTTACTTTTTTGCAGCCATCAGCAGGAACACGATCGTAGCTCCTCCCGACGAAGACGGCCGCCTGCACGGGGGAAAGCGTGCAATTGGCCGCTGAAGACGTGACGTCACGACGTTTGGCGTCACGGGATGTGACGCCACGTCTTGAGCGGCCAATTGTACGCTTTCCCCCGTGCAGGCGGCCATCTTCGTCTTCATCGGGAGGAACTACGATCGTGTTCCTGCTGATGGCTGCAAAAGTAAGTTGTGCAGGCGTCCAAAAGCGACTTACTTTTGGGATCTTGACAGATCCCAAAAGTAAGTCGCTTTTGGAAAAAAACCAAAATTGTCGCTTTTGGAAAAAAAAAAAACCAAAATTGCTTTTGGTTTTTTTTTGCTTCGCCGCTGTCAGTGTCTCCCCTCCTCCCGGAGCAAGGCTGCTTTTCGCACCCTGCTCCGGGAGGAGGGGAGACACTGACAGCGGCGAAGCAAAAAAAAAAAAAAAGCGAAAAAACCAAAAGCAAGAAGACCCCCAAGATGCAGACTGGTTTAGGCATTATTGAAGGAGATGCAATCTGCTAGCCAACTGGATATAGTCTGCTTGGTAATGGCAATGCCCAACCCATTCCTATCAAAAGAAATAAAAAGTTGGGTGGACTGTCTACAGGCTTCTGGCCACTCCAGGTAGAAGGCTAAGGCTTGCTTGCAGTCCAAACTGTTCTGTGCTCGTTTGCCTTGGTGCGATTGGGGCCTGGGAACCAAAATTGGAGACGATTGACTGGTTAAGATGGAAATCCGTCAACACCTTAGGCAGGAACTTAGGGTGCGTACATAAGACCACCCCCGTCATGATAGAACTTGGTATAAGGTGGATAAGTCACTAAGGCCTGGAGCTTGCTGACCGCCATCAAAAATTTGACATTCCATGTTAGATAATTCAGGTCACAGGTGCACAGTGGCTCAAAAGGAGCTTTCATCAGCTGAGCCAATACCATGCTGAAGTCCCAGGACACAGTGGAAAGCCGTAGGGGAGGCTTCAATTGATGCAAGCTCTGCATGAAATGTACAAATTATTTATTTAAAAACATTTCCTGCCCTCCTACATTCAGAGCAGGGTACAATATAAACATACACAGACAAAATGAAAGGAAGGAACAGGACAATGCATAAATCTTAGGAGAAGGGGGAGAAAAACAAACAGGCACCTAGGGAGTAAGTTAATTCGTGATTGGGGCTAGAGGTGAGGGGAGCAGAATTCCAAGTAGCACCCTCTGAGGGGGGACATGTTGGGGGTAGTTCATTTGTTTGGGGTAGTCCATTGTCATTTAGATTGGGGAATGTTTTCTTGAAGAGGAAAGTTTTTAGGGCTTTTTTAAAGAAAGTTATTTCTTAGAGACATCTTACTCCTTAGGTAGGCTGCTCTATAGGACTGGTGCTGCAGAGAAGAATGGGGATTTGAAGGGAGATAAGGTATAGAAAGGAGACTGGAGGGGAGAGCAGAAGAAGAATGGGCACTATCACAAGGGTACTGGGGTGTGGGAGAACAAGGAAAGAATGGGGCCTGGGTCACTGGGGAGTGAGAGATCAGAAAAATGGGGTCTGGGGGACAGATTAGGTGGGGACGGGAAAG